>NC_133618.1:676775603-677075603 GCF_048593235.1 Sminthopsis crassicaudata
TTTTTTTTTTTTTGCTGAGGCAATTGACTTGCCCAGGGTCACACAGGCAGGAAGTGTTCAGTGTCTGAGACCAGATTTGAACTCGGGTCCTCCTGACTTCAGGGCTGGTGTTCCAGGTTATCTTTTATGATCGATCAACTCTACCCCATCTGGCCAAGAATCTCCCTTTTCCCCAAAGCCATGAAAGAGAAATCCTGCCATTTTCCCCATATTTCCATGCTTCAGTGACATGGTCTCCAGAATTCCCCAAAAGTCCCTGGGCTAAGTGAAGTTAGGTGTTGCTCTAAAACTCGTTCCTGCCAAACTTCTTTCCAGCAACCCCGGAAGTCTTGGCTAAGTACGGAGAGTCTGTCCCCAGTCGTTTCTTCACAAATGCTTATTCAGCTCTTACTCATTCATTAAAATTTTACTAGCGTCCAACCGTCCTAATGACACCAGTTTATAGCATAATCCCATCTAGTGCTGAAATATCCCCTTCGTTCCCACTTTTCCTCCACCGAGGGTTTTTGTTTCTCTGAATTCATTTGGTTTATCTGGATGGATTTTCACAACGAGTCAGCTGCTATTATCATCCCATTTTACAGATGAGAAAAACAAGATTGAGAGGGGGTGGTCGATTCGCCCCATCTTGTAAGTGTCTAGAGCAGGATTTGCACTCGGGTCCTTTGAACTTTCCACACTGGAGCACCTAATGTGGCCCTAACTACCAGAGGGAGGAAACGAGACCTTTTCTTTATGAACAATGGAGCGCAGGAATGTCGCTCCTTTGGGGCATCTTTGAATCTATTTCTTAAAGAACTTTTCTTGTTCCCAAAGCTTCCCCCGACTCTCCTCTCCAATGTCAGTGGTGCGTTGGGATGGACAGTAGGGAAGGCCTGCCTCTCACGCGTCCCGGCTGGGTCTCTCTGCGCTGGGTATCGAGCCCTGATCTCCGGGCAAAGCCCCAGGTTGTAATGATGCGCAGGCTTCCTCAGTCTACCGAGGTAGTGTCTACTCTAGTACCACCCCGCAACCCCCCCCCAAAGGGTGCTGGCTCCAGAGCCTGCCCTCAAACGTTTCCTCCCACGAGGAGGCCCCGGGCCCTTCCTGGTCACTGGACAGGCAGCCTCGGAGTCGCTTCGGACCCAGATCCTGGGGTTTCCTGACGCGGCTGGAGCCTGCTCCAAATCGCTGACTCCTCGCCGTACGGCCGACGCTCCCTCTGATGTCACAGTCGAGCTCTCCTTTGCCCTTTACAGAAACCCTTTCTTGTGACCCTCATTAAAAGGAACCCAACCTCAATTATCCATCATTATGCCTCTATGAAACTTGGTGCAAAGGCTGAATCACACAAAGGTTGAAAAGAGCTTTTTGAAGCGAGGCTTTGCTTTGAACTCACAGGTGTGGAAAGCAGGCCCCAGGCCCGCCCTGCTCCCGGTTCGGTGACTGGTCCAAGAACAAGGCCAGGCTCTCCGCGGGCATTTGCCCGGGCAGGGTGCCCAAAGGAAGACTTGCTGAAAGATGACCTTGAACTTAACACTGACCGAGGGCTGAGAAAGCAAGTTCTGTGGTGAGAATGGATGATGATAAATTATATAATTGTTTAATTTGCATTTCCATTGTGCTTCAGGTCATCTGCACGTATTCTGTTATGGGCAGCGAGGGGACATCCCAGTGCACAGAGCCTGGAGCCAGGAAAACCTGACTCCCGACCCAGCCTCAGACACGGACTAGGAGTCTCTGGGCAATCTTAACCTCCGCTTGCCTCAGTTTCCTTAATTGTAAAAGGGAGGGTCAGAGGGGATATAAGTGCTTAGCTGGGCCTTGCACGGAGCAGAACTCTTGGCTCCTTCCTCATCTCATTCAGTCCTTGCAAGGAGCTTGGGAGGTGGGGACCTGACCAGTGTTCTTCTCCCCCGATTCCAAAATGTGCGCACCCTTTCCTGTCAAATTATGTCTGTTTCTCCATTGTTGGGACCCTGAACCTGATTATTGTCATAGAGAGACAGAGAGAGAGATAGAGAGATGGAGAGAGACGCATCCAGAGACAGAGACACACCCAGAGAGACAGGGAAATGGTCGGACATTCCTAAACAAAACAAAAAGCTCAGAGACAGAAGAGGCGCGGGCTCCTTGTGTGGAGCTCCATTTCTTCACTTACTGTTGAGTCCGTTCCAAGTGAAGATGCTGGTGGGGCCCAGCCACGTCTGGTAGGGGTCGCTGATGCTGTTGAAAAGCGTTAAGCCAGCGCTCAGCAGGGACGTGAACAAACTGAGGAACAGAAGGGCGATGACCGCCGAGTGGAGGCTTTTCGGAGAGGAGTCGGACAGGGTCGTTAAAACTGGAAAACACAAGGGCGCACACACATTCAGACAGGGGAAGGGTGGGGGCTCCTGGTGCCAGCCTCAGACCCGAGCATCGCTGGCTGATCGGATGCTTGGGATTTTCCCCAGTGAAGCTTTAGGGTCATTCATGACCCCCTCACTTTACTGAAGAGAAATGGAGACCCGGAAGAAGCGAGTTGCCCCAAGTTACCTGAAGATCTGCGTTTTGCCCAGAAGGAAATCCTCTACAAAAGCCCTTAGACCCACCACAGGGCCGTAGAGAGCATCCCTGAGCCGGAGATTCTCCGGGCCGACAGCAGCCGTGCTGGGGGCGCGTGCCCGGGTGTCCCGTGCTACTTCCTGCGCACGTTCTCTCCCCAAAAAGCTCATGATCCCGTGGAAGGAGACACAGACAGAGAGAACCGGAGGGAGGGGAGTGAGATGGCCCTACTATGTGCCAGGCTCGGGCTAGCTGCTTTGTTACCCTGAGAGCAGGTGCCTTTGTTATCCCTTTTCCGCCTCTGTGTGACAACGGGCCCTGAGCCACAGTGTCTGCCACTGGAAAACAGGGATTGAACGTCCTCGCGCATTCTAAAGCTTGTTGGAAACCAACCCCCTCAGCCAAGTTACTGGTAAAGGAAGCGCCCGCTGGACGAGGGCCTGTCGCTTGAAAAGACCCCAGATTTCTGGACCTAAGGTGTAAAAAAGAAGGCCCCTAACCTGAAACGCAGCCCCCGGAAAGGGCCGGAAGCTTCCTGGCCCGAAGTCTGTCGATGCCCCCAAAGTCTTTAAAGGGAAAAGGATGAAGAGAGAAGCTGCCCTGCTGCGGTCATTGGCTTCCCGTCCACAGGGAAGTGCTACTGGGTAAATTATAAGCCTTGCGCTCCCCCCACCTGCTGTCCCCTCAAAAGCTCCAGGGCAGCGAGAGGTCTGTGGCCAAAGCGCTCTGGGGACCATGGGAAAAGCGCCGCTTTGAACTTCACCTCCTCTACTCAGTGGGTGACACGCTGACCGAGCCCCAGAGCTTGCAAAGTGAGGGACACGTGGCCAGGTACTCCCGTTTTATGTCTTCAACCTCAGGCCCTACCCCCTCCCCATCTCTCAGAACAGAGAAACTACCACGGTGTCGTGGGGAGTGAGCGGAGGGGAATCGGGGAGCTTGAGTCGGAACCCTGGCGGAGGGACCCTGGGCCTGGGAACCCCAGATTCCCTGCAAAACCGAGGGCCTGGAGGGTCTCTGTGCCTCTGTGCAGCGTTGGCTGGGAGGGGGCTGCCTCAGGACGACATTTGTTAGCACGGTGCCATCCAAATGCTAGTGTCCTGTAAATGCTACCTACCGGGGCATATAAACGCTAGAAGTAGTAGTAGTGGGAGTGACAGCAGGAGGAGGAGGAGGAGGAAGAGAAGTAATAGCAGTAATTGTAGTAGTAGTAGTAGTAGTAGTAGTAGTAGTAGTAGTAGTAGTAGTAGTAGTAGTAGTAGTAGTAATAGTGGTAATAGTGATAGTAGGAGTAGGAGTAGGAGTAGGGAGGAGGAGGAGGAAAAGGAGCAAGAGGAAGAAGAGGAGGAGGAGTGATAGCAGCACTAATAGTGATAGTAGGAGTAGGAGTGACAATGGGGAGGAGGAGGAAGGAGTGTCACTAGTCGTTGTGGTGGGGTGATAGTTGTTCTCCATGTCTCACGTACAGAAAAGCTGCATTTAAGTGACTTTAAACTAAATGATTCGGTGCCCAGTACAAAACCTTACACTTCCTAGGCACTCGATACACGTCAAATACAATCGAACGGCATCCAAAAGCTCCGTCCAATTAGCCGCCTGGCGTAAGGTAAACAGGAGCTGACTTGCGGGCCAGGTGATGCCCACCTTGTACCCGAACAGAAATCCTGTCGACAGTTTCCCAGCAGAGGGGCGCCCGTGAGACCGGGGGCCAGAGGCTTCAGTTCAAATCCGTTCTGCGTGACATTGAGGAAGCCCCTTTCCCTCTGGGCCCCAGTTTCCATGGCTTATTCCTCCCCTCCCCCTCAGCCACACAGAGATGGTCACACACTTGACCTTGCTGGGTCACCCACAAGCATTCCCCTAGTCCGCTGTGACCCCGCTCACTGCAGCTGCTTTTCCAAACTCCTTCATCCTCAAACCTCTCCTGGCTTCTCCTCCCCTGCCCCTCTCACCTAAGAACTTCCCTTCCACTGAACCCCCCCAAATGAGGCCATTTGTTGCAAGCTCCCTCTTTCCCTTCCTCCTCATCCCTTCCGATCTTGCGTCCTTCTTAATCTCAGGTGAGGAAGGGTCCTTTTCCTTTTCCTAAAGCCAGCCCCTCAGTGCCATTCTGTCATGCTTCTAGAACAGACTGCCTCCTCCGCCAGCCCCATCCTCTCATTAATTGTCCATCTCAGAAATGCAAATTAAGACAACTCTGAGATATCATTACACACCTGTCAGATTGGCTAAGATGACAGGAACAAATAATGATGAATGTTAGAGGGGATGTGGGAAAACTGGGACACTGATGCATTGTTGGTGGAGTTGTGAAAGAATCCAACCATTCTGGAGAGCAATCTGGAATTATGCCCAAAAAGTTATCAAAATGTGCATACCCTTTGACCCAGCCATACTACTACTGGGCTTATATCCCAAGGAAATACTAAAGAAGGGAAAGGGTCCTGGATGTGCCAAAATGTTTGTGGCAGCCCTTTTCATAGTGGCTAGAAGCTGGAAGATGAATGGATGTCCATCAATTGGAGAATGGTTGGGTAAACTATGGTATATGAATGTTATGGAATATTACTGTTCTATAAGAAATGGCCAACAGGAGAAATACAGAGAGGCTTGGAGAGACTTACATCAACTGATGCTAAGTGAAACGAGCAGAACCAGAAGATCATTATACACTTCAACAATGATACTGTACGAGGATGTATGCTGATGGAAGTGGATTTCTTCAACATAGAGAAGAGCTAATGCAATTCCAATTGATTAATGATGGACAGAACCAGCTACATCCAGAAAAGGAACACTGGGAAATGAATGTAAACTGTTATTTTTACCTTCTGAATCCAATTCTTCCTGTGCAACAAGAAAGTCGGTTCTACACACATATATTGTATCTAGAATATACTGTAATATATTTAACATATATAAGACTGCTTGCCATCTGGGGGAGGGGGTTGGGGGAGGAAGGGAAAAAATCTGAACAGAAGTAAGTGCAAGGGATAATGTTGTAAAAAATTACCCGTGCATATGTACTGTCAAAAAAATGTTATAATTATAAAATAAAATAAAAAATAAATATAAAAAAAATTGTCCATCTCTGTTTCCCATTCCCACAGACATCCCCATGTCCCCACCAACTTTAAAAAATCCTCACTCGATCCGTCCTCCCCTGCAAACGCTGTCCTCTCTCTTCCTCTCCCCTGGGTGCCTCAGTCTCTCCTTATTCATTCTAAACCCTCTGCAAGCTGGCTTCCGGCCTCTCCGAAGTGACTGATACTGGCTTAAGTACTCTCCTGGCCCTTCCTCAGTCCTGATCCTGCTGGGCCCCCAGCAGCTTGGGACCCCGGGACCGCGCTCTCTCTGGGATACTCTCTCCTCCCCGCTGGTCTCTCAGGGCTCTCTTCCTGGCCTTCTCAGTGACCCATTTTCAGCTAGGTCTTACACCCTAATCACAGCTGTTCTCTGAGGTGCCTGGCCACCGTGCGGTCAGCTCCCCACAGATGAATCCCGGACTTCTGCGTCCAGCCCGGAGCCGGATTTGCTTCACCAAGTGCTTCTGGCTCATCTTGGACTGGATGTCGAGCTCCCCTGGATGACACCTCAAAGTCCACAGGCTCTTCATGGAACCTTTCCCCTCCCCTCGGCTCTTCCATCCTCCCAATGTCCCTACTACCATGGAGGACACGGCCATCCTCCCAGACAGCCACGCGCTCTCCCGGGGGCCATCTTTGACCCCTCCCTTAAGCAACTGGTCTCCAGTCTTGTCCAGGTGTGATCATTTTGCCTCCCCACGTTTCCCGTCTGCTCTCCTTGACTCTCTGCAGTCCCCTTGCTGAGGGCTCCTTCGCCCACCGAGACTGAGCAATAGTTGCCCGTTGGTTTCTTTGTCCCAAGATTCTCTCCCCTCCCGTCATCCTCCGCTCGGCTGTCAGAGATAAAGCGCTGGTGTGACCAGCTCCCCCCGGCACACGCTCCTGGGGAACGGGACTCCCCCTCATCTCCAACATTAAATACAAAATCCTTGGTTTGAGGTTCAAAGCCCATCACAACATGGTTCCATCCAACCTTCGCGGTCCTCTTGCACGTTATATCTTTTTTTTTTTTAACTTTTAGTGCTTTATGTTTTACAAACCATTTTCATATACATTATCTTAATAAATACTAATTGATAGATGCTTTAAAAATCTTCATAAGAATACTAGAGATTAGATCTTCCCTTTGAGGATGGCCAAATGATTAAAATCATAATTAATAGTAATAATAGTATTTCTTAACATTTTGATTATAGCTTTTTATATACAAAACATATTGCACATTATATCTTTTTTTTTTTTTTTTTTTTTTTGGAGGCTGTGGTTAAGTGACTTGCCCAGGGTCACACAGCCAGGAAGTGTTAAGTATCTGAGACTAGACTTGAACTCGGGTCCTCCTGAATTCAAGGCTGGTGCTCTATCCACTGCGCCCCCTAGCTGCCCCTTGCACATTATATCTAGTGGCAGATGCTCCTCCTAGATATTCCTCAACAAGATCCTTCCTCTCCCCACTCTGATAGTCTGGAATCCTCTCCCTCCTCACCTCTGCTTCCTGGCTTCTTGACTTCATCTCCTCCAAAGTTTCACCTTCTACAAAAAGCCTCTCCTGATCCTTCTTCCTGCTGGTGCTCCCTCTGCCCATTTATTTCCAGCTTTCCCTGTATCTGTTATGTCTGTGCGTAATTGTTTGCTTGTGGTCTCCCCCTTTGTAGTGGGAGTTCCTGGAGGGCAGAGACTGCCTTTTCCCTTTATTTGCTCAGCACAGTACCTGGCATGTAGTAGGTACTTAATAAGTGCTTGTTGACTTTTTCAGCTACACCTTTGATCCTTTCCACACACACAATCCCCTCCATTAGTAGGTGACCAAGCAAAAAAAGCTGGCTGCCAGTCTTTGGGGGATGAGCATCTCTAACTAGTCCTTGAAAATAGACGTGGACCATCCCCAGCCCGTATCTAAAGCCTTTCCAGGTGAGATGGGTAAGAGTTTGTGCTCTAAGCGCAGCATCACTAGTACATGGCCATGGGGCATCTGGGAAGCGGTACTCTTAATCATCGAGGGGAAAAAAGATGCTCTCTCTGATGGAGCTCTCAAATTTGGGTCTACACTTCCAAGAAATCCCTGTAATATGTATTTAACATGTATTGAACTACCTGCCATTTAGGGGAGGAGGGAAGGAGGAGAAAAGTTGGAACAGAAAGTTTTGCAAGGGCGAGTGTTGAAAAATTACCCAAGCATATGTTTTGTAAATAAAAAGCTATAATAAAATTGAAAAAAGAGTACAGGGCAATCAACAAAAACAAAACCAAAATCCCCGATATGTACAGTCGGTGTTCAAACAATATTCTTTGAATGGAAGAGTAAATTATGATGACTCATTACAAATTCCTTAACTGGCTGAATGTTTTTCAAAGGAAAAAAAGCTCCAAATTCCCCCCAGTTACTTTCTCTTGGCAGAAGTGGAAGCATTCAGTCACCAGAATGTTGCTAAATATTTAGCTGTCTGGGAAAGCACAGGCATAAACATCTGGGGGACACTTAAAAATAGGTGATCAGACTTTTTATCTAGATGGCTCAAGTTTGGGGCTGTGTCTACACTAACCTGCTGGGTGAAATATTGGTCATTGCAACAATGATATTAGCAGTGAAATAGCATGCTTCTATACAGCACTTTTAAGTGTGAAAAGTGATTCACATGAGTTACTTCTGGGGGTTTTGTGGAACTACCTGAGAACTGACTCCAAAGGGTGTGATGAATTGATTTTCATCTATCTAATGGCTTCATTAAGTTAATTGATTGGATTGTTTGAGGATTTTATGATCATAACTGGAACCATTTCTTTCTGACACTTGGTTCTATACCCAGCAGCCTCTCCAGGACCAAACTCACTGGCAGAATTCTGCAGGGATCCTTCTTTTTCAGCAAACAGCAGATTCAATTCAGGCTGCCAGAGATCGACAAGGGGAACTTGAAATGAAGGGGGAAACTGGTGCTCTTTTTTGCTGTTGTCACAAATGATGATGAAAATAACTGACACTAAGACTTAAAAGGCACTCTGTGCTCCCCACAACCCAGGAGAAGGTGGATTATCTCCCCCATTTTAGAGGTAAGAAAAATGAAGAGAGATGAATTACTCAGAGCAGCAAAAACTGGATTTTACCAGCATTTCTTTTTTTTTTCTTTTTGAATGTTTTATCCCTATCATTTGTTTTTCCTTCATCTTCATTTCTCAGTCTCTCTATCTCCCCTTCCCATCCTTGGGAATGGAATGGAAGAGAAAGAACAGCAGCTCAGCAAACAATGAATCTGAGTGGTGGGAGAGGGAAGATCAGTGAGCCAATCTCCCCATTTGACAGATGAAGAAACTGAGCTCTAGAGACAGGATAAGATGTAGTCTCTGGCAATTTCTACAGTATTCCATCCCCAACAATTGCACCCAAGCACAAAGTGAAGGGTGGATATTTTCTTCCTTTTGCCAGGACCAGATTTGTTTCTTAGTTACATTTTCGTACAAATCTATGGTTTTTGAGACCACATCCTGGTCTTTCTAATTGATTCCAGCATCAATTAGGGTTTTGAAATAACTCCACTTGAAAGAGAAGGTGACTCAGAAGAGCGCTGGAGTCCGAAAGCTCTGGGGGTGAATTCGGCTTGACTTTCCTTGGGAACCATCTCTCTGGGTCTGTTTCCTCGGCTGGATTCTGGGCAAGGGGAGGAGGCGTTGGGCTCCAAGGTCCCTTCAAGCTCTGTCACTGTGGTTCGATCAGAGCTAGAAAACCAAGGGAGAACCCTCACTTTTCCAGATTACGTCTGATAAATGCTGGCTTCCCCTGGAACGATTTACCTTAAGCCAACGGAGCTCGGGCCTTGTGGTGTTTTGATTCTTTAGGCACTGTCAGTGTGGGAGACTCTTGTGGAGAGCTCGTGCTTTATTGTTTCTTAAAAGCATCCTGAGATTTAAGAGGAGCATCCCTGGAGCCCAGGGCTTCGGGAGCCCCTGACGCTGCAGTGGCTGGAGAGACGAGGGCAGCCGGGCAGCAGGTCCTGGTGCTAGAAACAACATGGCCCCGGAGACCCGCCCACGGCCACTGAGGCAAACTCAACGAGCGTCCATTGAAGGCTTCCTGGATGCCAGGTCCTGTGCCAAGCAGTGGGGGCACAAAGAAAGGCAGCGATAGCTTTACCTTCTTTCTAAAGGGGGGATGACGTGCCCATATACAGCTGGGCACATTGCTCAGGCTCACAGACAGAGGCCAGAGGCGAGCCCACTTCTCTAAGATCGCAGGCTGGAACCTCTCCGGAGATGGAGAGCTCCCTCCCTCCCTCCCTCTCGAGGCAGCCCCTTCCCCTCTCAGCTGGGTGGCCACCCCGCCCCCGTGCTCCCTGCCATGGGCAGAATTTCCCTGGAGCCTCAAGCCCCCAAAGAAACCCAAATCTATGAAATTCAGGACCAGATGTCGGACCAGCCTAGTGTCACAGGAACGAGGAAGTACTCTGGTATTGCAAGGATTGGTTCCTGAGAAGCCTGTGGCTCTCCTGCCTTGGAAACATCCGCTTCGGAGCCAGTAGCCCCCTGGTAGTCCCCGAGCTTTGATTTGGGGGAGATGCTCTGCGGGGAGATGGCCCGACCCAGGGGGAGGCAGTTTAAAGCAGAAACGCAAACTCCAGACGGCACCTGCTGTTTACAGAGTTCTGACGCTTCTCCAAACCTACGGCCCAGAGTCAGGCCCCGGCCCTGATCCTGCCCTGGGACCGGACGTTCGGACTTCCTGGCCAGGGGAAGTCGCACATACTTGAGGAATGGGTCACTGACCCCGTATCTGGGTAAAGTTCACTCCATTACTGCCAACTGCGCTTTCTTGGACTTGTCTCCTCCAGGCCTAGTTTCCAACCTTCCCACTTTAAACAAGGAGAGCAGGGATCTCGGCAACTGTGGATGGTTCCATTTTTGGACATCTCACAGATAAACGAACACTCCACCCCCTCCCGACCATTCAAAAGGTCAGAGGTGAGAGGGCCCAGAACCACCTCTGTCCAAGGATGGAGCCCACCACGGTAGGGCCCCAAGCAGAGACTCTTGGGTCTTGGCTTTGGCCGGACCCTTTAAGTGAGTTTTCTGCAGGGTTTAACTGACAAGCCTGGGAGAGGGAGGATGCTTTAGAGCCTCGGTTATAATGATAATTGTTTTGATCCCCGTCTATGGCCACCTCACTCAGCCCCCGCCCGGCCCGGCTTTACCTTCAAAGGCCAGGTCTGACTGGGCCAGGCCCGCCGTCACCTCCTGGGCGCTCTCGCCGCGGAACAGGCCGTAGGTGAGGAGGATGCTCCCGTTGGAGAAGTTGCTGTCGCTGAACTCGATCCTGCCGGTGACCCACTGAGGGGTGGCCAGGGCCAGGCACACGGTCACCAGCGACCCCAGGCTGGTCCCGAAGCCCGCGAGGAACAGCAGCTTCTTTCGGGTTGTCGGCATTTTGCCCGGACGAGTTCCCCGCCAGGGAGGGCCTCTTCCTCCTGATCCTCCTCGGGGCGCCCTGTGTTTTTAGGGGACACCTTGGGAAGCCCAACCCTTAAGGAGAGGACGCTCCGGCGAACTTTGTGCCAGGAGCTCTAGTCATAAAGGCCCGGCCTTCCTGCACTTTGCTCCCCACACGGGGGTTGCCACAGCTACAGGCCGCAGGGAGGGTGGGCGGCTCCCACTCCCACTTCCTCGTGCTGATTAATGTGTTACTGCCCCGCCAGGTGCAAGTCCGTTCCTACCCAGGCGGGCCAGGAGACGCTGGGAGCCCAGTGAGGGAGGATGAAGGGCAGGGGGCGTCCCGGGCATGGAAGGGGCTGTGCTGGCCAGCAAGTCGTCGCTCCAAGGACTTTACCATTCAGAAACTCCCGGAGCGCCAGCTGGATGCTGACCTGCCCGGGACACCCCGTCTGCCGTCTCAAAGGGGAAGCGGCCCGCCGGGTCGTGGTTCCCGAGGCCGTCGTACCAGAGCCCGGAAAGGCCTCCAGAAGCCATTCTGTTTAGTCACTTTGTTTTATGAAAGAGGAGGCGAAGATCAGCACGTGGACTTAGATCCGGGCACTGGACGGAGGGGGGGAGGGGGAGGGGGGAGACCGGGCAATCCTGGCTCCGGTCAGTCACGAAACTTTCATTAAACACCGGGAGCCGGTCCAGAATTCGTGGGAGCGCAGAGAAACACACGGCCGCCCCCACAGCCACCTGGACAGGCGCGCTGGAAGCCGCCTTCCACAGTTGCAATTTGGAAGAGACTCCCCAGCATCTCTGTTTACATCCGGCCCAGTGTATACACAGTCCGGCTCTCATTAAAGATTGTTTTGGTAAAAAGGCGACGTTCAGATTTCTCTGTGCTCCCACACAGCCCCCCTTTTTAACCTGACTGTCTCTCCGGGCCCATTCGGGCTTCGGGGCTCCTGCCCGTCTCCTGCCCCGTCTCCTGCTCGCCTCGGATTAAACAAGCCCTTCGTTTCCGGGGCCACCCGAAGGTCCCGCGGGCACAGAACTGCCCATGGCGCCTCTGGGGAGGGGAGCATCCGGGGAACCAACAGGGTGAAGGCCCTGGGGAGAGACAAGCGGCTCAGCTGTCTGTCAGGAACTCGGAGGGGGCTCCCCCCAGCACACGCACACTGGGCTGGGGGAAAGGGGAAGCTGCCAAGGAGGCAACGTTTGAAGAAAAAGCTTCCCTTTCAAAGGAGGAAAGCGGTCTGTGAAATGGGCTGAAGCTGCAGGGTTAAACCGCAGGCCTCCAAGGGGTCTACAGCAAGCTTCCAGGGGCTCTTTTTCTTACCTCTGAGGAATTATACTATTGAATATCTATATTCATGTACGTATTTTATAAGTGTAAATATAATAATAAATATATAAAGAAAAATCTCAAGACATCACCAGTCAAACCTCACGGAGCCTTGCAATACACAGATTAAAGATCTCAGCGATCACATTTCATTTTATTCTTTTCGATCCAAATCGGTGCACGTTCATTCGTTCTTCCTTTCAGCGAGATTTAAGCACCGCGGCGTGTCTGACAACCGAGGGGCTGACGGGGAACGGCCTGGGACGTAGTGGAGGGACGAGACCTGGGCCCTTGGCGTCAGCTGAATTCTCCCTGCAATCCCCCTCTCTGGACAAGGATCACATTCTCCTCCGTTACCCTCAACCTGCTTTAATCCATCTGTGAAATGGCTTCTTGGAAGCACAGGGAGAGCTGGAGGCCGGGCAGCCCTCCCCCTGCCGGTCCCCCCACCCAGGTCCCCCTGCCCACTCTGAATGGGCACCCCCAGTTCCAGGGCCGGGTGTCTCAGCTCTAAGAATACCAGGTCCTGGTTCCTCCCCCTCCCTTCAGCCCCCCCCCACAGATGCAGCAGCTCTTCCCGGAGTGAAAGGCAAATATTTAATCTTGTGAATTTATGCTTCTGTGCAACTTTTATTTACTCTGACTCCCCGTATTCCTCCCCTTCGTGAAGGGAGCCCTTCTGGAGCGTGGGTAGTGCACGCAAAAGCCAGGTGGTGGGAACGTCCCGGGGAGAAGGGGGAGACACTCTGCTGGGAAAGTCACAGAAAAGGGGCTGAGGGCTGGCTCCTGAGCCAGGAAGTGACCGAGTGCGGCTGTTTTGGAGGAAGGCGGCCCTGGTTATGGAGGTGGCCAAGAAAGTGGGGACGGGCGACGCCCACCTGCCCGTGACCCCTCCAGAGCTCCCAGCCTTGGCTCTTCAGGGCGGTGCTGCTCAGTCCTGTCCAACTCTCCGTGAACCCACTGGGGTTTGGCCAGAGACACTGAAGTGGTTTGCCATGTTCTTCTCCAGCTCATTTTACAGAGGGGGAAACTGAGGCAGCCAGGGTAAAGTGACTTGCCCAGAGTCTCAGAGCTGCTGAGTGTTCGAGGCCAGATTTGAACTTGGGTCCCTGCCTCCAGGCTTGGCTCTATCCCCTGCATCACCTAGCCGTGTGACTCTGGACAAGTCACTTCAGGAGGAGGGAGAGGGGGAACAAGAGGAGGAGGAAGAGGAGGAGGAGAAAGAGGAAGAGAAGGAAAAGGAAGGGAAGGAGGAGTGTTAGAGAAGCCAGGCATGCAGTGCACTGTTGTTCCCAACAACAACTGAGGACAGCCGTTCTGGAAAACAATGTGGAATTGTGGAAGGAATACCTCTGAACTGCTCCTCTCTTCGATGCAGAGATCCTGGGAATGGGAGAAAGGAAAGGCACCTTACGGGCCAAGCATCCGCAGCAGCCCTTTCTCTGGCAGCAAAGAACAAGAAACGAGGTGGATTCCCATTCATGGGGAAGGGCCAAAGAGTGGTACAGGCTTGTGTATCGATGGACATGAAGAGGCCAGAGAAACCTGCTCCGAACTGATGCAGAGGAAAATGAGCAAAACCTGGAGGAAGCCTCCACCTCCTCGTGCAGCCCTTTCCCGGGCCTGCCCCTCCCTGCCCCTCACGGCTGCCGCTCAGAGGACTCTTTGCCTTTGAAGTTGCAGCACAGACGCCATCTTTTAGTCCTGCCCAGGGCTCGGGCCCTCCCTCCCAAACCTGGCTTTACCTACTTTGTGTAAATAGAGAGAGGGAGATAAATGATAGATCAATAACCGATAATGAGCGAGAGGTAGGAGATAGCTGCCTAGGTGATAGATGACAGACAGAGAGGTGAGAGATAGATGGATGAGAGACATCCGCAGGAAGGACGGACATCTGCCAGGCCACTTTTACTTTTATTCACTTTCTGCGGCTCCCTGCATTGTGGATGGACTTGTGCCCAGGCTCCCTGGGAATATGGCGGCCTCATTCTCTGTACTTGGGCCAGATTTCCCCACATTTGTGGTGCTGCTTAGCCGTCCACCTGGGGCCCAGTCCCACCCCCGAGCTCAGTCTCCTCCCAGGAGAGTGCCTGGTTATTATGGAATCGAGGCTCCCTCAGCGCTCCGGGCTGAGGACTTCCTGGACGCTCAGGGAGCACCCTCTGCCCATGGCCCCAGCTCCCGCTCACACAGGGGGCCGAGTCCTCAGGGAGCCCGGCGTTGGGCCCCAGGGCCCCCCAGGTTCCTCCTCTCCGCACGGGCCCGTCTCCCAGGACCATTTGGCAAGTTTGGCCGCTGGGCTCCGCAGTCATTTACTGACTGGTGGTATCACTGGTAGCTACAAGCCATTCTCCACCTGAGTTCATGAGAGCCACTCCCCAGTGCACGAGCATCCATGGAAAAAGTGGGCGCCATCCAGATGGTGGGCACAGCAGGCACAGTGTGGCAGAAGCAGCGGGTACTGAGGGTCTGGAAGTTCTTACACTAAATCCTCAGCCAGCTCACTTTGAGCGCAGTCAACTCAACAAGCATTTATTAAGTGCTTGCTGTGTGCTAGGCACTTGCTGAACGCTGTGGATACTCACAAAAGTCAAAGAGTCCTCCCCCTCAGAGAGCTCCCATTCTATCTGGGGGGGACGGCCCATGATGACTCTGTACAAAGAAGGGAGGATGAGGGAGGCTTCCAGAGAAGGGAGGCTTTTAGTGGAGGCTGGAAGGAAGCAGCAGGTGGAGTTGGGCAGGAGGACATGCTTTACTTTTTTGCTGTTCTTGTTCAGTCACTTCAATCATATGCAACTTCTCATGACAAAGATTCTGGAACGGTTTATCATTTCCTTCTCCAACTCACTTTACAGATGAGGAAACTGAGGCACAGGGTAAAGTGACTTTTCTAGGGTCACACATCCAGCGAGTGTCTGGTTTGAACTTCCCGATTCCAGGTCAGGCACTCTATCCCCCGAGCCACTGTTCTTTACATTTCACTTTAAACTAATTTTTAATGTTTACTCTTTTAAACCTGGCACACACTAGAACAAGAACATTTTCATATTTAATGAACAGGAAAAACAAAGTATTGCCAATAAAGTGGAGAATCTCATGTTCAGCTTCTATTTTAAAAGGCGGGGAGGGCGAGGAGACAATAAATAAATATATATTTATGAAGTGCCTGTTTTGTGCCAGGTACTGTGCTAAGTGCTTTATAAATCATTCGATTTTAAATACAGGCAAATGCCACAAGTGAGTTTCGGAAGATCCTCGTTCGTCCGTGTCCGCCTCTAAACTTCTCTGTATTTTAGGGCATTTCCAGGGTCCTCTTTGCTTTTCTTTTTCTCTTAGCATCATATCCCTAGTTTTCCTTCTCTTTCCCCACTTTTTCAAAAGCAAGCCTTCCTTTGGTTAAAGCAATAAATGAAATCATACTTTGAGCATATCTGCCAAAGTCGGACTCATCCTCGCCTCTGCTCAATCCCCTTTGCATCAGAAGAAGGGCGGTGGGCTTCGGCAGGGGGTGGGGGGCTCCAGAGGGGGGATCGTCATGCGCCTGGATCAGAGCCCTTGTATCTTCTCACGTTGTAGGTCCCCGGTTCTCTGGGTTCTGCTCGCTTCATTCTTCATCAGGTCATTGAACTCTTCCCAGAGTTCTCCGAATCCTTGCTCTTTTGCTAGTTCTGAAGGCTCACTCACATCCTTCCCTCTCGTGGTGAAAGTGGCCCCACTTTCTCTGGTGGTCGGCAGGCCCTTAAAGACTCCCCTTCGCACCGAGGCTGCTTTGGCCACCACAAGCCTCTCCGGTGTCCTTCAGGTCACCGGTCCCAGGCCTTCTGGACTCTCGGTGCGGATGGGACGTGGCCACGGCGATGTTTCCCAGAGGCAGCTCAGCGTCCATCCTCCTGTGCGTCCAGCGTCTGTGACGGACCTGCTCTGTGAGCTGACCCACCGCATGGCAGTCTGGATCGGGTACAGCGTGGATCACCGGGCGAATTTCTTCTGAAAGGTTCTGCACCTGAGCTGATCCTAGAACGTCCCCGACTCCACAGCAATCCCCCTCACATGTCTCTGCTGCTTCAGGGTTTTAGAAAGCCTTATGAGAGCACTGGGAAGTCGTGGTACAAGGCTACAGTTTACATCTGAGGGTCTGCCAGGTAACGTGGCTTAGCCCTGGGCAGCAGCAGCCACATGACCGGGGCGAGATGGGAATCCGGGCCTCCTTGGTCCGCCACTATCCCGAGGAACAATCGGGGGAATAGTGGAGACTTTTGTCCCCTTTCCCTGCCCCCACCCCTCTCCTGAAGGCATATTTACTGGTTCCTGGTCGTGTTATTTCCTTATGGTCTCCAGCTCCCTCGCCAGGGACCACTTCCCTTTTTTGTCCATCTCCAGCACAGTAATAGGCACCTCGCAAATACTCTGTAAAACTGATGATCGATTATTGTTACAATAATTAGCTCAGTCATGTTGTGTTGAAGTGGCCTCCAGGTCCTCGTGGGCCCCCCTCTGACTGTGCAAATTGGAATTAGTTAAAGCTCTCCCTGCTCTGAGCCCCGTGGGAGGATCTCTCCTATTTCAGCAGAGATCGGACCCGCTCCCAACTTTATTTCTCTCTCGGAGTCACCTTCTGGCCTCTTGCTGATGGTTTTACTCATTCTGTTTTACTAAGAAGCTTGGGCAATCCCTCGCTAGGCCCTCCGTCAGGGTCTGCAGAGAGAGGAGGGGGGGGGGAAGTCGGGAGAGCCCCCTTTCTCCGGCGGTGCCCCGGCGGGGCGATGGCTGCAGAGCTGCTGCTGCCTGTCCCACAGCCCGTCCTCCCTCTGACTGGGCCGGAGATCAGGGTCACTCCGCAGTCCGGACCCTCCACATCTCTCCCTCCGTCTGAGCCGCTCTTCTTTCCTGGATCCAGATTTCTTAGGATGCGACCAAGTCTCTCACACGGGAGTGATGTTTCCTCCTGGTTCTGATGGACTCAGGCGTGTCCTACCGCACTTAGAGCTGCTTGTAAGTGGGCCGAACGGAGGCCCGGCCTCCACAAGGACTCCTCTCCTCCCAGCCTCCACAAGGAGCCCCGGCCTCCACAAGGACTCCTCTCCTCCCAGCCTCCACAAGGAGCCCCGGCCTCCACAAGGACTCCTCTCCTCCCAGCCTCCACAAGGAGCCCCGGCCTCCACAAGGACTCCTCTCCGCCCGGCCTCCACAAGGACTCCTCTCCTCCCCGCCTCCACAAGGACTCCTCTCCGCCTGGCCTCCACAAGGATCCCCGGCCTCCACAAGGACTCCTCTCCTCCCAGCCTCCACAAGGACTCCTCTCCGCCTGGCCTCCACAAGGAGCCCCGGCCTCCACAAGGACTCCTCTCCGCCCGGCCTCCACAAGGACTCCTCTCCGCCTGGCCTCCACAAGGACTCCTCTCCGCCTGGCCTCCACAAGGAGCCCCGGCCTCCACAAGGACTCCTCTCCGCCCGGCCTCTGCTCGGGACGGCCCAAGTTCCGGTCTCGGGGACTGCCCCAACTCCCGCTCCTGCCGGGCTCCCAGCGGAGCTGCCTCGGGATGAGGGAGAAAGTAAATGCAGGGGGGCGGGGGGGGGGGGAGGGGGGCGCAGAAGGGCCTCCGCCAGCGCATTCTCCGGGAGAAAGCCTTCCGTACTCCGGACCGGTCAGGCTGACCCGGCGACAGGGCAGAGGTCCAAAGGCCTGGGTTCGAATTCTCTCGGGGCCTGGGGATCACGGGACTGACGGGCCGCCCCGCGAGCTGCCCAGCGTTTCTGGGGCAGGGCTGGGGCCGGCGTCCCCGGCCGCCGCTCTCACCCGGTCCTGCCTCCGGGAGGGCTCGCGCCGTGCTCCCGGGCAGGACAAAGCTCGGAGAGCGGCCCGAGAGAAGGCGGCGCCAGGTGAGTCTCCGGCCAGCCGAGAAGGTGGGGGTGGGGGAGAAGGAGAAGGCCGCAGCAGGTGAGCCGGGCCGCTGCGCTTCTCTCCGACGGGCGCCAGGCGTCGCCCCCACTCCTCGGGCCGACCGGCCACCCCGCCCGCCGGCCGCCAAGCCGCTCCGGGAGGGGGAGGAGGGGAGGGCGGGGGGGAGGGGAGGAGAGCAGGAGGCAGGAGGGAGGAGGGAGGAGGGAGGGGGAGGGGGAGCCAGTCCACATTTCCTGCGTCCTGCGACTCGCTCGCTCTCTCACAGGCACGGAGCGGAGCGGAGCGGGGAGGCAGAGGCAGGAGGCCGGAGCCCAGCACAGCTGGCCAGCTGCAGCCGGCCCGGGGGCGTCCATGCTCGTCGCTGCGCCGGTGCCCTCCCGGAGGCCGCGGGCGGCCCGGGGCTGAGCCCACCCTCCCGGGGGAGCCGGAGGCACCGGCGCGGCGGCTGGAGATGCGCAGCGGCCGCGCTCCGCTGTCCCAGGAGCTGCCCCGCCGCCCGCAGGGCCCCAAGGTAAGGGGGGGCCGGGATGCGCCGGAGGGGGGGCGGGGCGGGGGCCAGCGGGGCCGTCCGGGGGATGACTGACGACGGACTGACGGACTGTGGGGAGCGATGCTCGGGCCCGGAGCCCGCCCCGGGGCACCGCCCCCAGCGCCGGGGGGGGGGGGGGGGGCGTACCCTGACCCGCACCCGCGCCCACCTCCCGCACCCGCTCCTCCCGAGGGGGCGGCGGCTGTGCCCCACCCCCACCCGTGTGTGCGCGGGGGCTGCGTTTGCTCGGGTGGGCTTGCGTGCGCCCCCACAGTTAAGCATTGTGCGCCCGTCCTGTGTGTGAGCTCCGGGGTGTGTGTGTGTGTGTGTGTGTGTCTGTGTCTGTGTGTGTGTGTCAGTGTGTGTGTGTGTCTGTGTGTGTCAGTCAGCGTGTGTGTGTGTGTATGTGTCAGTATGTGTGTGTGTCAGTGTGTATGTGTCAGTCAGTGTGTCTGTGCGTGTGTGTGTGTGCAGTGTGTGTGTCAGTGTGCGTGTGTGTTCGGTGTGTGCGCGCGCTCTCGGGAGCCGTGGGGAGGGGGCGGTGGGAGCGCTTAGGGCTGTATTGCGCGGGGTGCGTGGGCTCGCGTGTCGGGGGTGCCGGCCTGCGTGAGCGCGCGCTTACATGTGGGCGCCCCACGCGTGTTCCTTCGCACCTGAGTGGGCTTAGTTAGCTACGTGCGCGTCTGCGCGTGGGGGGGCGAGTCCGCGCGTGGGCGGCCGGGCTCCGGCGAGCTTCGGAAGAAAGTGCGGCCGGGCGCCGAGCCGCGGCCCCGGGAGGGGGCCGGCCAGAGAGAGGGGGCGCGGGCCCAGCTGGGAGCCCCCGCCCACCCCCACCCCCGCCGCAGAAACACCTCCGCCCACGCTTCCTCCCCCTACGCCCACACGCCCGCCTGGCATCCCGCAGCCAAAGTTGGGAGCGGGCCGCCCGGTCCGGGCCCGGCCCCCTCCCCCAGGCGGACGGGGGAGGGGCGGCGTGCTCTCCGGGCGCGGGAGGGGGGTCACCCCCAGGGACGGGGAACCGTCCGAGGCGGCCCGGGAACGTCTCCGACACTGACCGTCTGGTGATTTTTAAAGAAAAAAGAAGCCCCCAATTCGGGAGAAGTTGGGAGCCCGCTCGCCAACGCCAGGGCTCCGGGGCCCCCCGGCCCTCCCAGCCCGGTCTCACTTGCCCCGCCCGGACGCGCGGAGAGCGTGCCCAGAAGCGCTTTTAACCGAGGCGGAGGCGAGCGGGCGACGGGCGCGGGTCCGAGCGGGCCCCGCAGCGGCAGCCGGGCTCTGCCGGACACTTCCTTCCGCGCTGACTCAGCCCATCGCCGACGCTTTGTTGTTTCCCAACTGTACAATGAAAGGGCGTCCGAGGAAGATGCGGGCCCGGGGGGAGAGGGGGGGGCGCCTTCTAATCGGGGGCGGCCGGAGGGCTCGGGCAGCAGCGGACCCGCCCGTTTGAAGCTCGCTGCCCCGGGCCATGCCGGGGGTTTATTGGCTGCTTTGAGCATCCTAGTCGGAGCAGGGCTGGAAGAGGGGCCTGGGAGCCCGCCCTCCCCGCCGGGGTCAGAGCCTTCGCCCAGCCCCACCGAGCGCCCAGTACTCAGTGGTGCCTGGGGTCCAAAAACGGCCCGTCGGGAAGCATTTATTAGCCGCCTGCTGTATGCCAGGGGCATCCCGAGAAAAAGGAAGGGGCCTCTGCGCTAATGGCGGAAGCGCTTGACGCAAAGGGAGACCGAGGCGTGGGGTGGGATGGTCCCAAGGCAAAAGCAGCCGCGCCGAGACTTAGCGCCCCCAGGTGACTTCTCCTCACCCCCACCCCGCCGGTAAGTCCAGGGTCTGATCGGAACCCAGGCCCTCCTCTCCCAGGCCAGGCTCCCCCGGCCCTATTTCTCTAGAAGGGGGAGCCAAGGAGCCGGTCAGGCCCCGTGTGGTGCCCTAGAACAAGGAGGCCCCCGACCCACTGCAGACGGCCGGGGGGGGGGGGGGGGGGGGAGGGGGGGACGGAGGCAGGAAAACGGCGGCTCGCTTGGTATTTATAGATTTACTCTTGGAGATCTTTAGCGTCAAAGGCCCCGGAGCCCATGGCCCTCCCCCCCAAAGTTGGCCTGTCACGTGTCCCATGTCTGGGGCACCCCAGCTTCCATCCCAGGCTCGCTGATCTGACCCATGCTAATGGCCGGGCCATTCATTGCCGGCCCACCCGTCACCGGGCCAGCATCTGTTTATAATAATAGTCTTTGAGTGGAGTGGGGGGGATGGGGGCTTCTGAGAGCGGCCCCTGAGCAAGGCCGGGTCACCGAGTCCTAGTTCTCAATCCTGCCCAACTCTCCCTGGCTCCCTCCGGGGTCCCTGGCAGACATACCAGAGCAGTTCACATTTCCTTCTCCAGATAAGGAAACTGAGGCAAAAACGCCCGTGAAGTACTTGGGGCCTCAAGGCTAACAGGTGTCTGAGGGGGGATTTGAGGTGGGGAAGAGGAGTGTCCCCCATTCCAGGTCCCTGGCTCTATCCCGTTCCCCCCATTCCAGGCCCCTGGCTCTATCCCGTTCCCCCCATTCCAGGCCCCTGGCTCTATCCCGTTCCCCCCATTCCAGATCCCTGGCTCTATCCCGTTCCCCCCATTCCAGATCCCTGGCTCTATCCCGTTCCCCCCATTCCAGGCCCCTGGCTCTATCCCGTTCCCCCCATTCCAGATCCCTGGCTCTATCCCGTTCCCCCCATTCCAGATCCCTGGCTCTATCCCATTCCCTCCATTCCAGATCCCTGGCTCTATCCCGTTCCCCCCATTCCAGGCCCCTGGCTCTATCCCATTGCCCCCATTCCAGGTCCCTGGCTCTATCCCGTTCCCCCCATTCCAGGTCTCTGGCTCTATCTCGTTCCCCCCATTCCAGATCCCTGGCTCTATCTCGTTCCCTCCATTCCAGGTCCCTGGCTCTATCTTGTTCCCCCCATTCCAGATCCCTGGCTCTATCCCGTTCCCCCCATTCCAGGTCCCTGGCTCTATCCCGTTGCCCCCATTCCAGGTCCCTGGCTCTATCTCGTTCCCCCCATTCCAGATCCCTGGCTCTATCCCGTTCCCTCCATTCCAGATCCCTGGCTCTATCCCGTTCCCCCCATTCCAGGTCCCTGGCTCTATCCCGTTGCCCCCATTCCAGGTCCCTGGCTCTATCCCGTTCCCCCCATTCCAGATCCCTGGCTCTATCTCGTTCCCCCCATTCCAGATCCCTGGCTCTATCCCGTTCCCTCCATTCCAGATCCCTGGCTCTATCCCGTTCCCCCCATTCCAGGTCTCTGGCTCTATCCCGTTGCTCCCATTCCAGGTCCCTGGCTCTATCCCGTTCCCCCCATTCCAGCTCCCTGGCTCTATCCCGTTGCCCCCATTCCAGGTCCCTGGCTCTATGTTCCCCCCATTCCACGTCCCTGGCTCTATCCCGTTCCCCCCATTCCAGGTCCCTGGCTCTATCCCGTTCCCCCCATTCCAGGTCCCTGGCTCTATCCCGTTCCCTCCATTCCAGCTCCCTGGCTCTATCCCGTTCCCCACTCGGCTGCCCGGGGCCCCTTCGGCTAAGCTTCTTAAGCTGTGGATCCAGACCCCATACGAGATCAAGCCCCCCAAATTTGGGAACAGTAAAAGGTATCAAATATGCTACAAGGTGCAGTTCTTTCTGTAAAAATAATCCAGCTCGGTGTCACAGCTGCTTTTGTCTTTAAAAAATGGTAAACCATATATATACCAAAGGGCTGTTTTCAAATCGATTTCTCTATAATTTAGTGTCAGTACGTGTCTGATTTGTAGCCCTGGTTACATAGCGAGGTGCCCAGGGAGAGGGCAGACTTCTGGGGGGAAAGCGGAGGAGGCCGCGTCTGACAGCCTTCCACCTGCTGCTCTGGCTCTGGGGCCGGGCCTCGGGCCCAGTGCTCCCAGGATCCCTTAGGCCTCCCTCTGTTCTCTGGGGCACGGGGGGAGGGGGGCAAATTCTGTTCATACAAGTCAGGGTCAGCCCCCTAACCAGCCCCTCCGAGCTCCCTTTCAGAACTTGCCCAGGAGCCTCTGCATTTCCCTTTCACTTCTTTTAGTCTTTAAGAAAGTGGATTTAACCCAGGGAAGCTTGTCACTTTCTTCCTGGTGCCCCCAGGCAGAGGAGGGATAACAGGTCCAGTCGGGAGCTCTGGGCTAATGGGACCTGGGATCCGAGGTGGACTGGCTCCCGATAACCCAAGGGTGCAGGAAGGACGCAAATGGTGGAGGCCCCGGGAGCCTCCTGAAAGGCTGAGGCTGAGGATCAGGACTGTGGCCAAAATGAAGGCTGGGGGTGGGGAGAGAAGGGGGAGAGCCTTGGCTCAGGAAATGTCAGGGGATTCTGTTCCGGGGCTCGGCTGGTCTAGGTCCGGGGTCGGCAAACTCCAGCTGGACTGCAAGTTCTAGACACCTCAAGAACTGTCCCTGCATTGGAAAATCCAGTTTGGTCATATTGTTGTAGCTCGGCCCACTTTGGCCCTCAGGCTGACCGCCAGCCTGCGTCCTAAGAGCTTCAAACACGAATGACCCAGAGGGTCAACAGTAAAAAGCATTTTTAAGTGCCTAACGTGTGCAGGTAATCATTGAGGCCATAGAGAAAGGCACAAGCCGGCCCGGCTCTCGGGGATCCCACATCTGCTGGGGAAACACCCGGCACACCAGCGGGTGCAGACCGGCCACCCTGGAGAGAATTTCTGAAGGAAGCCATCAGCGTTGGGGAGATCAGGAGGCAGAGGATGGAGGCCAGCATGGAGGCCAGGAGGCTGAGCCCAGGAGGGAGAGTTTCAGGCAGGCAGGCAGTCTGTTGTGAGAAAACCTCCCTCAAACCCCCAGGTCCCATTAATCCCCAGTGCTCCTGATTAGGCCCAGTTATCCCCTCCTCCGCCTTAGGGCTCCGGGAAGAAAGGACTGGCTTCTGTTTGTTAAATCCTTTTTTTAAAGACCAAAGAGAGGTGAAATGGCTTGGAGCGAGTCTTGTTCCAGGAATGGCGGGGGACTGAGATACTTGGAGGAGAGGGGCCTAATGGGACTGGAAAGGAAGGGGGCAGGTGAGGAAGGCTCTGCATGTCACATAGAGCATTTTGTATTTGGTCTTGGAGGCACTAGGGAGCCAGTGCAGGTGATTGAGGAGGGGGTGACATGATCAGTCAAAGGGAATTTCCTTTGGTGACCCATGGAGGATGGTCTGGATGGAGGCTAGAACGGAGACAGGCAGACCCCGCCCCCCCTTCCCAGCAGCTTCTGCCGGTCCAGGCTGAGGGAGTGAGGGCAGCGCCAGAGGAGAGAAGGGGGGAGGGGGGGGGTTGTGCAGAAGCAGAACTCAGCGTCAGAAATATCAAACTGGAACCTCCCAGCTTTGCACCAGCCACATTAAAATGTAATTGGAAAATCACAAAATCAGTAAAAGTACAGCAGAGCATCAGCCCATTATAGACCTGGGGTACTTGCAGCGCCGGGGATCCGTGCGCAGGGAGGATGGCGGCTCCTCTCCGAGTGTGACGGCGCCCAGGAGCCCGAGGGAGTCTGGTCCAGGGCCATGTAGCGGACTGGACAGCGCTGTGGCCTCCGGGAGCCCTACTCTCATGTAATAACGGGTGGGGAAACTGAGGCTGGAGAGCTCCAGTGTGCCCCTCCCACTTCCTGCTTCTGCCCCTCAGCGCCAGTAACCTTGGAGATTATTTTAAATCATTGGGCGGGGTCATTTCTGTTCCCTGGGCCTTGGGCACTTCCATAAAAGGGGGAGGGACTTGAATAGATGACCTGCGGTCCCTTAGACGCCCCCCCAGGATCTATCCGGATGCCCCCTCCTTCCGTGGACCTCGTCTCATCCCCAGCAGCTGCTCCTCAGCTCCCTTGTCAGCCTTGTTGCCTCTACACTGCTGACACGGAGCCCACACTGGGTGTCCTTAGACGCCCCCCTTCCAAACTCCCTCGGGGAGCCTCAGCTCCTCATTCTCACTCTCCCCCAATCCATTCCCAAGACCTCTCAGACCTCTACAGCAGCTCTTGTCTGGGCTGGTTCAGGCCCCGACCCCTCAGCCTGGCCTGGGGGAAGGTGGCCTGCCTGCCTCAGTCTCCCCACTTCTGCCGCACCCATCTTCCCAAACTGCTGACCCTGTCACCCCTTATTCACTAGTCCTACTCCTTATTCACTAGTCAAGCCCCTTATTCACTAGTCCCGCCCCTTATTCACTAGTCCCACCCCTTATTTTTCTAGTGTCAGTTACCTCTTATTCACTAGTCCCACCCCTTATTTTTCTAGTGTCAGTTACCTCTTATTCACTAGTCCCGCCCCTTATTCATTAGTCCCGCCCCTTATTCACTAGTCCCGCCCCTTATTTTTCTAGTGTCACTATGTTACCCCTTATTCACTAGTCCCGCCCCTTATTTTTCTAGTGTCACTATGTTACCCCTTATTCACTAGTCCTACTCCTTATTCACTAGTCCCTCCCCTTATTCACTAGTCCCACCCCTTATTTTTCTAGTGTCACTATGTTACCCCTTATTCACTAGTCCCGCCCATTATTTTTCTAGTGTCACTATGTTATCTCTTATTCACTAGTCCCGCCCATTATTTTTCTAGTGTCACTATGTTACCCCTTATTCACTAGTCCCTCCCCTTATTCACTAGTCCCGCCCCTTATTTTTCTAGTGTCACTATGTTATCTCTTATTCACTAGTCCCGCCCCTTATTTTTCTAGTGTCACTGTTACCCCTTATTCACTAGTCCCGCCCCTTATTTTTCTAGTGTCACTATGTTATCTCTTATTCACTAGTCCCGCCCCTTATTTTTCTAGTGTCACTTTGTTACCCCTTATTCACTAGTCCCGCCCTTTATTTTTCTAGTGTCACTTTGTTATCCCTTATTCACTAGTCCCACCTCTTATTTTTCTAGTGTCACTATGTTATCCCTTATTCACTAGCCCCGCCCCTTATTCACTAGTCCCACCTCTTATTTTTCTAGTGTCACTATGTTATCCCTTATTCACTAGTCCCACCCCTTATTCACTAGTCCCACCTCTTATTTTTCTAGTGTCACTATGTTATCTCTTATTCACTAGTCCCACCCTTTATTTTTCTAGTGTCACTTTGTTACCCCTTATTCACTAGTCCCGCCCCTTATTTTTCTAGTGTCTCTATGTTATCTCTTATTCACTAGTCCCACCTCTTATTTTTCTAGTGTCACTATGTTATCCCTTATTCACTAGCCCCGCCCCTTATTCACTAGTCCCACCTCTTATTTTTCTAGTGTCACTTTGTTACCCCTTATTCACTAGTCCCACCCCTTATTCACTAGTCCCGCCCCTTATTTTTCTAGTGTCACTTTGTTACCCCTTATTCACTAGTCCCACCTCTTATTTTTCTAGTGTCACTATGTTATCCCTTATTCACTAGCCCCGCCCCTTATTCACTAGTCCCACCTCTTATTTTTCTAGTGTCACTATGTTATCCCTTATTCACTAGCCCCGCCCCTTATTCACTAGTCCCACCTCTTGTTTTTCTAGTGTCACTATGTTATCCCTTATTCACTAGCCCCGCCCCTTATTCACTAGTCCCACCTCTTATTTTTCTAGTGTCACTTTGTTACCCCTTATTCACTAGTCCCGCCCCTTATTTTTCTAGTGTCACTATGTTATCTCTTATTCACTAGTCCCGCCCCTTATTTTTCTAGTGTCACTATGTTATCCCTTATTCACTAGCCCCGCCCCTTATTCACTAGTCCCACCCTTTATTTTTCTAGTGTCACTTTGTTACCCCTTATTCACTAGTCCCACCCTTTATTTTTCTAGTGTCACTTTGTTACCCCTTATTCACTAGTCCCGCCCCTTATTTTTCTAGTGTCACTATGTTACCCCTTATTCACTAGTCCCACCCCTTATTCACTAGTCCCACCTCTTATTTTTCTAGTGTCACTATGTTATCCCTTATTCACTAGCCCCGCCCCTTATTCACTAGTCCCACCTCTTATTTTTCTAGTGTCACTTTGTTACCCCTTATTCACTAGTCCCACCCTTTATTTTTCTAGTGTCACTTTGTTACCCCTTATTCACTAGTCCCGCCCCTTATTTTTCTAGTGTCACTTTGTTACCCCTTATTCACTAGTCCCACCTCTTATTTTTCTAGTGTCACTATGTTATCCCTTATTCACTAGCCCCGCCCCTTATTCACTAGTCCCACCTCTTATTTTTCTAGTGTCACTATGTTATCCCTTATTCACTAGCCCCGCCCCTTATTCACTAGTCCCACCTCTTATTTTTCTAGTGTCACTATGTTATCCCTTATTCACTAGCCCCGCCCCTTATTCACTAGTCCCACCTCTTATTTTTCTAGTGTCACTTTGTTACCCCTTATTCACTAGTCCCGCCCCTTATTTTTCTAGTGTCACTATGTTATCTCTTATTCACTAGTCCCGCCCCTTATTTTTCTAGTGTCACTATGTTATCCCTTATTCACTAGCCCCGCCCCTTATTCACTAGTCCCACCCTTTATTTTTCTAGTGTCACTTTGTTACCCCTTATTCACTAGTCCCACCCTTTATTTTTCTAGTGTCACTTTGTTACCCCTTATTCACTAGTCCCGCCCCTTATTTTTCTAGTGTCACTATGTTACCCCTTATTCACTAGTCCCACCCCTTATTCACTAGTCCCGCCCCTTATTTTTCTAGTGTCACTTTGTTACCCCTTATTCACTAGCCCCGCCCCTTATTCACTAGTCCCACCTCTTATTTTTCTAGTGTCACTATGTTATCCCTTATTCACTAGCCCCGCCCCTTATTCACTAGTCCCACCCCTTATTCACTAGTCCCACCTATTTTTCTAGTGTCACTATGTTATCCCTTATTCACTAGTCCCACCCCTTATTCACTAGTCCCGCCCCTTATTTTTCTAGTGTCACTTTGTTACCCCTTATTCACTAGTCCCACCCCTTATTCACTAGTCCCACCTCTTATTTTTCTAGTGTCACTATGTTACCCCTTATTCACTAGTCCCACCTCTTATTTTTCTAGTGTCACTATGTTATCCCTTATTCACTAGCCCCGCCCCTTATTCACTAGTCCCACCCCTTATTCACTAGTCCCACCCTATTTTTCTAGTGTCACTATGTTACCCCTTATTCACTAGCCCCGCCCCTTATTCACTAGTCCCACCTCTTATTTTTCTAGTGTCACTATGTTACCCCTTATTCACTAGTCCCCACCTCTTATTTTTCTAGTGTCACTATGTTACCCCTTATTCACTAGTCCCACCTCTTATTTTTCTAGTGTCACTATGTTACCCCTTATTCACTAGTCCCACCCTATTTTTCTAGTGTCACTATGTTACCCCTTATTCACTAGTCCCACCCCTTATTCACTAGTCCCACCCTTATTTTTCTAGTGTCACTATGTTACCCCTTATTCACTAGTCCCGCCCCTTATTCACTAGTCCCACCTCTTATTTTTCTAGTGTCACTATGTTACCCCTTATTCACTAGTCCCACCTCTTATTTTTCTAGTGTCACTATGTTCCCCCTTATTCACTAGTGTCACCCCTCATTTTCTGATGTCACATTCCCTCTGCCAAAGGGAGCCGCGCCCTCCCCATAGGCCTCCCCTCTTCCTTTCTGGGTCCCCTGGGCTCTCCCCCAGGTGCTCATTTAAGTAGCGCGCACCTGTGGCTGACTTCAGGTAAACAATAGAAGTAGTTGGGCCGGCTTCTGAAACACGGGGCTTCTGGGACTGGACTCAGTGGCCTCTGAGGTAGGGCAAGTTGGAGCTGGGGGAGGTGATGGGGGTGTTGGGCAGAGTCACGCCCCCCCCCCCCCCCAGTCCCAACCTTCATCCCTCAGCATGGGCTGGGGAAGGAGCCTTAGAAAGCACTGCTCTGTGCCTGTTCCTCCGGATAAGGCAGATGGGCCTCCCAAAGCTTTCTCCCTGATCTCATTGTGATCCTTGAGGCAGGGGCTCCCTTTTACCTTTTTGCAATCCCACTGCTTAGCCCAGGGCCTGGAACATAGTAGGTACTTATATATGTTTATTGACCTACTAAGGGGAAGACTGAAGCTCACACAGTAACTTAGCCAAGCTGGGATTTGACCTCAAGTGGCCGATCAAAGTTTGTCACCAGGAGGAACTCCTCCCTAACAATAACAACAACTTCCCCCAAAAAGGGGAGGCCGAAATGACCGGGAGGCTCCCCCCTCTTTGGAGGTCTTCAAGCAAAGGTTGGATGCCTACTTGTCAGGTATGAAAGATAAGCATTTATTAAGTGTTTACTATGTGCCAAGCTCTATACGGAGGGTACAAATAGAAGGACAGGAACACAAGAAAAAGCAAAGCAGACCTTACTCTCAGGAAGCTTACTCTCTTATTGGGGAGCTGCAGGGCAAATGGAAAGGTCGGCAGGTCAGGTGGCAGTGCCCACTGTGCTGGTCATGGGGCCAATGATGGCGATTCTCCGTCTCATTCAAGCTCTGTGAACAATGGAGTAGTCTTGAAGGCTTCTCAGTGGCTCGGTGGTGGGTAGGGAAACAAGGGAGAATGGATCCCTGGCAGTGACTGGGCTTCCCACCGCCTGGCTGGCCCGAATCGGTTCTGGGACAATCTAGGATGGGGCAAAGGATGAGAGGGATGCCCGTGGTTCTTGGCTCTTCCTTCAAGCAGGAGACTTCCATGCTCTTCTTCCGTCTTTAACCCCCGTGCTTAAGCCTGTGACTTCTGATGCTCTCCAACCATGGAAGAAAGCCTCCGTGCTCCCTCATAAAGTCGGGCTCTAGGTCTGTGAGGAGTCTTGGGGCGGAACAGTGGAACTCACTTTAACGAATGGGCTAAAACCCAATTTATGTTTATATCCATCGTTGTGTTTTTCTAAGTTTTTCCAAAGAGAACAAAGATTATTCTCTTAAGCACTTCAACGCTGTCTCCCACCCACCCACCTCTTGCAGAATTGCTTCTGTTAGTCTTTTGGCTTGACTGCTCACAGATGGACCTCAGCCCATTCTCTGGCTGAATCATTCTCCCTCCTTCATGAAGGAAGGAAGTCTAATCAGAGCCATCTTGCCAACAAGTGTTTTCTTAGGTCACTTTAGCAAACATTGATTAAGCTCCTGCTTTGGGATTAGAGAGAAAGAAGGATGGATTCTTCACCACAAGGGGATTATATTCTTCTGCGGGGATGGGGAGGATGGACATGAAACCATAGTAAGATACAAGGCCATTTGGGTAAGGAGTTATCTGAAGGGATTCTAAAAGGATCAGGTGACCCGATCACCTCAGCCAATAAATAAGTTTTAAAAAGGATCAGGTGGGAGACTTCACCTGAGCAGGCTCTTTGGTAGAAGTCCCATTTTTCCAGGTAAAAGGATGAAGAGAGTGTTCTCCAGTTCAGGGGGAGAGGGATGTACAAAAATCTGGAGGCTAGAGAGGTTTGGGGAACAGTAAACCAGACAGTTTTCAGTATACTTGAAGAATAGGACTGGAGAGGAAAATGCCGGAGTTGTGTTTTTATTGCAGAGGCTCCTGGGAGTTAGGGAAGGTTTATGAGCAGGGGAACAAGGCCTTAGGAAGATGATTGAAAGCTCTGGGGAGAAGGGTTTGGAGCGAGGAGAGGCTGGAAGTGGGGAGCCCCGAACAATCCAATAGTTGCTCTCATACCAGTGAGGAGCCACAGATGGGATGTGGGTGGAGTCAGAACAGTTGTCGGGATGATCTGCCCAGAAAGTTCTGGTTCCACTGCCCCAGCCAGGTTATCAGCACAGAGGATGGCCCACAAACGAGGGAAAACCACAGGCGCCAACCTACTGTGCCATGGGGGATGGGAGGCAGTCGTCTCTCTCTGCTGTGTCTGGTTGGGGGCTCCGGGTTATAAAGACTTCCAGTAGCAGACTTTCCATGACATTTCTCCCTTTTCGATTATGAGGCCTTGAAGACGGGGAGCTTTTGCCTCAGAAGCACAGCTGGCACAGCACATGGCAGGCAAGCTGGGATCCAGCTTTGTTCTAGGGCCGTGGAGGAGCCAGGTGAGGGCTCTGCCCCCCTCCCCTCCCCCCCCACCCTGAGGCCTCTTGAATGCTTTGGGAGAGGTTGGCTGGGTTTGGGTGAGTTTGCAGAACAGTCTGGAAGGTGATCCAGCAGTTCTTCTGATTGGGCAAGGCCAGTTGGGCAAGAACTCCCAGCATCCTCTTTCTGCTTCAAAGCAGAGGAAGCAAACCGAATTGTGGCCAGAAATGCAGGTGTCTGTGTGTGGGAAAGAGCCTTGGTCAATAAGGTTTTCGAAAGCAGAAGGAGAATTCTCTGGGGACCCGTGCAGATTTCAAAACTAGGGTAGACCTAGGTGGGCCAAGTCCAGTCAGCCATGAACCTTGGTGGAGCAGCAGTGGCCCCCGCCAGTGCTAGCTGTCTAGGTCTATGGGAAGCCATTTTCACATGTGGCTGAAATTTCAGGTCATATTACTACATTTCTTTCAAAGACTCCCAGTTTAATTCCTTTTTAAATTTCTTCCATTATTTTGTTCACATGCAGAATTTAATCAGCATCCTGACTCCCAGTGTGCTAACTTCTTCCCCCCAGGGCAGATTGCAACTCTTCTGTAATCAGTCCACAGTTTCCTTGTATTCCTGAGAAGTGAAGTGATTTGGCTATGGTCTTCCAGCCAGTGTGTATCAGAGGTGGACCTGGAACTCGGGTCTTCCTGATTTTCAGATTGACCCTTCTACTTACTCCTTTTTTTTTTTTTTTTTTTTACTCAGCCTCAAAGAAAACCTGAAATAGATTTTATCTAAGGGCCCTCCCTTGTAGCCCCATGAAAGATTTTTACCCAAATCTCCACATTTATTTTTATAGTTAATTCAGGCCAATCCAATAATGTGTTAAACACCTCGTGGACCCAGAGTAGGGGCCAAGTGATGGATTGTGAGAACTGCTGTTGGTTTAATGTTTTAAGGTTCCCCATTTTTTTGTGTGTATTTCTCTCCTTCCAGTCTCACAATAACCTCTAGGAGACATAATGAATTGTAATTGTTTTAATCCTTTATTTTTTACATTTATTTTTAAAAATATTGAGGCCCCTACCCAACTTCACCCACATTGAGAAGGTAAAGATATGGGTACAGTGGATTACCGTCCCATATTCCAGTTTTGGCAAATGGATCTCAGAGAGACTGGTGCGGCTCTTAAATGTCCTAGGCTAAATTCAGACTCGGTTTCTCCTGCCTCCCGCGGCAGTGATCTTGCCATGGTTGTGCACTGTTCCAGCAGAGTGCTTCGGGAGTTGGGAACCTCTGGACTGAAAGCAGAAAAGCAACCATTCTGTTAGTCATTGTGCTGTTTGCTCCAGGAGCTCACTTTAGGGAGAGGGAAATGAGGAAAACATGGAAAAAGTGAGTCTGGCTCCGCCTTATACACTGGCACTTTTGTCAGCTCCCCACAGACATGAGCTGTAAATGGGCTCTTTTTCCTCCAATTGGTTGGGCCTTTTAAAATAATAATTAGCTTTGCTTAGAGTTGTAAGGTTTGCAAAGTGTTTTTTAGGGCTTAACAGGCGTAGTCTTCAGCACCGTCCTGTAGGAAACAGGCAGAGAAATTTGATGATTGACACAGTCTCCCAGCAGATGACTCCGTGTTTTTATCCTACTTAGAATTATGGGTTTTCAAGGGTTGAAAAGGATGTTAAAGGATCATTTCTAAACTCAACTATTCTAGAGGAGGAAACTGAGGCACAGAGCTGGGATTCTCGAGCCTTCCTTCTCCCTCATCCCCTCCCTTTCTCTGTTTTAAAGTCCTTTATACCACCTGTACCGGCCCCCATCCTGCTCCCCCTCCAGAGTTCTGTGAGCTACACCCTCTCAGAGCCATTTCCAGCCTCTGAGCCTTTGTAGAGGCTGCAGTCTTTCCCTCTTTTGCCTTTTCTGCCTTTTAGGAGTTGACTCCTGCCAGAAGCTTATCCTGGGCTCTCCTGCCCCAGCGAGTGCCCTCCATCGAACAACCTGGGATATGTTCTGATTTCTTCGCTCTCCATGGTGGTGGATACAACTATGATATGTGGTTTTCCCCTCTATTAGAATGGAAAGTCTTTGGGAGTGAGCAGTGTCTCATTTCAGTCTTTGTTCCTTTGCTTCTACCTCCTAGCACAGGGCAGGGCACACAGTAGGTGTTTAATAATTGCCCTTGGTTGTTTGATTCATGGATCTCTAATTAGTCAACTGATCCTGTTAATTCTGGCTGCATAATGTATCTCCAATCCATCCCCTTTTCTCTTCTGAGATAGCCTACCCGGAAGCAGGGGCTGCTATTTTACACATGGCAGTAAAGGAAGCGTGGCAAAACTGGGGGGTTGTGGGATGGTGTTTACGGCTGGTACCTCCTGACTCCACGGTCTTACAGTCTGTCCACAAATCCCTTGGCCCCCTGGAGCGCTCCATGATCAGTCAGGTCTGGATTGGCCCTTGCGTTGACCAGACCTCATTGGTGGGCTGTGGTCCCTGGAAAGCTGGTTCTGCTTCTGCTCCCTTATCTCTGCATCCATTCACAGGGGCCTTTCTAGTTTTTTCTGAATCCATCCTTTTCCCCTTGCAGCGATGTACCGCCATGGATTCCTCCATCCAACAGTTCATGGAGACCTGCGTTGGGTAAAGCTCCTTGTTTACAAAAAGAACCTCTGTAAATACGTTTGTACCCACCGTCCTCATCCTCTCTCTTCCATCCTTTGAGATGTTGCTGTCTTGAAGACATATTGCTTAGGTCCAAGCTCAGCACATTTGGGAATACAGTTCTAAATCATTTTCTAGAATGATGGGTGCGGTTCACTGTTATTTAGCACCTACTGTGTGCCAGGCAGGCAGCTGATGGCACCATAAACACTGGGTCTGGAGTCAGGAAGACTCATCTCCCTGGGTTTAATCGAGTCTGCAACATTTCCTAGCTGGGCAAATCACCAGACCCTCTTTATCTCGGTTTCCTTATCACTAAAATGAGCTGGAGAAGGAAATGGCAAATCACTTCTGTGTCTCTGCCAAGAAAACCCCAAATGGGGTCACGAAGAATTGGGGGCAACAATGGTCTTGTGATGGAGAGCCATCTGCACCCAGAGAGGCCTGTGGGAGCCGAGTGTGGATCACAACAGCATTTTCACCCTTTTTGTGGTTTTTTGCTTGCTTTTGTTTTCTTTCTCAGTTTTTTTTGACTTTTTGATCTGATTTTTCTTGGGCAGCAAGAGAATTGTAAAAATATTATAGAAGAATTGCACATGTTTAACATATATTGGATTACTTGCAGTCAAGGGGAGGGGTGGGAGGAAGAGAGGGAGAAATTTTAGAATACAAGATTTTATAAGAGTGAATGTTGAAAATTATCCATATATATATTTTAAAAATAAAAAGCTTAATTTACAAAAAAGAATTGGGGATAACTGAATATGACTGAACAGCAGTGTGTCAGGCATTGAGATGGGAGCCAGAGAGAGAAGAGTGTCAGTGTGTCTACTTTCCCATAGCCCCTCCAACAATTGGCATTTCCCATTTCTTTTTTTCTTTTTAACACCTTTGACATCTGATGCTTATGAGTGAAACTTTGAATTTTTTAATTTCCATCTTCTTTTTCTTCTTTTAAAATTTTTATTGAAGCTTTTTCTTTTTTTTTTCTTTTTTATTATTATGGCTTTTTATTTACAAGATATGTGCATGGCTAATTTTTCAGCATGGACAATTGCCAAACCTTTTGTTCCAACTTTTCCCCTCCTTCCCCCAGATGGCAGGTTGACCAATACATGTTAAATATGTTAAAGTTATGCATATACTTTATATGTATATATATTACACATATACAATATATGTATACATGTCCATACAGCTATTTTGCTACTAAAAGAATCGGACTTTGAAATAGTGTATAATTAGCCTGTGAAGGAAATCCGAAATGCAGGCGGCCAAAATTAGAGGGATTGGGAATTCTACGTAGTGGTTCATAGTCGTCTCCCAGAGTTCTTTTGCTGGGTGGAGCTGGTTCGGTTCACTACTGCTCTATTGGAACTGATTGGGGTCATCTCATTGTTGGAGAGGCCACGTCCATCAGAATTGATCATCGTATAGTATTGTTGTTGGAGTGTATAATGATCTCCTGGTCCTGCTCATTTCACTCAGCATCAGTTCCTGTAAATCTCTCCAGGTCTCTAAGAAATATTCCTGCTGGTCATTTCTTACAGAACAATAATATTCCATAATATTCATAGACCACCATTTATTCAGCCATTCTCCCATTGAGGGGCATCCACTCAGTTTTTAGTTTCTGGCCACTACAAAAAGGCCTGCCACAAACATTCTTGCACATGTGGGTCCCTTTCCCTTCTTTGAGATTTCTTTCTTTCTTTCTTTCTTTTTTTCTTTTTTTCTTTTTTAGGCTGGGGTTAAGTGACTTGCCCAGGGTCACACAGCTAGGAAGTGTTAAGTGTCTGAGACCAGATTTGAACTCAGGTCCTCCTGAATTCAAGGCTGGTACTCTATCCACTGCACCACCTAGCTGCCCCTCTTCTTTAAGATCTCTTTGGGAGATAAGCCCAGCAGTAACACTTCTGGCTCAAAGGGAATGCACAGTTTGATCACTTTTTGAGCATGGTTCCAAATTGCTCTCCAGAATGGTTGGATGTATTTGAAGCTTTTTATTTTCAAAACATATGCAAGGAAAACTTTGTAAAACCATTTGTTCCAATTCCCCCACCCCCGCTTCCCCCACTCTTCCCCTAAATGGCAAGTAACACAATGTATGTTAAACATAGTAAATATATATGTTAAATCCAACATATGCGTACATATTTATACAATTCTCTTGCTGCACAAGAAAAATCAAATCTAAAAGGAAAAAAAGAGAAATAAAAAATAAAATACAAGTAAACAACAACAAAGAGTGAAAATGCTCTGTTGCGACCCCCCCTCAGTCCCCACAGCCTCTCTCTGGGTGTGGATGGCTCTCTCCATCACAAGATCATTGGAACTGGCCTGAATCACTTTATGGTTGAGAAGAGCCTCCACTTCTTTATTAGAGGTCTGGAGCTTTTTTTCACGCTGCTCTGGGTAGCTTGGACTTCTTCACTGGAAAACTGCCTGGTCTTATCTTTTGTCCATTTATTACTGGAGGACAGCTCTTCTTCTTGTACATTTGGGTCAGTTCCTGGAGCCCGCATTAAGGAGTAGAGCGGATGGAGACGTTGGCAGAGGAAGGCTGATGTGGCCGGACTTTGAAGCGAGTGAGGTGAATGACACGCCTGGCAGGGGCATGATGGCATAGAGTCCACAGAGCACACCCATCCCTCCAGCCGGCCCTGCTCATGGACAGTGGCCTGGGCCCACATTCAGTAGCAGTGGGAGAGTGGGCCGGGGGATCTTTGAAAATTCTCTGCAGTTCTTGGAAGCGCTCCAAGCTTCTCCCCGAGATAAAGACCCGTTTTTATTTTAGTGCTATCGATTGTCTTTGATGGGAAGTCATGTTTCCGAAGAGCTGATACTGAAGATCAGCCACGGGGCCTTTAAGAGGCCGACCCAGGATGGCCATGGCACCTTGTAGATTGGGCACGGGGCCAGAGAAGTGACATAAAGGAGGTCATCAGACAGACTGTGGTTGGGGAAATGGGCCAGTCCTGCCGCAAGAACGAGGGGCGACAGATGGACAGCCTCGGGCTCCGGCCCTGTCCTTGCTATGGCCACAGAACACGAGCCAGTGTGGTACAGTAGGAAGAACCCTGATGACAGCCCGTGAGGATCTGTGTTCAAATCTCGGCTTGGGGGCTTACTGGGTAATGTGACCCTGATTCAGAGGGCACCGAGGGTCCTCCCAGCTCTAAGCCTGTGGCACCGAGAGCTCAGCCTGTGGGATGACTCCTGCGTGGAGATTCTGCAGGAGAACACGGGCACGAGCAGCCGTGAGTGGGTCCCACTCGCCAGCACATAAGCGAGGAGCATCATCTACTCCGAGGGCGCTGGATGAGAGAGTTGGCTCATTCTGAGCTCTCCGGCTCCCGCCCTTGGATGGGATTTTCGCTTTCCCGGACTAGGGGGGCTCCGCGAGGCTGCACATCTTTGAAGTCCCTAATTATTTCTTCAGGAAGCCCACGGTGCCCGCGGAGCTGTCACGGCCCACATGTCACCCCAGGGACTGGCCTGCAATTATGGCGGAGAGCTGTGATTTCCCCCAGGCTCTGACGAGCAGCCGGCAGGAAGTATTAATTGGGTAATGCTTGTTTTCCACCTGTGTGTTAATGATTGCACCGCTGCTTCCAGTTCTTTCTTCCAGAAAGCAGAGCCAATCACGCTTGGAAGGCAGTTCCCCGATGGCCCCGGCCTGAGCCGCCTGCTCCCCTCCAAGAGACTCCTCTGGCTGGCGAGCTCCGCTCCCTTTGTAATGGACTCTTCCGCACTCCTGTTCTCTCCCAGTTCTTCATCTACGAAGAAAAAAGACAAAGGTCTGGGCCGGAAAGGGCAGAGGAGCCTGGGATGGCGGCCAGGCCCGGCCCCTAACTATGGGGAAACTGAGGCCCTTAAAATCCCCCGAGCAGCGTCCCTGGGGACGGCCAGCACTTGACCAAGGCCACGCAGGGTGAAATTTACTTTACCTGTTAATGCATTTCCCCCTGAAATAGCCAGAACGCTGACCTGCGGCTCCCCGAGCCCCCTTCTCCAGTCCCTGGGTGTCCAGCCCCGGCCCCGCTTGGGTCTGACTCCATGGTAGTTCCTCCTCCGACGTCCCAGGCCAGCCCATCACCGAGCCTGTCTGAGGTACCGACCTCATTCTATGGGCCAGTCAAACAGCTGGCCAATAACAAACATTTATGAAGCGCCTACTGTGTACCAGGCACTTCCCTGAGTGCTACCCCCCTGTTGCTGCCAGCTAGTGACTTATTACAGATGACTTTCCAAACAACAGTCATTCCCACTGCACAGATGGGCAAACTGAGTCTCACAGCTGGGAAGTGTTTGAGCTGGGACGCAGCTGTAGCCTCTGCCATGGGACAGGGAGGAGTCGGGGCCGGGCTCAAATATGACCCTGATGCCTCCCACCTCAGGCCCTTCCTGTGTCTCCACTTCAGCCTGGACTAGGGGGCACATGGCATTGCAGAGCAAAGCTCTTCAAGTCACCCCAATTGGTGATATTGGGGGGAGGGCCAGGACCTGAAATCCCTGGGGTTTGTATTTTAAATGTGGCTGACTGCGTCAGTGAATCTGGTCAGCCAGGCTGGCAAACCAGCATCGCAAGCAATGGGTGCCCCGTGAGGCCCTGGGGCCCAAGTCAGCCAGGCTGGCAAAGTCCCCCAAACGGGGCCAGAGCTGACTGACCATGGCCGAGCTTCCTCCGCTGCCCAGGCCGGGCCCCCTCCCCACCCGAAGGTCACCCACTAAGGCCGCAGCCACTTTGCCATGGCTGACTTTCCCCACTGCCCGGGCCCGGGCCCCTTTTCCCCCCTTGTTTTTCCCCAGGAAGCCTCTGTGGAACCCCGATGGGGACATGCCCCCCGGCCCAGCCTCCCGGTCACCACCGTGCTGGGATCAGGAATGCCAGAGTCCTGAGAAGCCCGGATACTCCTTCGTGGCCTAATGGCGCAGGGAGCTCGGAGGTTTGCAGAGCACTTCCCGCCACCTCAGTCCTGCTTTATTTTACAGATAATCGCTTTCATGGCCCTTTCTGACCCGGGCACTGAGCCAAGCACTTTACAGTTAGTGTCTCCTGGGATCCCCCAGCCACCTCCAGAGGCGGGGGCCGTTATCATGCCCATATTACAGCTGGGGAAACCGAGGCAGACGAAAGTGACTCCAGCGTCATGTGATCAGTGTCTGGGCTGGATTCGAATTCAGGTCTTCTCATCGCAGGCCGGGCCTGGACGTTGCACCGAATGGATCTAAGCGACGTCTCGGTCCTCTCCTCTGCTGGGCGGGAGACCCGTGAAGGTCCGACTCCCCCTATGTTTTCAAACTTCTTTTAACTTATGGATTGGTCTTGATGAGTTTTTTTCTTTAATAATTTTGTTGTTATATGGGGTGGCTCTCTGAGGAGAGCGAGGGATGCTGGGAGAAATTCTGGTGATTGTCAAGCAAGAGACAGGAAGAGAACTGTGTAAAAATCATTGACTTGGAGTCAAAGCGGGTGGTTTCCGGAGATGGGGACGCGCTGACAGTTGGGGGGGGGGATTGGGAAGGCCGCCGGGCAGCCCGAGGAGCAGGGCTGGACCTTGAAGGGCCTGGAGGCCCGAGAGCCCACGGCAGGGAGAAGGAAGAGCCTGGAAGGGCCCAGGGCGGGAGAGAGCCGTGCCGGGCAGCTGGCACGGTGCCGGGCGGGGTGGGCGCTGGTTTGGGGGGTGGGATCGGAGCCGGGTCAGCAGGGGCTCCCCACACGGCAGAAGAGACGGTAGCCCCCCGGGAGCCTCCCTGGTTTAGGACTGGCCGTTGGCTCTGGTGTGCGGGGTCGCTTGGACGAGGCAGACGCTGGAGGGAAGGGTTTCCGTCCCATAACCGATTATCCCGTGCCTGTCATTAAGTCCCGTCCATCTCTCTCTGACCCCGTTTGGGGTTTTCTTGGCAAAGATCCTGGAGCGCTTCTCCCTTCCTTCTCCTGCTCATTTTACAGGTGAGGAAACTGAGGCAGGCAGGGGCCAGTGGCTTGCCCAGGGTCACCAGGGGGAGAGGTCATCTGGGGTCAAGCCAAGTGTCCTGCCGATGCGTCCGTGACATAACCTGCCCTGGGAAGATAGTGAGCTTGTGATGGCAGGATCCGTTCTGAAGGGCGGCCGGAGGTCAGCGCGCTGGGGTGGGGGGGAGCTCAGAGCTGTTGGGATGACTGGATCCAAAGCTTTAAGTGGAGCATTAATGCCAAGTGGGAGGAGTTCTAATGTTCTTCTGCTCTGAAATGCACACGTGCTTATTCCTGTGCCAGCGCCCGGCTAAAGGAGGAGGGAACCCCATGCTTGTGGGTCAGATGTTCGGGCAAAATGTTCGTGCGGTGGCCAGGAACTGGAACGGGGCGGATGCCCGAGAGCTGGGGAAGGGCTGAATAAGTGACGGTTATGAGTGATCTTCTGGAAGATTATTGTTCTGTAAGAAAGGAGGAGGGGGAGGATTTCCGAAAGGCCTGGAGAGACTCAAACTGATGCAGGGAAGTGAGCAGAACCAGGAGATGGTTGGACACAGCCACAGTGGGACCATACATCACCAACTGGGATGCGCGCGGCTTTCCCAGACGGTCCGATGACGTGGTAGAGCGAGCCGTCTGCCTCCGGAGAGGCCTGCGGGGCCACAGTGTAGCACTCCCGCCTTCTTATTGCTTGCTCGCACGTTTTCTTTCTCATTTTGTACTTTTGGGCGATTTTTCTTGCGCAGCAAGAGGATTGTGGGAATTTCCGTAGAAGAACTGCACAGGTTTAACATGTATCGGATTCCTTGCTGTCTGGGTTGGGGAAGGGAGAAAAATTTGGAATGCAAGCTATGCATATTTTTGCCAAGAAAAAGCTTAAAAATAAATAAATAAAGGCCAAGGGTACAATGACCCAGAATAAAAGGCAGTTCCTGCCCTCCAGGAACATTCATTCTAATGGGGCAGAGTTTCAGGCCACCTGAATGGGGGAAAGTGTGAAAATGCAAAGAAAGGGAGGGGGAGAGAGTGGAGACCTGGCCGAGAAAGCCAGAGGGGGATAGAGCTTCCGGAGAGAAAATGGCCCATTAGAGGAAGGGCCAGAGGGCAGAAGGAACTTCCCCAAGGTCCAAGGGCCGGGAATCGCGGTCTTACAACAACAATGAGAAGGTGATATTTATGTAATCTCTGCGCAGCAATTGTATGCGACAAGCGGGAGGCTTTTTAACTGAGATCCAGACTTCTGAGCTGCCTCAGCTCCGATTCTCTCCCCTCCCCCCCCAGAACTCCAGGAACTGATGTAAGATCCTGAGGGGAAAGTGGGCTCCATCCTGTGGAACCAGAAGGGCGGCGCTCCAGGCATGGCCCGGGTCTAGAACCCTCCTCCTCCCCTCCCAGCCCAGCCCGGGCAAGGAGAACATTGCCCGGTCTCCGGCCTGGCCAGGGAGGCCTCAGGCATCTGGCAGCACTTCGGTTCAGAGGACCCAGATTCCAGTCCTGCCTTTGCTGTTACCCTCCCTGCCTAGATCAGAGTGCAGGAGAGGGGCGAGTGTGAGTGTGTAAGTGTGTGTGTGTGAGTGTGAGTGTGAGAGTGTGTGTGAGTGTGAGTGATTGTGAGAGTATGTGTGAATGTGTGAGTGTGTGTGTGTATGTGTGAATATGTGTGTGAGTGTGTGTGTGAGCGTGTGTGTATGTGTGAGTGTGTGAGTGTATGTGTGAATATGTGTGTGAGTGTGTGTGTGAGCGTGTGAGTGTGTGTGATTGTATGTGTGTGTCTGTGTGTGTGTGAGTGTGTTTGGGGAAGTCTATGCCCCTTCACTGAATAACATTTTAAAATGTATAAAACACATTATAAATTGAAAAAGTGTTATCGTATTGAAATATAATCACCCAAATATTTTCGGAGTATCCTAGGTTAAGCACCCGGAACTGGGATGAGCTCTAAAGTCCCTTCCCCTCTTAAACACAAAACACCCAAACAGCCCCCCCTCCTTCCGCCACCTCTGTGCCCCCCTGGGCTTTCAGACCCCACGCAGGAGTGGACGGCCCTCAGGAGGCCGCTTCTCAGGTCAGGGCCGGCCTCGGTTTCCCCCTTTGTAAGGAGAGCTCTAGCCCCTGAGCTCCATGGGATAAGCAGCCCCAAGAGCAGCACATGGCCTTCCCCAGCATTTCTTTTCTTTTTTTTTAAATTTTATAATTATAATTTTTTTGACAGTATATATGCATGAGTAAATTTTTTATAACATTATCCCTTGTATTCATTTTTCCACATTTTCCCCTCCCTCCCTCCACTCCCTCCCTTTGATGACAGGCAATCTCATACATGTTACATGTGTTACAATATAACCTAGATACAATCTATGTGTGTAAATCCACTTTTCTTGTTGCACAATAAACATTAGATTCCGAAGGTACATGCAACCTGGGCAGACAGATATTAGTGCTAACAGTTTACATTCGCTTCCCAGTGTTTCTTCTCTGGGTGTAGCTACCTCTGTCCATCATTGATCAGGTGGAAGTGAGTTGGATCTTCTTTATGTTGAAGATTTCCACTTCCATCAGAATACATCCTCATACAGCATTGTTGTTGAAGTGTACAGTGATCTTCTGGTTCTGCTCATTTCACTCAGCATCAGTTGATGTAAGTCTCTCCAGGCCTCTCTGTATTCCTCCTGCTGGTCATTTCTTACAGAGCAATAATATTCCATAACCTTCATATACCACAATTTACCCAACCATTCTCCAACTGATGGACATCCATTCATCCTCCAGTTTCTAGCTACTACAAAAAGAGCTGCCACAAACATTTTGGCACATACAGGTCCCTTTCCTCTCCCTTTCCCCAGCATTTCTTGGCTCTGCCCGGAAGCTGACTTGTTTTTACACAACTTTACAGGGAGCAGCCCCGGGGAGATGTTTATAAAGCTGCCCGCAGGCTTCAGAACCTGGGCTTCTTCCCTGGGCTGCCGTCCCCTCCGAGGACTCCTGCTCAGCCCCCCATCCTGCGCCCCCTGTCCTGGCTCATAGGGTTGGGCCTGTCCCTCCCCCGCAAAGGAGCTGCTCCTCCTCCCCATCCCTCCGGCCCCCTTCTGTTCTGGATTATGAGTTGCCCGGGACAGGACCTTCTTCCTATCTCGCGCACATTTGTTTCTTTCTTTTACCGCTGTCTGTGCTTGGGATCCCGTGGCCTGGAGGGGACCGGTCCAGTGAGAGCGATCTCTGCCAGGCCCTGCCCGGCCTGGGCCGAGGGGCTCGCTGCCAGGACGGCCCGGGCTTTCTTGGCTGAGGGCAGAGAGAGGCCACATGCCCCGGACTGGAGGCACCGGCAGAGGAGAAGGCCGCGCAGAGAAATGCCGCTCCCTGGCGTCAGACCGTGGGGAGAGGGGGACGCCCCTGTTACAAGCACAGGAAGCGGAAGCTCCAACTCGGCCCTCTGAAAAGAGAGAACCCCCCGCACGGCGGCCTGGAGGGAGAGAATGGGCTCTTGCCATCTTCCTGCAGCCCTGAGACCCGGAGCAAGTGATGGACGCTCTGGAGCCCCGAGGTCTGCTCGGGAGAGTGGGGATGATCCCTGTGGCCGCTCCAGATCGGACCTTTAAGCTTCGTACGTTGCCTTTAACTCTGAAGAAAAAACGTTCAATGGCTTCTTCAAATCCTGCTGGAGGAGCCCGGACTCCATCAGTTGTGATTTGTACCACTGGGCCGAGGGCCTCCCTGGGTGCGCTTCCTCCCCCCTCTTCCTCACCCCCTCCCCCAGATGCTCCGCTTCCCTGGGCTTCTGCAGCCCTCCCACCTCCCGCCGCAGCCCTCCCACCTCCCGCCGCAGCCCTCCCACCTCCCGCCGCAGCCCTCCCACCTCCCGCCACAGCCGCTCCTTTCACGCCTCTTCTCCTCTTTCTGATTCAATGAGTTGCCCTTCACGCTCCCGCCGGGCTCTTTGACTCTCCATGACTCTCACTGACAGGACTAGTTTCCTCCAACAGCTGAAAGAGGGAACTTCTTTCTCGGGAGCCTTGAGGAGGAAGCAGACCCAGAGAAAGTAACCGCAGGCGGGCCGCTGGCTGGGGGCTCCTTGGGGCTTTCCCAGCTGCCATTCCTTCCTGCCCCGGGGCTGCCCCCCAGCCCCTCTGCCCAGCTCGCCGGTGGCCATTCTCACCCCGTGAAGGTTCCCCCTCCCGTGGGCCTTTGCCGTCGCTGTGCTCTTATTGACAAGACGTGATAAACTGAGTTTGGAGCCGTTCGACATTTATTAAACACCATTAGTATACTGTAGCACACAGTGTGGCTGCGGACAGGAGACGGACAGAGACTCCTCGGTTTAACCTCTCGGAGTCCAGATTATCCAAAGCATCTGTGAAGCGCCCAACGCAAACGGCAGTTATCGTCCGGCGTCCTCACCAAGCGCCCGGATTCTGCCCATTTTCTCCCCAGCAGCCGGGGGTGGTGAGGGAAGCCGCGGGATCTGGTCGTTTGTTGTTTCCCGGAGCATCTTTTTGGCCCCTTCTGTCAAATTCCTTCCTTCTGGAGGGAAGAGGTGGGTGGTGGTGCTTACATACACACAGTCACACACACACACACACACACACACACACACACACACACAGTCACAGAGTCTCTCTTTTTCCCTCCCTCCTCTCTCCCTTTCTCTTTCTCTCCCTCCTCCTCTCCTCCCTCCTCCCTCCCTCCCTCTCTCTCTCACACTCACACACGGGTTTTCTCACACACACACACACACACACACACACAGTCACACACACACACACAGTCACACACACACACACACACACACACACACACATACACACACAGTCACACACACACAGTCACACACACACAGTCACACACACACACAGTCACACACACACACACACACACACACAGTCACACACACACACAGTCACACACACACACACACACACACAGTCACACACACACACAGTCACACACACACACACAGTCACACACACACACACAGTCATACACACACACAGTCACACACACACAGTCACACACACACAGTCACACACACACACAGAGTCACACACACAGTCACACACACACAGTCACACACACACACAGTCACACACACACAGTTACACACACACACACACACACACATACACACACAGTCACACACACACAGTCACACACACACAGTCACACACACACACAGTCACACACACACACACACACACACACACACACACACACACACAGTCACACACACACACACACACACACACACACACACAGTCACACACACAGTCTCTCCCTTTCCGGAGAAATGGAGCTTCCGGCGGATCCGTGGGGAGAGCGGGGAGCAGGATCGAGGCTTCTGTTTTCGAGACCGAGCCCCTTCCCTCTCTCGGCCCCTCCTGTCGGGCACAGCAAGATTTCCCAACGCCTCCGGCACTGTCTCTCCCACAAGTCTGGGGCCTCCCGGGCCTGGTTGTGGCTGTTGGGTGGGGGCCCTGAAGAGGGGAGGGGCTTGGATCTGGGGGCTCGGGTTAGCTCTGTGGGCCTAGACAAGCCGCTTCCTTTTTGCCTCAGTTTCCTCCTCTGAAAAACCATGACATTGGTGCAAGGTTTAGGAGAGTGCTCCAGAAATCGGCCATTATCATTTCCCAGACCGCACTCTGGTCAGTGGCGGGAGTCCGGCTGAGGGGCTGTTGCCGGCCTTGGCCAGTTTCTGCCATCCCGGCTGGCCAGCCCCAGTTCCGGCGTGCTAACGGGAGCTTTCAGGCAGGCGGCGGGGAGCCGATCTGCCCCCCATTTTCTACACGGCGCTTCCCGCTTCAGCAGGCCTCTCTGGGTGAGCTCAAGGGCCGACCTCCCCTATCCCTGACGCCTGCCTCCGGGATCCTGGGGCCCAGCGCAAACGTCAGTTACTGTCGGCGCCCTCACGGAGCGCTGGGATTTTGCCCATTTTCTCCCCAGCAGCTGGGGGTGTTGGCGGAAGTTGCGGGATCTGGTCGTTTGCTGTTTCCTGGAGCATCACATAATCTTGCTGTCGCCGTGTACAATGATCTGATTTCTGCTCATTTCCCTCAGCATCAGTTCCTGTGAGTCTCTCCAGGCCTCTCTGAATCCTCCTGCTGGTCATTTCTCACAGAACAATAATATTCCATAACATTCATACACCACAGTTTATTCAGCCAGTCTCCAATGGATGAGCATCCACTCAGTGTCCAGTTCCCTGCCCCCACAAAGGGCCTCCACAAACATTTCTGCACACGTGCGTCCCTTTCCCTCCCTCAGGGTCCCTGGGATCCAGGCCCGTAGAGACACTGCTGGTCCAAGGGTGTGCACAGTCTGATGGCTTTTGGTCACGGTTCCAAGTAGAGGGTCCCATCTTAAGGGACCTGGCTATCCTTGAGATAGGTCTAGAGTAGAAGTGACCTGAAAGGGAAGTCCTTGACAGTCGGGGGTGCCACGAAAGGGGCCCTGCAGGAAATGGGACTGGACCCGAGTCTTGGAGGGAGCCCAGAGTGGCAGTGACCGGGAGGCAGAGTCTCCCAGCTGGGCAAAGTCTGGGCAGAGGGGCGGGGAGCAGGCCCTGCACAAGGGCAGCGCAGGCCACGGCCGACAATAGGGGACTCGCGGTACCTCACTGGCTTGTTGGTCGTGCTGGGTGGGTCAGTGACTCGGTTAGGGGCACACGGCCCGTCTGGATCAAAGGCTGTCCTTGAAGCCAGGTCTGGCCCCCCTCAAGTCCTACCTGAATACCTCTCTGGCAACGTGGCTCCTCCTGCTCCCTGTCCTCCTCTCCCTGCCCGTGGCATGGCTTGGGGCCCAGATTCACAGCCTCCTTGGGTGCCCCCCTCATTTCAGAGGCGACGCTCACAGAGGATGAGCCCTTTCCTCAAGCTCTTGCAGGGAGAGAGGGAGTCAGAATCCATCCCTTCTGTGATAGGAAAGATGGAGACGGTTGGAGACTTAATTAATGTGCAACAACCCATGACCCAGTGTTTCTCCAGCCCTGCTTTGGTCTTCGTTTTCATGGAGCAGCCCCTGGTGGGCCGTTCCTCCTTCCCCATTGGAAGAGCATCGCCTGGCTCGTTCTGAGACTCCCCGGAGCATCCAATCAGCTTCTAAATGATGATCGCTGTGGTTCCCCACTTGTGAAATGTCTGTAATTGTTCATTGTAGCCATTCCATCCCCTAGTGGGAATGGGGGGAGGGGGCTGGGCCCCTCGGTTTTCACCCCCATCACGCTGGGGAGGAGGCAGGAGAGTCAGCCTTCCCTAGGAGGCCGTTGGAACTGGACAGGAGCCCAGGCACGGTTTACTCCACGACCTTTCTTAGGACACTCCAGGACGCTTGTCCCCGGCATGGTCTGATCAGCTAAGCTGTCCTTAGCTGAGGGCGCCCCCCCCCCCTGAGCCCAAGGGCTTTTCTGGGGTTCACAGGCTCCCCCAAAGTCTCTGAAACGCCAGCTCAGGGAGGTCTCTGAAAACTCTTGACCTCACAGGATTGAAGACTTAGAATGGGGAGGTATTCAGAGGTCATTGTGTCCACCCCCTCATTTTATAGAGAAGGAAGCAGAGCCCAGAGAGGGCCTAGCACAAAATCTCCCAGGAAAGAAGCGCCAGGAAGGGCTGGCCCCAGGTCTATCCAAGGCCCTGCCGCCTCCTCTCACCCAGGTTTGCGGGATGTGCAGCAGGTGCCATCCAGCCTTTGCTCGGACACTCCAGCCTTCCAGGACAGTCCGCTCCATTTTGGAAAAGCCAGAGTGTCGGGAGATTTACCAGACATGACGGACTCTGAGCATTTCCTTTGTTCGCATTTTAAAAGTCCTAAAGATCTGCTTTCTTTTTCCTGTGGCAGACATCTAAATTAGGGAGCTTTAAAAACTGTTTATCTAGTTTATAATCTTTCAGTCTGATTTGGGGACAAACGCCACAAATAAATCAGCAGCGAGAGCCAAGTGAGGATGAAAACCATTGTCTTGTTTTATCCATTGACAAATAGAATTAAGGGTAGAGATTTTTATTAATGGGGTAGAGACATCAAATGTGTGACAGCAGAGATTTATTTACTTAGGCTGCACCTTGAGGTTAACTTTATAGGAAAACAAAGCCTTTTCTATGACCAACCCATCAGGCTACAGGGGCACGTTGTCCTAAAGACTGGTTTTAGTCCAGTCACAGAGCGCATCTGAAAATAAAGCCGACGGGGGAGACCAAGGTTCAAATGACACTTTGCTACTCTGTCCCATCTCTGTCTCTTCTTCCTTCCTTCCTTCCTTCCTTCCTTCCTTCCTTCCTTCCTTCCTTCCTTCCTTCCTTCCTTCCTTCCTTCCTTCCTTCCTTCCTTCCTCCCTCCTTCCCTCCCTCTCTCCTTTGCTTCCTTCCTCCCTCCCTCCCTCCTTTGCTTCCTTCCTCCCTCCTTCCCTTCTTCCTTCCTTCCTTCCTTCCTTCCTTCCTTCCTTCCTTCCTTCCTTCCTTCCTTCCTTCCTTCCTTCCTTCCTTCCTTCCTTCCTCCCTCCTTCCCTCCCTCTCTCCTTTGCTTCCTTCCTCCCTCCCTCCCTCCTTTGCTTCCTTCCTCCCTCCTTCCCTTCTTCCTTCCTTCCTTCCTTCCTTCCTTCCTTCCTTCCTCCCTTCTTCCCGCCTTCCTTCCTTCCTGCCTTCCTTCCTTCCTTCCTTCCTTCCTTCCTTCCTTCCTTCCTTCCTTCCTCCCTTCTTCCCGCCTTCCTTCCTTCCTTCCTTCCTTCCTTCCTTCCTTCCTTCCTTCCTTCCTCCCTTCTTCCCGCCTTCCTTCCTTCCTTCCTTCCTTCCTTCCTTCCTTCCTTCCTTCCTTCCTTCCTCCCTTCTTCCCGCCTTCCTTCCTTCCTTCCTTCCTTCCTTCCTTCCTTCCTTCCTTCCTTCCTTCCTTCCTTCCTTCCTTCCTTCCTTCCTTCCTTCCTCCCTTCTTCCCGCCTTCCTTCCTTCCTTCCTTCCTTCCTTCCTTCCTTCCTTCCTTCCTTCCTTCCTTCCTTCCTCTCTTCCTTCCTTCCTCCCTCCCTCCCTTTCTTCCTTCCTTCCTTCCTTCCTTCCTTCCTCTCTTCCTTCCTTCCTCCCTCCCTCCCTCTCTTCCTTCCTTCCTTCCTTCCTTCCTTCCTTCCTTCCTTCCTTCCTCCCTCCATCCCTCCCTGTATCCCTTCCTCTCTTCCTTCCTTCCTTCCTCTCTCCCTCACTCTTTCTTTTCTTCCCTCCTCCCTTCTTTCTTTCTCCTCTCTCCCTCCTCTTCTTCCCCTCCTCCTCACACTCTGCATTATTTCCAGTATCTTAACAGCTCACTCCCGCTGCCTTCATAGCAGAGAAGTGTTATTTCCTTTGAGTCAGAACTCCAGCTTCACCAGCCTGTGCCCAGCTGGTGCCCAAAGGGCCTCGGGGAGCTGTGACGTAGGCCGCCGTGCCCCTCCCCAGTGAGGCTCTTATTCCTTCTTTCCTATTCTAGCTAAATTAGTTCCATGGATTATTTTCCTTTTTCCCCACTGCGGGGGACAGAAAGCCTCACTGCCTCCCACTAGTCTCTCTGACTGAACGGGAGCCCTTTTTGTCCTTCAAGCCCGTCTCATCCAGAACCTCACAAGAGGAGGGCCAGTCTGGAGCTTCCTTGCTCAGAAGGTTTGAGTCTGTGGAATTAGGTCACTTTCCGATCGCGGGGAGCCAAAATCCCCTCTTCCAGCTGGGCCTTTTCAGCCTTTGCCAGGCTGGTGCTTGGGCCTCGAGCAGGGCTCTGGGCAGGCTTTCCTCCGTGGGTGCTGGAGAGCTCGCCTCTGTGGTCGGGGCTCCCCCGCCCGTGACAGGAGATCAGTGTGGGGGATGGTACAGAAACAATCAGAGCCCCCCAGAGTAAGAAAGAGCAAAAAGGGTTTTCATGCGGTGTCAGGACATCCCCCGTCTGACAAGGGCTTGTCAGCAAAAGGATGCAGAGTCAAACTGCAGAACGCAAGATGAAAGAGCCTGAACTCGGAAGGCCCGAGCCCGGCCTGGCCTTTCCTCCCGTTGTTCGGGGAGTCCGGGCCTCCCTTCTAATCATGGAAACAACCTAGAAATAAAATAAATTGCCTTTAAAGAGGCACTTGAATGCTAATTAAGAGGTGGTGGGAAACAGGAGGGGACAGACGCCCGCAGCTTCTTTAGCCGGAGCTCTATTTGTTAGTGTCAGGCCACAATTAAGGTATAGTTTAAGGCTACGTTCACTCAGCTAATTCCACCGCAGAGGATCCCGAGGGAGCCCCGGAGTGGGCTCAGGAGACGAGGAGGCCGGCTGCGTGGTCCCGGCCTCCACGTTTGGGAGAGCTGACCCGCCGAGGCTCAGGTGTCCCTGCAGCCCCGCTTGTCCCGGCTCACAGACCAGGTTCTCCTCCGCTGACCCGTGGGCATCCCTCAGCACTGACAGCCCAGCCTCCTGCTCTGGAGGCCTGGCTTTCCCGGGCATCCTTCTGAAGGCAGTCCTTCGCTGCTGCTGCTGCCCCTGCCTTCGAGGCCTTTCCCAACTAAGCCTCAGGGACGTTTTACTAGGTCCTCTCTCACTCTGGAGGGAATGGACAGGGCAGAGATGGCTGCCTGAGAAGGAGCCCGGCCTGGGGAGTCCCAGACAGGGAGGCCATCCCGGTGTGGAGAAGCCCCCTCCACCACTCAGCCTGCTGCTGGGGCCCTCCTTGTGGATTTAAAGGAAGGGTGGAGAAGTGGGTCAGTGCCTCAACCCAGTGGGGGCCGGAGAAGCTGGCGGGGGTTGTCACCCCGGCCTTTGGTGCTGAGCTAATTGCCCGAGGCCTCTGAGGCCTTATGGAACGGAGTCTGCTTCTGCAGGGATTTCCCCCCATCGACTTCTTGCCTTGTTCCCTGGAACTTTTCCTTTTTCTCTACCTTAGCCCTTGCTGTAATGGATCGTAACCAGTGGTTCTCAAAGTGTGGAAGGCACTCCCAGGGGTCCCTAAAACCCTCCACAACCCCAACACCATTGTCATGATGATGGTCAGGTTTTGTCATTTGCTTTTTGGGGGGATTCCTCACTAATTTTTAGGGATGTGAGGGGTCCCGAGCCCAAGAAGTCTGAGCACTGCTGAACCCTAAGGTCTCTTTCCTTTCTAATATTGTGTATTTGGGGATCACAAGGACAAGCATCACAAGACCTGCCTAAAGGCCAGAAGCACAGACCCGACCGTCACCCCTCTGACGCTGAATTTGGGGCCACGCCGTGTTTTATCGGGAAATAAGCTGACTTTCTGTTGTCTAGATGAAAGATGTCCCGGCTAAAGAGAAACACATGATGTCTGAGCCCTGAGACTTGTTGTTCCGGTAAAACAGGAGGAAAAATCAATCCTCACTCTCGGACACATGGCTCCGGTCCAGGAGAAGATGGGCCTCCCTTTGGGCCTCCCTTGGAGGAAGGTCAGCCTCTCGGCGCCCCATGCTCCTTCTCGGTGACTTGGGGACGACCTTCTCGCCGGCTGTGCAGCCCCAGGACGGGCCGACTTCCCGCACAGGATCCGGGCCTTGGCTGGGACCCAGAGCCTGCTGCGGCCTGTGCTCTGGGAAGTGGGTCAGGGGTCCCCCCTCCAGGAGCACCGCCCAGGGCCGGATGCGCTTTGGTCACCAGGGATGCATTTCCTTCCGGGAGGATTCCTCCCTCCCCAGCCCATCCCACTCTGATGAGGGAGGAGTGAGTCAGAGCAGGACATTTCAGGTCGTCCCTCCCTGGTTTCCTTACTTCCCAGGCTCCCTTAGAAGGCCCAAACAAAGGAGGAAGTGGAGAATTAGGTCCTTTTCTTCTCGGACCCAAGCAGGCCAGATCCCTTACTAGAAAGTATCTCTGATCTCTCCTCCTCCACATTGGGGGCCGCAAAAGCAGAGATCCAGGCTCCACCAAGGGGGGACGTCACAGCCGGGGAGGAGTCCAGTGGAAAGCGACTCTTGGCGAAGGTTACAGGGCTGGTCCCTGAGAGGCCGTGGGCCGGCTGGAGAGGAGACCCCCCTCACCACTGAGCAGGGATGGAGAGTCCTTTTTGTCTGGGTCCTGGGCCGTGGAGCGGCCCTCTGTGCACCGTGTCCATCCTGGCTGGGCTGGCTTCCTTGAACTTTCAGCTAAGAGCCACCCGCTGTCCCTGCCAGTGGGTTTCCTCTAGGATTCTCTCCATTTACCCTGCACGACCATGGTCTCATCTGCCTGCTCTAGAATACGACCACTTGAGATAGGCTGCCTTTGAGTCCCAATTCTCATCACAATGCTCGGTACACAGTAGGTGCTTAACCAATGCTTCTTGCCTTCCTCCAGCAGTGATGAGTTTCTGCTCCCTGGAGGCTGGGCGATCCTGGTCTGGGAGGCCCAGGAGACACTGCTTGTTCAGAGATCTGCACGGCTCGATGGCCCTTTGGGCTCAGATACATATCGTTCTCCAGAGTGGCTGGATCGGTTCCCAAGTCCACCAACCATGCACCAGCGTCCGGGTTTTCCCACCTCCCCTCCAACATTCCTCCTTGTCTTTTCCTGCCGTCTTAGCCAATCTGAGAGGAGTGTGCTGGTACCTCAGAGTTGTCTTCATTTGCATTTCTCTGATCAGTAGTGATTTAGAGCATTTTTTCATAGGACTGGAGATGGTTTCAGTTTCTTCATCTGAAAAGTGTCCGTTCATATCCTTTAACCATTTATCGACTGGAAAATGCCTTATATTCATATAAATTTGAATCAGTTCTCCATATATTTTAGAAATGAGGCCTTTATCGTTACCCTTAGATAGAAAATGTTTTCCCAGTTTATTGCTTCCCTTCTAATCTTGTCTGCATTGGTTTTGTTTGTACAAAAACGTTTTAACCTAATAGGATCAAAATTGCCCATTTTGCACTTCGTGATGTTTAGCTCTTCTTCGGCCATGAAATTCCTCCCTCCGCCACAGATCTGACAGGTAGACTATCCCTTGCACTTCTAACTGGTTTATAGCATCACCTTTTATGCCTGAATCATGGCCCGTTTGGGGGCTGTTAGCCGTGGGTCAATGCCCAGTTTCTTCCATACTAGTTTCCACTTTCCCAGCCCTTTCTGTCATAGAGTGAGTCCTGCCCCAGAAGCGGGGCTCTTTGGGTGGGTCAAACCCTAGCTTGCCATAGTCATTGACTCTTCTGCCCTAACCTGTTCCACTGACCGCCTGCTCTGCTTCCAGCCAGTCCCGCCGGTTGGGCTGACCGCTGCTTTAGAGCGTGCTTGGGGCCTGGCACAGCCACTGCCCTGTCCTGATGCTCCGCCCTGCTTTATGGCAAGGACAGAGTCCGTTTTCTCAGAGGGCCCAGGCCTGCGCAGCTCGGAGCCAGGCGGGAGCCGTAGCGGGGCCCTGCGGCCTCGCCGATGCTTTTTTAAGAAGTTATTTTTGTCGGCAGCGGGCGTGAAGGAGGGCCGGAGGATTCCCGGTGTCTGCTGGCTGCTGCCCCAACCTCAAATGTCACACAAATAGGTGGCGGCCGCCTCCCTCCGCTGCCCTGACAACTTCCTCCTTGTCGGCCTCAGCCCTGAACAGTGGGGCCATTGATGCTCCGAGCTGGAGGCTGGAACCTCCCCCAGAACCAGCTGTGGGGCTGGGCCAGAGGCTCCCGCAGCAGAGGGATGGCCCTCCGTGGGGGAGAAAAGACAAACCAGGGCCGGACTCCTGTGGACCCCGGGCTTTGTCCGGGCTCCGCTCTGTGGCAGCCTGGGTGGGGGCAGGGGCGGGGTTTAATTCAACCCTCCGCTACAATTAGCTTGCGTCCCGCTGCTGCTCGGCGCTCCCTCCGTGCTGGGGTGAAAAGACAGAAGAAGCTGCCCTGAGCTCCCCCAGGTTCCTTTCTAGGCACTTCCACAAGGTTCTCCCCCTTCTCCCAGAGGCGGTTCTAGATCTCCTAGCTTCTCCCTAGAACAGTCTTAAGGCCCTTTGCATCTAGAGCCCTGTTTGAGGCCTGATTGATTGGGGGTAGTGGAACAACCAGCAAACAGAGCTGTGTACAAATGGAGGCAGTCAGAAACCGGGAAGGAAGCTGGGAGCTCTCTGACGGGCAGCAGTCAGGGACTGCTTATGCAAAGGCGTGCTGACCGGAGAGGAGGAGATGCACAGCGCAGGCAGTCTGGCTGGAGCGCACAGTAGGTCAGGGTGATGGATGCCGTGAAGGAGTCTGAAGAGTTAGCTGGGAGACAGGGTGGTGCTGGCTCTCCATCCACGCTGGATTCTGGAATCGAGAGTCCCAAACTCCCCACAGTCAGTCAGGACGGAATTGGGGGCTGGTGGAGGGGATTAGAGACGGGCAGGAGGCTGCCCGAACGAGGGCAGAGTCCGCACCCGGCGCTGGGGGGGCCGGCCGGGAGAGGCTCCAGCCTGAAGGAGCCCGGGCGCTGAGGCAGAGGAAAGCTCGGGCTGAGCCCTTGGAGCGGCTCTGAAGCCCCTTGGGGCCCCTCTCCCTCTGGGAGTGCCCACGGAGCGCCTGGGGTGGGGACACCGCTGAGGCAGGAACTTGTGGTTTAATCCACCTGTGGGGGAACGGGGCCTCGAGCCCTCACCGGGGCTGCCGGCGGAATCGTCCTCCCCGGGCCTGGCCCTTTGCTAGCGGACGGAAGGCCTCCTGCCTCCGGACTCCGCACGTGCTCAGCGTTCCGGCTCTCCCCACGGGTCCCTGAAAAGTCACAAAAACAAAGCAAAACAAGTCGGTTCTATCACCTCGATAAATGCTCTGACTTGACCCAAGAATCAAGGAGGCCTGAATGCCAATCCCACGTCTCTACTCTTTCGGACTTTGGTTTCTCATCTGTAATATGGGGCTGAGGCTGGTGGGACCCATCCCTCCAGTGTATTACTCTAAGTGTCAGTAATGAGGAAACTTCACATACACAGAGAGTGTATAGAGAGAGATCTATGGTATATAAAGATGTGGCACACATATAGTGCGTAGGAACAGCTAGTGTATGTGTGTGTACTTTTAGTCACCCACACCCACTTTCTGCTGGTTCCCACGCCCGCGGCGGCCAAAGGCCAACCCTGCAGACCCTCGAGCGCTTGGTCTGCGCCCGGGCTCTCCGTGCGGCCCCTTTTGGCCCAGCTTGGGAATCTCCGTGTTCAGCCTCAGGGAGCCTCCGTCCCCCGGGCCCTCGGGGAGGATGATGGCAAGGGGAGATCCAACAATAAACATTACAGGCCTACTGTGCGCCAGGCGCAGTGCCAGAGCTTTTTACAGATAGCTCCTCCCATCCTCGCCACACCTGGGCAGCAGGTGCTGTTCTGATCCCATGTGATCTCTGATGGGGAAACTGAGGCAAGCGGAGGTTAAGTGACTGGGCCAGGGTCATACACCCCTTGGTCTTTGCTCTGTCCACGGGGCCGCAGCTTCCCCTGAATTCTCCACCCATTCCCAGGACTTTCCCTGAGAAGTTCGGGACGTTTTGTGGTGAGAACCCTCCCCACTTTGCTTTTAGAAGCCCGGCGGTATTTTATTTTATTTTATTATTTTATGACACGTCTTTGCCCGGTGGATGGGAATCTGCAGGGCGGAGGGGCTGCTCAGCGCGCTCCACTGAGACGGACACCACAGGACCTCGGAACGGGGGCGGCGGAAACAACCGTCCGAATTCTGGCCAAAGCGGGGTCGCATCGCCCCTGCTCGCCCCTGACAGAGCAGGGAGAGGGAACGACCCCCCCCCCAAACAGCTGGCGGCCCAGCCCGGCAGATGGCCGGCAGGAAGGAGCTGGGGGGTGGGCTGTGCAAGGGGCAGCGCTGACCACTGGGCAACTTCCGCCTCCAAGGTCGTTTCAAACCCTCAGGTTCTCCAAGCTTTCAGCCTTCACCTCCTCCATGTCTGCGACGTCTGGGGAAACTCTGAGTTAAAAAAGTTGGGTGCCATGTCATTTTCTCAGCATGGAAGTCACGACTCCTGTAGCAAGCTGCAGCTTTTGTTTCTGAGGAAGGTCTCTAGAAACCCAAGATTCACAATTACCCGGTGTTTCATAATGAATTATTAAGAGGCAGTAAGTGGATGGGGCCTGCCTTACTTTCATACACCTTGGAGTCAGAAGAATGGCAAAGCTCTCTGGGACACAAAACGGTTCCTTAATTGTGCATCCCCATGGTAACTGGCATTGTCTTGGCTGGGGGGGAGGGGGGTAAGTCCTTCTAATGGGTTGCCGCCCATCTCATTTCAGAGCCCTGCCCTTGAAGGATGCGGTTGCTAGGACCCCTGCTCCGCTCCCCCCCATTCAGTGATGCTGGTATTTTCACTTGGAGGAAAAGGAGCCTTTCCTGCAGAGGGGGCTTTGACCTTTCCAGAATTAGCCGGAGCAAAAGGCCTCCTTTCCCTCCGCACCCCATTTGTCGCTGCTCTCAAAGCCTCACTCCAGCGCAGGGATGTCACAGCAGCTCCCTCAAGACAAAGAAAATGGCTTTAATTGGGGCTAAATATAGACTAGCATCCTCTGATCAGGTAATCCTGGCGCTCGGTGGCTCCGATCTCATTTGGGCTTCTCAGCGCCCGCCGGGAGGCTGGCGGGAGGGGTGGGAGTCTCCCGCTTGGATACGGGGCACTCGGGGCTTCAGTCCTCCTTTTTTTGGCTGTAGCTCAGTTTCTTGGCACCAGATCATCCGACAACCGCAGATGGGGAAGTTTATTCTGCTGCAACCTTGTCTCTAGGGGAAGTGTTTTCTAAGCCTTAGGGTGAAATACAGAGGAAAGTTCTGCAGTCAGTGACCGTTGATCACCATGACCACTGATCACCATGACCACTGGTCACCATGACCGTTGATCACCATGACCACTGATCACCATGACCACTGGTCACCATGACCGTTGATCACCATGACCGTTGATCACCATGACCGTTGATCACCTTCATCACTGATCACCATGACCACTGATCACCATGACCACTGATCACCATGACCACTGGTCACCATGACCGTTGATCACCTTCATCACTGATCACCATGACCACTGATCACCATGACCACTGGTCACCATGACCACTGGTCACCATGACCGTTGATCACCTTCATCACTGATCACCATGACCATTGATCACCATGACCGTTGATCACCATGACCGTTGATCACCATGACCACTGATCACCATGACCACTGATCACCATGACCACTGGTCACCATGACCGTTGATCACCTTCATCACTGATCACCATGACCACTGATCACCATGACCACTGATCACCATGACCGTTGATCACCATGACCGTTGATCACCATGACCACTGATCACCATGACCACTGATCACCATGACCGTTGATCACCATGACCGTTGATCACCATGACCACTGATCACCATGACCACTGATCACCATGACCACTGATCACCATGACCGTTGATCACCATGACCGTTGATCACCATGACCACTGATCACCATGACCACTGATCACCATGACCACTGGTCACCATGACCACTGGTCACCATGACTGTTGATCACCTTCATCACTGATCACCATGACCACTGATCACCATGACCATTGATCACCTTCATCACTGATCACCATGACCACTGATCACCATGATTGATACCTCGGGTAACACTATAGATTAAGTCGGATTAACAAATGGACTCGGTGTGGCCGTGACTAGGGAGCAGGAGGAGCTGCCCACTAGCTCTTCATCCTGTGCTTTGGCTAGCGCACTCACATACAATTACTAACTGAAGGTCCCCCAGGTTTTTCATCACTCTCATTAAAAGCGGCCCCCACACCATGAGTTGCGGTCCATTCCCCTTTGGCCCGACAGGGAGGAGATGATAGGAGCGCCCCGACAGCGATCAGGAAAAGTCCTTCCTCACGAGGATCTGCCAGGAAGGTTTTTGTGGACAGAATCCCCTCCACGGCACTGAAAGGAAAACATGGTGCGGAGCCACAGCTTTTCAGGGAGCCCTATTTCCGGTGGCAAGTCCTTGAGTCTAGAATGGCCACAGTTTAATAGCAGCCTTGGGAAGCTCCCAGTCAGCTCCTTGTCAGCACCATCCCTGGAGGCCCCGAGGAAGGAGCTCTTCCTGACAGCCCTCATCACCCCCAGGACTCCGGAGTCACAGAATTGTGATCTGCTGGGAAGCAAGGAAGGGCATGAGTCGACACGCTGCGGATCAAAGAAAAGAAATCATTGAAAAGAAATGACACAACAAAACCTGGAGCACACACGGCTGCAGGAGAACCTTTGTCCTCCCCCTGGGCCACCCGTTTGGTGACAGCCCTCAGCCCTTTTTCCTTAAGCCATTCACCCCTCAGCTCCTGTTTACAGCCGGAGTCTCACTCCCGAGTCACTTACAATAGACTGTCTGGTGAGTTGTTCCCCACGAGGACCAAGGGCAGAGACCTTGTTTTGTATTTCTCTCCTCCCAGGCCCCCTGGGGCTCTGCACCTGGCCAGACTCCGCAGGTATTAATTAATTCCACTTCAGGCTTGAGGGCAGTACCATGATGCAATTCTCTCGGCTGCAAGTGAAATTACCCTTCTAGATTTCTTCATTTCAACAAACTTATTAAATAACTGTCAAGGTCCGGGCCAGCTCCTCTGAAGGGCTCAGAATCAGTCCTAGTCAGGATAAGCGAAAGTCTTTGCCCCACATTGGGCGCCGAAATGTAACGTTCTGATCGTCCCTCAATTGTAATCCTTCTCTGGGAGGAGGTCTCTTTTCTGTACAATCTTTTCCTCTGTGAGCAGGTTTCTTGGGAGGCTTCTGGAGTCTTCCCCTCCAAGTGTGGGATTGCTGGACTTGAGAATCCACGGGATGTCTTCTCTTTGACTCAATCCAGACTGCCATCCCAACTCAATGTCCCACTCTAGACTGCTCTCCAGACTCAATGTTGCCTCTTTTTATCCTCCCAAAGAATGGCCTTGTGGGAATTCCAAAGGTGTGAACTCCTTTAAAGGTGTCAACTAAAGGTGTGAACTCTGAGCTAGAGAATGGTTTAGACAACCTGAGTTGGCACCTTGTAATCCTAATAAATAACTACTCCGCATTAGGGCCGAGTACTAAGGGGTCAAGCCCACCGAGGATGTCAGACTTAGCCTGAGAGGCTCCTTGAAGGAGCATGGGGGTTCACACATGGTCGGTGGGGCGTGGGCTTGTGGAGTGAGTTGGATGAATTACCCTTGATAAATCTCAGGGAACTCAGTCTCCAAATAGGGGAAGGCAAAAAATTGGGGACAATGAGCGCAGTAACGTCAAGGAAATAATGATGAGAGGCGAGAATTTGAAGCGGTGAGTCTAGAGGCCTGATGGCCGACTGTGGGATCCTGGCCAGGCAGAGGAAAGGGCCACGAGAGTTCTGTGGTGGAGCGAGGGGAACCATCGGAAGCCATGTTTCTTATGAGGGAAAGGAGGGATGAGATGTCTTTTTTCAAAGTAAGAAGCAGTGATGATTTAGGATGCTGGAAGAGGGAGAGAACGGCGGAAAGTTTAACTTCATGGAAGGAAAGGGTCTCCTCCTTGAGGGGAGCTGTCAGACAAGTCCCTGGCTGGGGGAACATAGTGGATTTCCGCTCGGTTGAGGTCTTCAAGCAGAAGCCTGACCACGGGGGAGGTGCCGTCCCCCAGGCCCCTTCCAACTCCGAGCTTCTGTGATCCAGAATCTAGCACAGAGTTGGGCACACAGGAGGCAATTAATAAATGCATGTTGGCTTGACTTGATCCAGTAGCATTCATTTATCAAGAGAGACTTCTGAGCAGTATTTGGTCGGCGCTTGTCACTGAGACACTTCAGTCACGTGGACTATTTCCCATGACATTCCTGCCAAAAGGGAAACAATTACTGGGGAGAGGTCATTTCACTGTAGAGATGCTACTTTTTTTTTTAATCATCTAGTCATTTTTAATTAAAAATTTCCCCAAGTGAGTTGTTCTAAGCCCCCCCCCCCCCGATTTTGTTGTGGGTCAGGTTTCTGTGTCAGATGAAAGAAAGCAGGTTGTCTCCTTATTCTGTCCCTTCTTTAACTCTTCACGGCCAGGAACAGATCACTCAACGTAATCCAGACGCTGTCTGGGAGGCCTGACGAGAAAATGTGCTGAGCCTTGGCCTGGGGAGTGTTCCCAGCCAGGAACACACTAGGAGCTGAAGCCTCCCCGGGGACTGAACTTGTGGGAGCTCAGCATGGAGGTGGACAGCGAGCCTGAGCCGGCCGGCCCCACCTCTCCGCTGTCCACATAGTCCCAAGGAATCGGGGTTCTCTCTGGTTGTGGTTGTGAGGCGGGGCCCCGGGGAAAGGGCCTGCGCCTCTGCTCTGCCGGCCTTGGGGAGGCGACTTCCCTTTTCTGCACCGTGGTTTTCACATCTGGGCGAAGGCTGGGCCAGACCCTCTCTTCCGGTTCTGCTTCATATGGATTGGGCGTATTCGGGTTCTCTGTAAAATGGAGACACGGGACGTGAGGGAGGATCCGTCCGAGGCCGCAGGCGCCTCATTCTGTCTTGCTCTGAGCGTTCTCAGATGCTCCCGACACAAGGGAAGGCTTGATTGGCTGGGGCTCCCTTTCATCTCTGTGCAGACGACTTCCACATTTATCCATCCGTCCTGTTCCTGCTACTCCCCAATCACCAACTTCCTGGCCGATATTTCTGGCTCCTGTCTCTCAGAGTCTCGACTCGCCTCCCCCAAGCTCCCGATGCTTCTGAGTTTCCTTGTTTCCCGGCAGCTGGGGTCAGAGGTCTCTAGCAGCCGGACCCTGGACGAGCCCTTTAACTTCTTTGCCTCAGTTTCCTGTAAAATAGGCATAGCACAGCCCCTCCCTCCCAAAGTTGTTGAGCACTCCAGTCTGGGGCACCTCCTCGTGCCCGTCCGAATGTGGGATCGCTTTAGTCCAGTCCGGTGGCCGGCGGCGAAGGCCCGTCCGTGGCCCGTGGCTCTCTGGGAAGGCGGGCAGGGCCAGGCTGACCTCTCTGCGTCTGGCCCCAGGAATGCCATGTCAAACATCGCACTCCGGCCGGGTTTGTTGTAGCAGAATGGGAGCCACAGAGCTGCCCATAATGCCCCTCTTGTTTTCCGCATGAAGGCCGCTCTGTTCTCCCCTGCGGAGGAGCCATTCAATCCTGGCTCCCGGGCCGGGGGAAGGAGTGCCTCTCTGCGGCGATCCCTATCTCAAGGCGAGCCGTGGGGGCCTCTGAGGGATTGCTGCCTTCTCTGGGACTCTGAGAGCTACAGGCTGCATTGTCAAGGTTGGAGATTTTCCTTTGTGTTTTGAAGGAGCAGGTCATGCAATTTGATCCCCCTCCCAAAGCCTGCTCTGATTTCTGGTGGGGGTCCGGAGCCGAGTCTGGGGTTGGTAAGGTTGTGCCAGCCACGCACAGATCTGGTAGAACCAGGAGAACCAGGGAGCCTGGCCCCTGTCCCCACCTGCCTGGCCCCGGCCCCGACTGCCCGGCCCCGGCCCCGACTGCCCGGCCCCTGTCCCCGACTGCCCGTCCCCGTCCCCACCTGCCCTGTGAGCCCGTCCCCATCCCCCACTGCCTGGCCCAGTCCACGACTGCCTGGCCCTGTTCCCCACTGCCTGGCCCAGTCCACGACTGCCCGGCCCTGTTCCCACCTGCCCGACCCCGGCCCCGACTGCCCGTCCCCGTCCCCCACTGCCCGGCCCCGGCCCCGACTGCCCGTCCCCGTCCCCCACTGCCTGGCCCAGTCCACGACTGCCCGGCCCTGTTCCCACCTGCCCGACCCCGGCCCCGACTGCCCGTCCCCGTCCCCCACTGCCCGGCCCCGGCCCCGACTGCCCGTCCCCGTCCCCCACTGCCCGTCCCCATCCCCCACTGCCCGTCCCCGTCCCCCACTGCCTGGCCCAGTCCCTGACTGCCCGGCCCAGTCCCCGACTGCCCGTCCCCGTCCCCCACTGCCTGGCCCAGTCCCCGACTGCCCAGGCCTGTAGCCTGAGGACCAGCCCCTCCCAGGTCTGCAGAGCCAGAGGGGATGGATTGTTAGGTTGCATCCGGGCCATGGCAGGGTCCCATCAGAGGGAGTCCTCGTCCCTAGGAAGTCATGCCTTGGGAGGAAGTTCTGGGGTCCAGAGACTAGCTCTGGATGAAAGCTGGGAGAATTCCAGCTTCCCTAAGACACCTGCCTGGCAATTAGGGGCCCGCCTGCCCTGGTCACACTTCTCACCACGGCGGCCCAGAAGCAGATCTCCCTGTCGCTAGCCCAGCGATGGGCACTTTGGGGGGGTTCTGGGGAATAAGGAGAACAGGCCTTCCCACTCTAGGTCAGCCTCCCTCTGCCCCTCCTGTGTTTTGCACATTCAAGCTCCTCCCCCCAGGGTGGACTCCTCCCTCCAGCCAGAGCCCAGACTTCCCGGTGTGATGCGACCCCCCACCAGAGCCTCCGGCCTTCCGGGCAGCATCCACACTAATGACCCCCGGGTTCAAGTCGGCCCCAGAACTACTGATGAGGTGGACGAGGCACAAAGCTGTGGAAAAGACAGAAACGTGGCCCACGTGGCGCCGAGCTGCTGAAGGCCACGGGATTGCGCAGGAAACCTGGCGCCTCCCTGCCAGCCTGACGTAGCAGCTGAGCGAGGTCCGTGGCACCAGGGAAACGTGGGGGATGGAGAGGACGGAGGCAGCTGCAAAACTGGTGCGGAGGCCAGTCAGGAAAGTGGCTCCAACGGGCCAAACCGGGCGGAGAAACGCTGCGATGAAGGGACGGAAACAAAGCAGAAACTGGAATGGAAGCCGGGGAATGAACCCCGAGCCCGAGAAGGAATGCAGGGGGGCGCTCGGAGGCGGAGACGCCGGGACTGCACACCGGGACGACCCGGGGCTCAAAGCTGAGGAAGAGTCTGTTTCTCGCCTTGGCATGAGGTAATATTCAGAAATGGCTCAGGACGGTGCCGGGCCCACAGGAGGCACTGAATTTCTCTCAGGGCCGATGCCAGCGTTCGGCTTCGGCCTTCCAGCCTCCAGCAGACCCCTCCCCTGGAGAGCCCCTCACCGTGGCCCCTGGAAGCCATGGGCAGTCCAGGGCGGTCATTTTGGCCTCTGCCCTCAGCTCTTGGCTCCCATCAGTCCCCCACAGCACCACTGGGCAGTCACGGGGTCCTGTGGATTCCCCTCCCCCCACGTCCTCCGCACGGCTGTGGCCATGTCTCCTCCTGACAGGGAGGGCTGTAGGTGGTATTCAGGTGGGCGCCCGGACCCCCCCCTCACCCGGGGCCCATGGGAAGCTCTGGCAGAACCATCAGGAGGCCTGGCTCTGCAGCCAAAGGATCCAGGCAACCTCCCGGACCCTCGGCTCCCTCCCCTGGGCAAGGAGGTCTGGAGCTCTTAGACCATAAGCTCCTCTTTCCTCCTGTCGGTGGTATTGATTATAATTATATAATCACATTTTCATATAATTATACCTTATATATATAATTATAATGAATTATAGCTCCTCCTGATGATTGTACTGATTATAAGGCACACTTAGAATGATAATTTATTACAATTATATATTATTCTAATGAATTCTAGTTCTTCCTATTGATTGAGTAGAAGACACGCTTATAATTACGATTATATATTGTTAGAATGACTTCCGAGCCCTCCTGTTGATTGATGATTACAAGGCACACTTGGCGGGCACCTCTCTCATCGGGCACCCTTGGGACACGCGCCCTGATTCGCAGACCCCTGCGGTCCCCTGAGCATCCTTGGTCCCGGTTGTCCCGGAGGCGCCCGAGTTCGGTTCTGGGAGCCTGGGCTTGGCTCTGTCCCGGCCGGGCCCTCACAGCCCCCTCTTTGGCTGGGACTCAGGGCCTTGCTGCATCTGTGCTCTCTATTCAACAGCCCCATTCAGCTCCACCTGCTCGGGCCCTCTCCCTCCTCCCCTCCCCGCAGGCAGCCAGCCAAGGAGCTTCCTCCCAGCCTTCCCCTCTGCGTGCTGGGGCATTTGGACTCTTCTCCTCCAGTCCTGTGTCCTTCCAGCTGTCAGTGCCCAGGACAGCTGGCCAGCCTCCAAGGCCCCCCGCCAGCCAGGACGCTGATGCCCCCTGCTGACGCCCGCAGGTTACGGCTCACCTGCCTCAGCTCCCCGGGGCCCTGACCCCCTAGACCCCCAGGGGCCTTGGAGCCCGACTCTGTCTTACTGCCTGTCACTTCCCATCTCAAGAATCCTCGGTGGCTCCCCTTTGTCTGCCAACTAGCGCCCACCCAAGACACGGCCGCAGCCTGCCGCTGACCGGCCCCTGTGGGTCACGTTGTTACATATTCTGCACTTGCCAGTGTAGAATGGCCCATGCCTGGCCAGGGCCAGGGGGGTCCCTGAGGTTTCACCGGGGCCCCCCGACTCAGGGTGGCTGATGAGCCACGTACCCGATGCTGTGACGGAGGAACCCAGCTCGTGAATTAAAGTAATGGGAAGGGCCAACCAATTCCCAGAGGCCTGGGAAGTTCCAGGGCTGGCTCCGTCTCTACCTCTGGAGACCCGCTGGAAGCCGGGACTGAAGAGATAACCAGGAAAAGCCACGACCCCCAGCAAGACCACATCAAGACAGAGCTTACAGAAGGACAACGGCCAGTGATTCACCTTCCATCTGCCAGAGCGGAAGTGGGCACGGCATTGGGCGGGCACTGGATCAACGGGCCCAGAATGTGCCACGGCCGGGTGGGACACGGGCCCGCCTGCTCTCGGATCACATGAGAAACGTCGCCACATCGTTCGTGACCTCTGACAGAGCGCTTCCCCCACGGGGCTCGAACGGTTGTTTCTCCTTCGTTTCCCCAGAGGACCCAAGACGTCCTGGGTGACATTTGGGCTTGTGGGTGAGCTGGAATGGAGGCAGAGCCGCACGGAGTCCGCAGCCAGAGTCCCCAATGGCCTGTGGCAGGACAACGGTCAGCATGACCGGCGAGGGCCCCGACGGAGTGGACGACCAAGCTCTAAGCGCTCCCCAGCACCTGCTCCGGCCCTTGGAACAAATTGTCCTCTTCCACACTTTGTACTGAAGAGAGTCCTCCCATGTGGAGGCTGGATACCCGTCCCCAACTCACTGGTGGGCTTGAAGTCATCGGCCCCCCAGCCCGCTCCCGCAGTGGGCACCAGGCCTGGAACGACCTCAAGCAGCCACCGCCATGAATTACAACTGAGAAAGGCCTTTCCCCTCCCAGTGGGACCGCGGTAGGAGGGAGCAGCCACGGCTCCCACCCCGGCCCTTGTTGTTTGCTTAGGTTAAAAGATGTTCCTTGTTACCTGAAAGGGGCCAGTGGAGGGGAGGGGTTAAGGGCAAATGCCAACTGGGTCGGGAAAACAAAAGGCAGCAAGGAGCCTTCCAAAACCCAAAGTAAACCAGGCCACGTCTGGTTTATGGCATCTCCTTTTCTCCCAGACCCGCGAATCCAGGAAGCTATCGTTGTCTTGTTGTTATCGGGGAATACTGTGGATTTCTAGGTTTTAGCAAAGTTTGGAGCAAAGTCTCTCCTCTGTTTCTGTGGAAAGGATGGAGGGATCAGAGCCGGAGAGTCCAATGGCTGGGGGTCCTTGGAGAGAGAGGGACGGCTAGGTCCCAACGGGATGGCCCGATGGGGGGGAGGGCTGCAGTGGGGTGCCTCAGGGATCCGGGCTATCCTTTTTGTTAATGACCCAGATCATGGCGGCTGGCATTTTTTTAGGCTTAAGGGGCGTCCTTATCAAATGTGCAGAGGCTGCCAAGCTGGGAGGATTAACTGGTACAGGGGAGGCGTTTTGGCAGGCTAGAGAGATTACGGATTAGATCACATTTCACACTTGGGGGTCGCTCTCAATTTCACAAGTACGAGATGAAAGAGTGCGCTTGGCTGTCGTTTATCTGAAAAAAATCTGGTGGTTTCAGTGAAGTGCAAATCCAGCTGTAGTCAGCGGGAGAGAATGGCAGCCTGGAAAGTGACAGGATTAAAGAGACAGGAGAAGTAGGAGTCTTGCCGTTCTCTGTTCTGGGGCCCGTGCGGGTGACGCATTTCAGGAGGGACCCGGATAACCCAAAACGCTTCCAGAGGGGGACAAATGGGTCCTTGAAAGGCCTTGAGTCCATCCTATTGGAGAACTGGTCGGGCTTGGAGGTGTTGCCCTGAAGATGCAAAGGCCGAGGGATGACACAACAGGTGTCTGAAGTAGTGGAGCCATTATCATATGGGAAAGGAGCATCCTCAGCCCAAGAGGGAAGGAGCCCAGGGTGGAAGCTGGAGCACCACACAGGAGGTCTGATGTTAGGAAATAAGTCCTCCCCCACCGAGGGATGACCGGGGGCCTCGCGGAGGGCGGAGCTCCCACTCCCTGGAGGTCTCCAAGCACAGGCTGACCACTCACTGGAAATGTAGAAGGCTTTTTCCTCCTTCTGTAGGTTGGACTCCTTGTCCTCTCAGGCCTCTTCCCATTTTTGGATTCTGAAAAGCCAGAGAGTAAGGCAGGAATTAGGGCCAAGTGTTGAGTGTGACTGAGACTAGACCCAAAGGGAACATTGGGGAATATGGAAACTCTCACCGCCAGTCCCTTAGACACTGGGCCATGATGACTTGTGGCAACACAAATACAAAACGGCAGTCGTTCCTGTGCTTCCGGTCCTGCTCCCGTTGTGCTGGGGATGGAGAATGTTAGGGATCACCCAGTTTTTAAAGGCTCATCGAATATTAATTCTGGGTAATCCAGTTTTTAGCTCATCCCTGACAGTTAACCCCCAAACCAATTTTTTTTTATTTCCCAAATACTTGTGAAGATATTTTTTCAGCATTCATTTTTGTAAGACTCTGTCCCAGATTGTTCTCCTTCCTTCCCTAACCTCCCCCCTCCCCAAGACAGCAAGCAACCTGTTAGAGTTAAAGATGTGCAGTTCTTTTAAACATATTTTCATATTTGTCACGTTGTGCAAGAAAAATCCCACCGAAATGGGGAGAAACCGTGAGAAAGAAAAAAGCAAACAAATGCTAGGCTTTGATTCAGTGTCCACAGCTCTCCCTCTGTTTGTGGACGGCATTTTCTATCCCACGTCTGTTGGAAGTGCCTTGAACCATTGGCTTGTTGAGAAGAGCCAAGTCCATCACAGTTGAGAATCTTGTTGCCGTGTACAATGATCTCTGGGTTCTGCTCGCTTCCCTCAGCATCGGTTCACGTCAGTCTCTCAGGCTTTCCCGAAACCGGCCTGCTCATCATACGATAAAACGATTCCATTAGATTCGGCACCGTCACTCAGCCATTCTCCAGCTGACGGGCGTGCCCCGTTTCCAGTTCCTTGCCACTACACAAAGGCTGCCCCAAACATTTTTGTGGGACCCTTCCCCTCTTTTAGGCCTCTTTGGGATGCAGACCCAGGATCAAAGGGCGTGCACACTCTATAGCCTTCCGGCACGGTTCCAAATTGCTCCCCAGAATGCTTCTCATCTCCAAACTTTTGCAAGAACCGAATCCACGTTGTAAAAAGCTGGCACCAGAATAAGGAGGTTACAAGAGCCCAGGAACTTTGTCCAGCAAAGACTGGGTGTTTTGTGTTTGTTTGTTTGCCAAGGAGAGATCTAAGAGCCCAGGCAATGCCATCAGACAATGGGCTTTTTGTCTTTGTTTCTTCAGTACTGAACCCCCCGTTTCCTCGGTACTTAACGCTGTGCCCAGCACCCCAGGTAGGTGCTCACGAAGTGCCACTTGACTAAAAGACTTTCACTTGTGAAATGCAGAAGAGTTTGGAAGAGTGTGCAGGAAAACGAAGGAAGCAAAACCCTGCGCACTCATCTTCCTGTGAGTATCCCATGAGCAAACTGCCAGCACCCCAGACCCTCAGGAAACGGAAACGCCCCCTTCGTTGGTTCACCTTCCTGAGTCCTCCCTCCCTGGTGACCTGGAGCCGCTGGGCTCCCTGCGCCTTTGCTAGCCTGGGAAGGTCCCACCGGCACGGTTCCGGCCCAGACCAGGGACGCCTCGGCCCCTCCTCCTGCCGAGAAGGTCCCTCCAGCCCCGGCCGTGATGTATGTGCAGCTCCGGGGAGGATTGCATTGATTGGCGCCTGATGCTGAGTCCAGAGATGGGGTAGCCTGTGTTTCCGGCTCCAGGCCTTCGCTGGCGTCATGGAGACGGCCATCTGCACTCCCTTTGGCTGTCGCTTGAAGCGGGGCTTGCCCCCTGTGCCAGGCTCCTCAGGAGCTTTTCTCTGGCCACTCAGTCCCAGAACTTTCACATGATGGAGCTTTTCCTTCCTTAGGACTCGTCAGGGTTCATCTTAGGCTTTAGCAGGCCCTGCTCAAGGGTTCTCAGGCCTCCGATGGACGCCCCTTCCCCTTTCTGGCTTGGGGCCTGGAGTTCCTGCTAACGCTCCCTGCAGATTTGTGGTCAGGACATAGGGAAGGGCCCCGTGGGAAGGGGCCCCCAGGCCCTAGCTGCACGTGCCCCTTGAGCTGTCAGTGCCCAAAGGGCGAAGGCTCTGCCTCCTCCTGAAGACCTTGGAACAGGAGATCTCCCCCCTCTTTCAGCCCCGAGGAAGTCTCAAGGTTCTGGGGGTCCCGGCCCCTCTGTGGGAAGTGGCGCTTCTCCGACTGTCCACGGGGCCCTTCCTGGACATCCTGTGCCAGGCGGGCTGGCATCGCAGGCGCCCAAGGCTGGCGCTAGGAGTGTTTTGGAGGTTGTTGGAGGCTTCTGGCTTCATTTTTATTTGAAACTTGTAACAAAATCAAAATCTAGCAATTTGGTTGTGACAGAACAAAATAAAAATAACAAAGCAGCCAGATGGGCACTTGTGCCCTTCCCTCGTCGAGTGCCAAGCACACTCTCGAGCCTTCTCTCACCCAGTCTGCTGTCAGTTACATCGGACCTGATGCTGCTCCCGGCCCGGCCCAGCTCCCACCCCCTGCGGGCTGCTCCCCCCAGCCCAGCTCCCACCCCCTGCTGGCTGCCTCTTCGGGTGCCGGCCCTCAAGCCTGGAAGACTTTGCCCCTTCACCTCCATCCCCCAGAATCCTCATCTTGCTGAGCTCTTAGCTCAGGTCCCTGGGTCTCCACAAAGCTGCCCTGGTCCTCAGGCCCCTGACAGGCCCAAGACTCGGGCCCACTTCACCAGCTCCATCATTTTATTATGTCTGTAGACACAGGGCTGTTTCTTTTTCGTCTTTCTATTCCCTATGGCAAGCCCAGTGCCTGGTACATAGTAGGTCCTTAACGCATGCTTCTTGGATTAAATTAAGCGGGAATAAATCGAGGTTGAAGGAGACCATCGAGAATTTTCAATTTAAGGTTTTTCACTTTAAAATTTCAGAAATGATTGTTTTTTGGTTTTATGTCACCCTTTCCCCCTCCAGTATATCCCCTCCTGCCCTTGTCCCTGAGGAGATCTCTGTTATGACAAGAAATAAAAATGGAGGAGGTGAGAAAGCTGTTGCACAAAAATAACGTGCAGTGGTGTACACAGTGCACCAGATCTGTGGGACAAGCAAGACCAGTGTCTCTGGAAAGTTTGAGCAAGGATATTTACTGAGTTCCTTTTGAATTCAAATAGAACTTATTAAGTGCCTCTTGTTTACAAAGTGCACTTTGGGCAGGAAAAATATTACAAATTAGTTAAAACTGGGGTCCTGCTCCCCCACCCGATCTTTATCATCTCTCAGGGCAGAGAGACACAAATAGATGAATGTAACACAGAGCAACAAATGGAGTGTAAAACAATCGCAGATAAGATGCTATGTCAAGTCTATAAGCATTGATTAAACACCTTCTGTGTGCTCCTAACACTCTGCTAAGGGCTGAAGACTAAAAGAAAGGCAAGACCCAGTCCCAGCTCTTGAGGTGCTCCCCATCTGAGCGAGGGAGTAACCATGGGAGGTCTAAGGGTGGGGGCAGTGGAGAAGGGTTCTGCTGCGACGTGCTACCCCAGCGCCGGGAGTCGGGCTACCACAGGTGGTTGAGCGTCCGCGGGCTTGGGGGGCGGGCACCGGAGTGCGGCCTGAGCAAAAGCAGGGTGAGGAGGGAGTGGCGCAGGATTGGTCTGGTGCCCGTGTGGGAGACAGAGCCAGCAGGATACCCCGAGGGTGCATCCCATCCTGCGGAGCCTCGGTCATGGGGCTGAGGACTGAGGGTTCACCGAGGGAGCAGCAGCGCCATCACGGGGACTACTGGCCTTGGAATTCACAGGCTGGTACCCGGCTCGTCATCCTCTCCCTCTACCTGTGTGACCTTGGGCACTTACTCAGAGCCCCCTGGCTTTGTTTCTGTAAAAATAAACGCTGTGATCTCCGATCGACAGTCAGCCAGACGTGAAGAGGAGTCTGGCCGTGGTTGGGGAAATGAGGTGCGGGGGAGAGCCTGGCCTGAACAGGAGGGAGGAGGAGTGCCGAGGTAGAATCTGGGGGCATCAGAGGGAGCAGGGGGAGGCCGAGGTAGAATCTGGGGGCATCAGAGGGAGCGGGGGGGGCCGAGGTAGAATCTGAGGGCATCGGGAGTTGGTGGGCGGGGTGGGAAGGGAGGGTTGGGCACAGCCTCAGGCACTCTGGGAGGGCACTACCATGGGCATGAGACAATGAAGCTAGTGGCTGGGGGGAGCAGATGAGAGGCTTAGATTTTTTCTCATGCTGAGTCTGAGGCCCCAGGGGACCCCTGAACAGTATGGTGGCCCTCTTTGGGCATCCCTACTCCTCCCACCTACAGCTTACAGGACATGTGACACAGTGCTCAGGATGTTGGGTGTGGAGGTGACGGAGAAGTGGTTCTCTCCTTCCTGTAGTTGTTCCCCCCTCAAGGCGGGTTGCATCTTAGCAGGGGGAGCCTTACAGTATTAGGGAGCCCCCTGAGGCTTGGAAACTTGAGGTGCCGGGTCCCACAGCTGCTCATCCCAAGGGAGAGGATTGCAGTCTCCCCGGCCACATGTGCGGCCCTCCTCCCAGAGCCTGCCCAAGGCTGCACCATGGCCGTAATGACAGGAAAAGCGGCTCTGGGGGAATGAGCCCCTTGGGAGGGGCCGGGGCTGGTCCCGTGGAGAGCAGGGGCTTGAGCTGTGATTCAGGGAAAGAAAAGGAGAGGCCGAAGCTTCGGAACATCAGGAACCTTTGCAGAGTAGGGGTCGGGGCCAGAGAGGACCAGAGGCGGGCAGGCCTTTGGATTCCCATGGTTGAGAGCCAGGGGAGGCCTTTCAGGTCCAGGAGATCCAAACACTCTGGAGAGAACCTGGGGCCGATGGAAGGGTCCTCGGGGGAGCCGCTGGGGGGGGGGGCTCCAGCGCCACAGGGGCCAAATATCAACACTGACCGCGGGGCGGGGGAGAAGGGGGATCCTGGTGACTCAGGAACCAGCGTTTGAAGGCCAAAGACTCACGTTTTCCCTCTCCTTTGTCTTACAGGCAGAAGCCGGCTCTTCTTCTTGGTGAGTACCCTGCTCCAGAGTGTGTGTTTGGGGGGGGTCTGCGCGGACAGAATGCCCAGGACACAGAGGCTGGAGAACCCCGCTGTGGGGGGGAGAGTCACAGGGAGGCTGGGCGGCGGCTCGCTCCATGGTGGGTGGGAGAGACTTTGCCAGCTCCGCTCGCCCACTGCGCGCCTCAGGACGTGAGTTATGTTTGTGGGCAGAGCTGATAGACGCCCCGTCCCGCGGGTCCCGGTTCTCATTCTGCTGTTGTGTGTGTGTTTGGGGGGGCTGCTGGACTTTGGGGGGCGCCGTGCAATCTCCTGCATCTTGTTTCCAGGCTTAATGAAGGGTCGTGGCCTTGGCGATCTGGTTCTTAAGGAGGAAGAGGGTTTGGATGTTGTGTCTTCAGTTAAACCAAAATGGGCAGGTCAGGCTTGCTGACAAACTCATTTTTAGCGGGCCGTGCAACTGCGGGGGGAGAAAGTGATACACGTTTCGTCCCATCTCTGCCCGTGCCCACAGAACAGCAGCTCTAAACCTGGGGTCCACTGGGATCGGTGGATCTACTGAGGAGGTTCATGAACTCGGATGGGGAAAACAATTCTTAGTTTTACTGATCTCTGCCTCCCATTGAGGGTCACCTCCAGTTATGAATTAAGAACCAGACCCCAAACCCTGTCCCAAGAAGGGCTTCCCCAGACTGCACGAGCGGTCCAGACCCCAAAACGGGAAGAACTTCTGTGACAATGTCTGCGTACAGCATGGTAGATGCGAACTGAGGGGAGCTGGGAGAATCCCACCACAGGGTTCCCTCCGGCCCGTCTGCCCCAGAGCCCGTGGGCTGCTTCCGGTTCCTGTCTGGGGGGAGCTGCACTTATTTGTGCAAAGTTTGTTGTCTCTCCCTTAGCCTGGGAACTCCTTGAAGGCAGGAATTGGCTCTTGCCTTTTTCCAGGGCTTAACCCAGGCTGGCACATAGTAGGTGCTCGCTGAAGGATTAAATGATTGGCTGATTGAGATCCTGCATATAACAAATAACAGGAGAGGCGCAGGGCATAGAGACAACCGAACCTGGAACCCTGCCCTGCCCTGGGGGAGCTGCGTTTCCTTCCATTCTGGTTTCCTCCAAGCCCCCTTAAGCGCCCGCTCTTTCAGGAGCCCTTTCCTGACCCCCTCGGCTCCAGTGCTTCTCCCCCCACCCCCCAGCCTCGGATTAACCTGGAAACCCTTTGTGGTTTCCCTCTATGGACGGTAGGCTCCGGAGGGCAGGAGGGTAGCCAGCCCAGGTCAGGAGATATACAATGGGTTCCACGGTTACTTTCAGTGGAGGGAGGGAAGCCTAACAACGGGATGGGATCAATTCAGGAAATAAATACCTGCGGGAGGCGGTACCTGAGATGATTCCCAAATGGAGAAGAAGGAGAACATGGGGGTGGCTCTGGGGGCACAGCCTCTGCCAGGCAAGGGCTGGGCGCGGGGGGCGGCACGATGATGTATGTTTGTTCCGACGTTCTCAGCCATGTCCCTTTTGGAGGTTTTCTTGCCAAAGGTTCGGGAGTGGTCTGCCGTTTCCGGTTCCAGCTCAGTTGACAGTTGAGGAAACTGAGGCAAACAGGAGTAAGGGACTTGCTCAGGGTCACACAGCTGGGAAGCGTCGGAGGCCGGATTCCCCGGAACGTCCGTGGGCAATAGCAGTGGCACAGCTCAACCAGAACCGGGAGTGCTTGTGGGCAATGAGGAAAGGTAGGGAGAAGGGACGGGACTCAGCATGTAGAGGGCTTTGAGCACGGATGAAAAGTAACCAAGTCTTCATTCGAAGGGCTCTCCTGGACGTAGCCCGCCCCGTCGTCACCCCCGAGCCCGATGGAGCCCCCGTGGCCCTGGGAGCCACCCCCGGCCTGTCCCTCCACCCCGAGGTCTGCCTGCCGCACAGCCCCGCGCTCTGAGCTTGGGAGGACCTGGGAGGCCCTCACTTCCTGCTCTGTGCACGCCCATTCTTCCGATTTTGGTCTTGTGCTCGTGAAAAGGGGAGGGGTTGATGGAGGTCTCTCATTTACTTGAGGACCATTGCTTAAGTTCCAGGCTTTGTGCCGGGATGAGGTGACAGAAAGAGGGCGGGGATTGCCTTCTGCCTGACTTGGGTCTGACATACAGTAGATGCTTAATAAATGTTGATTGATGATCCAGTGTGTCCCTGCCCTCAAAAAGCTTACATTCTATGTGAGAGAAATGACCGATTGTAATACCCAATATTAACCGTGCAAAATGACCCGATTTTAAATATTAATATCGTATCAAACTTTAATATATTGTCAATGTTATATTCATAACAAAATCCGTTATTTATAGAGTGCTCTAAGGTTCCAAAAGCTCTTTAAATTCATGATCCCATTGCATCCTCCCAACAACCCCGTGCGATTATTATTCCTTTTGGAACGATTATGGGGGATTATTATTCCTTCGAGGTTCCGCTCCAACTGTGGGTTCTCAGAGGCCTCTGGGGGTCCCTCCAGCTGCCAGTGCCGTCCCGTCTGAGCTTTCCTTCCACCTCTCTGTCTGTGTATACCCATTTGTACAAAGCTGGCTCCTCTATAAGAGCGTGAGCTCCCAGGGGCAGGACCGGGGTCTTCCTGCATCTTGCTCTGTCCCCCAGCACCCCCACATGCTTCCTGCCCTCTCGGTGGCTGACTGACTGCCCTCCCTGACTTACAGAGGACACACCCGAAGCCACAGAGGCAATGCTCAGAATGATCAGGCCCAGGCCTCTGACTCCGGGCCCAGGCCTCTGACACCCGGCCCAGGCCTCTGACACCCGGCCCAGGCCTCTGACTCCGGGCCCAGGCCTCTGACTCCCGGCCCAGGCCTCTCACTCCCGGCCCAGGCCTCTGACTCTGGACCCAGCCTCTGACTCCCAGCCCAGGCCTCTGACTCCCGGCCCAGGCCTCTGACTCCGGGCCCAGGCCTCTAACTCCGGGCCCAGGCCTCTGACACCCGGCCCAGGCCTCTGACTCCCGGCCCAGGCCTCTGACACCCGACCCAGGCCTCTGACTCCGGGCCCAGGCCTCTGACACCCGGCCCAGGCCTCTGACTCCCGGCCCAGGCCTCTGACTCCCGGCCCAGGCCTCTGACACCCGGCCCAGGCCTCTGACTCCCGGCCCAGGCCTCTGACACCCGGCCCAGGCCTCTGACTCCCGGCCCAGGCCTCTGACTCCCGGCCCAGGCCTCTGACACCCGGCCCAGGCCTCTGACTCCCGGCCCAGGCCTCTGACACCCGGCCCAGGCCTCTGACTCCCGGCCCAGGCCTCTGACACCCGGCCCAGGCCTCTGACTCCGGGCCCAGGCCTCTGACTCTAGGCCCAGGCCTCTGACTCCCGGCCCAGGCCTCTGACTCCAGGCCCAGGCCTCTGACACCCGGCCCAGGCCTCTGACACCCGGCCCAGGCCTCTGACTCCCGGCCCAGGCCTCTGACTCTAGGCCCAGGCCTCTGACACCCGGCCCAGGCCTCTGACTCCAGGCCCAGGCCTCTGACTCCCGGCCCAGGCCTCTGACACCCGGCCCAGGCCTCTGACTCCCGGCCCAGGCCTCTGACTCCCGGCCCAGGCCTCTGACTCCGGATCCAGCCTCTGACTCCGGATCCAGCCTCTGACTTCGGCCCAGGCCTCTGACTCCCGGCCCAGGCCTTTGACACCCGGCCCAGGCCTCTGACACCCGGCCCAGGCCTCTCACTCCTGGCCCAGGCCTCTCACTCCTGGCCCAGGCCTCCGACTCCGGGCCTGGGCCTCTGACTCCCAGCCCAGGCCTCTGACTCCGGATCCAGCCTTTGTTCCACTCCAGGACTCGGGGTTTTCATTGCTGAAAATCTGCCCCAGACTGACAGTAAGGAAGGGATGACCATGTGCCCTAGACAAGCCAGAGTCTCCTCGGGCAAGAAGTAGCCCTTTACTCAGAAGGAAAGTGTTTATCAAGAGAAGTCTCTGTTTACCGCTCGGCCGCTGCTCGTCCTTAGCCGGCCCCCACACCGACAGACTCTCGGAGCATGTGCCTGGCTGGGGAGACATCCCTCCAAGGGCTGCTGGGAGAATTGCTAGCGGAGGTTCGGGCGCCCCGCCATTAGGGAAGGAACCCAGAGCCCGGGCCGTTAAACGGGCCGGGAGGAAACATGAAATTCTGCCTCTGAATTCCGCTTTCCGCCTGGGGGACCTTGGGGCGGGCGTCCATCGGGCCCAGCTGCCGCGGTGCCCGTGATTTGGCCCCTTTGGTGAGGGAGCTGGTGAGAGCCAAGGAAGGTCCCTTTGGCCCCAACCCCATGTTTCACGCCGTTTGGGGTGACTGCCTGCCCCCTGGAACTCGGCGCCCCTCTTCCTTTCCCTCTTCTGATGGAGAGAGGCAGTCCGACCCAGGGAGGGGAGCAGCTTTCCCTGAAGCCTTGGTGGAAGAGCGACATCTGCCACCTCCCAGGCAGCCCAGCCCCCTCGCAGGGCCACAGGACGACCATCGGCACCAGATCGTCCCCTTCAGTGCCCCAGTTCTTGTGGGGGAGGGGAGCAGAAACAGTCGAGTCCTCCTCCCCCAGGATGCCCTCCCAGATACGCAGAGGACAGTCTTCTCTTTGCCTCTCCCCTGCCTCCCTTTGTGGAGCCCGCATCTGCCAGCCTCGGGTCCGTTAACCATGGCGAGGTAGCAGCCACCGGCTCGGTCGGAGCGTCAGAGAAATGGAAACAACCTTGTCTGGGAAGAGATAATGAACAGGTGCAAAGTGTATCTGAGGGAGACAGAGACATGTGGAGAGACAGAGACCGTAAGAGAAACAGAGATGCTAAGAGATGTGTGTGTAGGTGGGCCTGGGAGAAACAGATACAGTAAGAGAGAGACAGAGAGACAGAGAGAGAGTAGGAAAGAGGGAGACAAAGAGAGAGCCAGGACACATTTTCTTAGCAGCTCTGGCCCATTCCACAGAAGCTCCTCTGGAGGATTCTCCGGCCCACCCTTAGTTCCAGTTCAGTCTCTTCATCTGAGCAAGTGGAACGGAGACTCACAGCTTCTCCGGGAGGCACGGGGCTGGTGCATGATCTCCCCAGGTCGCTGGGACTGTTTGCATTTTCTCCTGTTCCCCCCCATTTTAAGGGCCCTCCTCTGCTCCCTGAGCTGCGCCCGGCCCTTCCCCGGGCAGGATTGGCTCTTCCACCATAGGAAGCGGCTTTCCTCCCAAAGGCTGAAACGAGAGGATGCCGGGAGGCTGCAGGAGGTGCCGGGGTCCTCCGGGCTGTCTCCAGTTCTGCTTTTAGGAGACACAGTCCCGTCCAGTTTGAGGAAGCCGGGCTCCCGGGAGGCCGGGCTGCTGGTCGCACTATTCTCGGCGTCAGCGGCTGTGATGATTTCCACTTCGGGGGAGTCGGCTCCTTCACAAGCTGTGGGGGGGGTGCCTTTTGTGTGAGGAAGGTGTTCTGTGGGGCAAGAAGGGAAATGGGGGCACCCCGAGGACCAGAAGCCTCAGGAAGGCTTTTCTTCTGACTGGGAGCCGGGGACGGAGGAAGCAGGGGAGGGGTGGGAGAGGGGAGCAGAGGCAGAGACAGCCAGACCCCCTCCCCCCAGGGCGGCCGCTCGCCTCCTGCCGGCGGGAATCTTGTGGCCCTTCTGGGGGGCGGCAGCTGCCCAGCCGGGGAGGAGGAGACCCCAGAGGCCCCACTCGGGAGCAGGCAGAGCCCCCCAAGGGTGCTGCTTTGTCCAAGCGTTGGGGCAGCAGAGGCGGGACTTGAACTCAGCCCCTGACTCCAAAGCCAGCAGCATTCACTGTGTTCTCCCAGGACTGACCCTTCCAGAGCGGGGTTTAGCTATCCCCGAGGACCCCCAGACTCCAGCCGGGCAGCCTCACGCTCTTGGGGGCTCTGCTTTAAAGGAGGGGAGCCTGTGCCTTTCTCCGTGGTTCTTGCTGTGCCAACCGATGGCAGAAACAGATGGCTTTGTCAGAATCATCTTCCCTGCCAGCTGCCTGCGCCAGTGGGCGTCAGAGTTCACACTGAGAAGGCTGGGGAATGGGGGTGAGGTGGGGACCGGGGAGAAGCCGTCCTGCTGGCAGAGGCAGGCAGTGCCCAGCCAGCAGCCTGATTTAGGGTCAGGGATGGGGGGCAGTGCCCAGCCAGCAGCCTGATTTAGGGTCAGGGATGGGGGGCAGTGCCCAGCCAGCAGTCTGATTTAGGGTCAGGGATGGGGGCAGTGCCCAGCCAGCAGCCTGATTTAGGGTCAGGGATGGGGGCAGTGCCCAGCCAGCAGCCTGATTTAGGGTCAGGGATGGGGGGCGGTGCCCAGCCAGCAGCCTGATTTAGGGTCAGGGATGGGGGGCAGTGCCCAGCCAGCAGCCTGATTTAGGGTTACAGATGGGGGGCAGTGCCCAGCCAGCAGTCTGATTTAGGGTTACAGATGGGGGGCGGTGCCCAGCCAGCAGTCTGATTTAGGGTTACAGATGGGGGGCGGTGCCCAGCCAGCAGCCTGATTTAGGGTTACAGATGGGGGGCAGTGCCCAGCCAGCAGTCTGATTTAGGGTTACGGATGGGGGGCAGTGCCCAGCCAGCAGCCTGATTTAGGGTTACGGATGGGGGCAGTGCCCAGCCAGCAGTCTGATTTAGGGTTATGGATGGGGGCAGTGCCCAGCCAGCAGCCTGATTTAGGGTCAGGGATGGGGGGCAGTGCCCAGCCAGCAGCCTGATTTAGGGTCAGGGATGGGGGCAGTGCCCAGCCAGCAGCCTGATTTAGGGTCAGGGATGGGGGGCAGTGCCCAGCCAGCAGCCTGATTTAGGAAGTGGGACTTGGTGCCAGCCAGAAGGAAAACCAGGTGCGTGCCCCTTCATCCCGGGTCCTGCCTTCAGACCCACTCGGGCCCATCTTCAGGCGGGAGGGAAGGGGAGGGCGGGCACTGGTGTGGCCGGAATGCTGAGCTCTGAGCGCCCCAGAAGCAGGACCCCAGGAGCCCCCAGGCGCCCCCGCCCCCACAGGACGACATCTTTCAGTCACAGCCGCCGGGCGGGAGGTCAGAACCAGCACTGGCTTCTCGGAAATGTGGAGGCAAAGGCGGCCTTCTCCTGGATTCTCTGCATAGCAGCCCTCCCCCGCAGCGAGGGGACGTGGGAAACAAGCCCTGGGCTTGTCCGGCCCTGGGGGGAGGCGGGTGGCTGGGCCTGCTCCTGGGGGGTCTTGGCACAGCTGCCCGGCTCACGGTCTGGGGGGAGCCCCACTACCCGCGGGGTGCGAGGAGCCCCGTGGACCGGCCAGAAACCTCCGTGGGAAGGAGCCCTGGGGCCAGGGAGTCCAGCGGCCTCGGTTTACAGAACGGGAGGCCGGGCCTGAAGGTTGCGTGAGTGACCCTGGTCACAGGGCCAGCAGTTGGAGGCAGGGGAGCCCCAGACCGTCCACCATGTCCCTGTTATTTTTTACTCTCTCCTCTGGCTGAGACACAAAAAGCCAGGAGAAAAGTGTGACTGGGAGAGAATCCCCGCGTGGCGGGTGCAGACCTGGGAGGGCCCGCTCGGCCCCCGGCCGCCCAGCACAGAAAGCGAGCCTGCTGGCCAGAGGGACAAAGCGACTGCACCCCGGACCTGGGTTGGGGTGGATTTGAACTCAGCTCCTCTGAGGTGTGGGCCAGTCTTTGTCCAAAGAAAGGCCTTTTGGTAGGAAATGTCCTGACTTGACATCTCCTGGGCTCACGGGTCTGAATCTGGGAGAGACCTCGGGCTCCCCTTGTTTTATGGGAAAGGGCCTGGAGGCCAAGGAGCCGCTGGACCCAAAGAGGCCGGTCCTGGGTCTAGAGCTGGGAGGGGCCAGGCCCACCCCCTTGGAGAGCAGGGAAGCCCCCTCCCTGCCGCCTTTCTGTGTGATCCTGGAGAAGTCCAGACCAGAAGAGCGCCGCTCCCTGCCCACACCTTGGCCCCCAGGTCGGATTTCTGCATGAGCGGCGGGTTTGGGGAAGTTTTATTAAAGCAACATCTGTTCTAAGGGTGACGCTCCAGGAGGGAGCAGAGGGTGGGCTCAGAGAGAAACCTAAGCTAAGAAAGCTCGTTAAAGGAGGGGGCGGGGCTGGACTGGGTGAGCCGCCCCCTCCTCCAGCCCAAGTGAGAGCTTGGAGCCCGTTCTATCATGTGGCCCCTTGAAGTCACCATGTCTGCTGTCTGGTCATCAGGGAGGGGAGGGGCCCCCAGCATGGGGGCAGAGGGCCTTCCCCGGGGCCGAGGGTCTCTAGAGGCTTAGGGGACAGCAGCGGCGCAGCCAGACGCCAGCTCCCGGCTGCAGCTCCTGAGGTTGCCCGCTCTGCCCCTGTAGGGAGACCCTGGGCGGGCAGCTGCCAGAGTTAATTCTATTCTCCGCTAATCCGATGGCAGAAAGTGAATTTCCAGGCCGTGGTCACTTGCTGTGGACAACGTGTCCAGCGTTTGGGTTTTGGGGCCCGAGGCTCATGGACTGTCCCAGGAGCTCATGGCATCCTTTGTTCCTGGGAAAAAATGGTGCCATCTGGGCACCATCCCCCACCTCAGCCCCTGGCATTATGTCGGTGGCAGGGATGGCTTTAGGGAGAGCAGGATTGTGCAGGGCAGAACGCTTGTCTTGGGATCAGGGAAAGCCGGGTTCGAATTCTGCCCTGCGTGGCCACCTCCTGTCCTGTCTGAAACTCAGCTTCCTCATCTGTGTGATGGGGGGAATAGCAGCACCTTCTCACAGTCTTTGTAAGGCTCCATGTTATTACATTGTAGTTAATAGGATCATTATTGAGCCCAAGGGCCAAAGCTAGTGTAGGGAGGTAACGCAAGAGCTTTACAAATGTGAAAGCCGCGTGGAAATGTGACTGTTATGTCACTGGATTTGGGGTTAGAGGTCCTGGGTTCGAAACTGGCCCAGCCTCCGTGGGACCCAAAGCCTGGGGACAACGTAACAAAAAGAACAAAGAATGTCTTTCAGGCTGGAGGCTGCGCAGCCGTGCAGGGAGAGGGGCTTCCCCCGCCTTCTCCTAGCCAGGCCCCCCTTTGAGAGCCCGGCAATCCCTGGCCCTCCCAGCAGCGTCCTGTTCTGTGAAATGAGGGGATTGGCTGGGGGACCCTCTGGGGCTCTGAAGCCAGCATCTTTGGGGTGTCCTCGCGGTTTGGTCCCTTGGTTTCGTCCGGCTGCTCCCTCCCTCGCCTCCTCACCAGCTGCCCGGGACCCTCAGGAACAGGAGCAGGCGATTACAGGGCTGATTTACTATGGGGGAGCCCTTCCTTTCCCTAAGATGGCAGCACCGTGAGAAGTGAAAGCAGGAAGGTGGGTGGGGGCGCAGTGGGCACTGGGGTGCAGGGCTCATCTTGGACTCAGAAACGTGCAGACCACCCCTAGCAGCCCCTCTCAGCCCCTTGGGGTCATGGGTCTGGGAGCGGCCTAGGAGGCTGTCTTGTCCACTCTGCTCCTGGTTGGGAAGTCTGAAGTCTCCCCGAGATCTCTGGGGGCATCCAGTAGGCAGTTAATAAATGCTTATTGACGCACTAACCTCACTCCGATGGGTCTTGTACCTGCCCTTTGGCCAGGGAGTTGGGTGTGGGGGACAGTGCCAGCACCTTTGGGATCAGTGTGCCACGGGACCCCAAGGTGACCGAGCTTTCCGGGGACGAGTGGCCAGCGGCTTGGCAAGGGGAGGGGAGCTCTCTCCCGAGGGCCGAGGCTGCCTCTGGGCCCCCACCTGACAGGGCAGGAGGCTCTATCGCTGAGTGGGCTTACTTTATTTTTAATGCGATCGATCCTTCTCTTGGTAGATTCATGATTCCTTCTCATTGAGCTCGGGATCAATAACCTGGGGAAGGACCTGATTATTCAGCACAAGCAGGGCTGTGGCCTGGGGGACGATTCGGCCTTCTCGGGCCTGGAGCGAGCTCTGGGGGAGGCTTGGACCTCCAGGAGGCCGAGCTGGCTCTTCGATCCATCACTGGACGGAGCGTCCCGGGCCACAAACTCCCTGGGTTCCCGCGCTGTTGCGGGAGATCCAGGCAGAGAGACAATAATCTCGGCGTCCGAGGACGTGGATCTCCCCTCGGAGCGGCCAGACGCGCCCCGGGGCCTGCTGCATTCGGGTCCCATGTGGGCGGACGCTGCATGTGTTACAGGCACGTGGCGGCCATTAAGCATCTGGATTACACATGTGTGTATACATACTACATATGTGTGAATATATGGCATTATATACACATAACATATTGTATGTATGCTATATTAACAAATATAATAATGATGTGCCGTTGACACAGTAGTAAGGACAAGGCAATTCCCGGAGGGAAGGAGGGACGGCGTCTGGCTCCGGCTTGGGGAGGCTCAGGCTTGATGCTGGGCCCGGTGCCCGAGCTCTTCTCCGAGGCACATCTGAGGGGCGAGGGCATCCCAGGCGCGGGTCCCGGCCTCTGCAAAGGTGAAGTGAGGAGAGACGGAGCGTGAGGAACAGCAGCAGGGCAGCGGCTGATCTCGGGGAAGCAAGGCTAGAGCATGACCAGGGCTGGCGGGGGAGGCTTTAAGTGCCCACAGACACATTAGTGTTTAGCCCTAGAAGCAATAGGGAGCCAGCGAAGTTTGTTGAGAAAGGGGTGTTGGGTGAAAAGTGGATTTGAGGAGAATCACTTTGGTGACTTTGGGGGTCTAAGCTGGAGTGAGGGGACATGAGAGAAGCCGATTTTGAGAGCTCGGGCGTGAGACAATTTGGCCAGAGCCGGTGTGGGGGGGCTGTGTGAGCCGGGAGGAGGGGGCAGACGGGAGAGCGGCTCTAGAGGCAGATGTGACACCATGTGGGCTGAGGGAGGAGAGGAGGAGATGGAGTTATTTTAAGCAAAAAGCTCTTGCTGGAATGGGTCACCAGCAACATCTGCCTGGAAAGGCGGAATTTTTTATCAAAGAGGAAAAAAGCTATTCCCGAGCTCCCTCAGGAAGAGCTCGGAGTGACTGAGTCATGGAAAGTGTTCCTCTCTCCCAGCCTCCCATGCTTCTGGGCCGGGGGAGGGTGACATCAGAGCTGGCTCCCCGTTACGCTGGGGCCTCAAGCTTGATGGGATTGAGTGGGGGCCACCTTGGGCAGTAGCTGGAACTGGAAACTTCGGGCCTTTGGGACCACCTAGCAATGATGCTCGGCAGACGGAACTTGGCTGGTTCTCTGGGAAGAAATAACGCGCCTCGGCCTATTTAAAGCTTCTTAATGTGGATGTCTTATACAAGACAAGAAAATGGCTGAATCAGTTCTCTGATGTGGGAAGGAAGGAAGATTTAAAGTAGAAAGGGAGGAAGGAAGGGATGGATGAGGGCAGGGAAGGAAGGAAAGAAGGAAGGAAGGAAGGAAGGAAGGAAGGAAGGAAGGAAGGAAGGAAGGAAGGAAGGAAGGAAGGAAGGAAGGAAGGAAGGAAGTGAGGGAGGAAGGAAGGAAGGAAGGAAGGAAGGAAGGAAGGAAGGAAGGAAGGAAGGAAGGAAGGAAGGAAGGAAGGAAGTGAGGGAGGAAAGAAGGAAGATTTAAAGTAGAAAGGGAGGAAGGAAGATATGGATGGAGGCAGGGAAGGAAGGAAGGAACGGAGGAAGGGAGGGAGGGAGGGAGGGAGGAAGATTTAAAGTGGAAAGAAAAGGAAGGAGGGAAGGAAAGAATAAAAGAGAGAGGGAAGAAAGGAAAAGAGGAGGAAGGAAGAGAAGGAATAAAGAAAGAAGAAAAGAAGGAAGAAAAAAGGGCAGGCAGGGAGGGAGATTCAAAGAAGCAGAAGACTTAGATAAGCATGAAGCTGAACGCAGGGACGGGCCATTGTTTGGGGAAGAGATTGCTCTCCCGGGTGAGGATGCCTGAATCCTCGGCCAGACCTAGTTGATGTTTTTTCCCTTTTAATATCTTTGTTACGATGCAAAGCCCACTGAAAAGCGAGGAGCTGTATTTGGAAATGAAGGGCTTACAAAAACAAGACATACAAGAGCAGCATTTTCATAGAATGTCAAGGTTTGCTTCCCATGCTCTCACCTGAGCTTCTCACAGAACCGAGGCTGTGACTTACTGAGGGCTCCCCAGGGAGTGGGGGGCCGGAGCCTTATTTGAACCCGGGTCTTCCTGGCTGCCCGCGCAGCGTGGTATCAGCTTCCATCAAGCGGGTTTGAAAGGTGATAAAGGCCAGGCCGTGCCCTGAGGTTTTGAATTCCAGCTGTGAATTCACATATGTTCTGTGGCACATAGTAGGTGGTCACTTACTTGCCACTTGACTTTGGGCCAGTCCCAGCTTCTTTGGGCCACAGGGACAAAGTGACACAGTCTTAAGACGACCCTGGAATCAAATCTTAGCCCTCCCTCTTCCCTCCTTGTATGACACTGTCTGTGGGCCTCCGTTTCTCCATCTGTAACGTGAGGCTCCAATCCTTTCCCAGCCTGAGAAGCGGGCCATTCATCTAGTCCACCCTGATCAGTCGGGCTCTAGCTTAGAGATTCCTTCTGGAAGGCAGGGCCAGTGCACGCCCCAGATCCCGAGTCTCGTGGGAGGACATGGACTGAAGCCAGAAAAGATAGGGACAGCGGGGGCGAGCCGCGGTCTGCAGCGGCGGAGCTCATTTGTCCACAAGACTCTCAGACCAACGCCGGTGTTGTTACTTTATCTTCCAGGGCTTCTGCAAATGTCAGAGATGATTTTGTTTTGAAAAACAGGATGTCCAAAGTTAGCAGTGAATCTAATAAAAAGGAGCTTGCTTTACATCAGTGGAAAATTACCCAGTCACGAAACGAAGCCTCCTTGCGGAGCTCGTTTATTTTGTTTTCCATGTTGACACAGCTCGACTCACGTGGGAGTGCGCCTGCTCACCCAGACTCACAAACAAATCGGAGCCTTTATAGGGAGGCTGAGCCTCCCTCCCAGCCGGGAACAGGGGCCGCGGGGCTCCCCTCCCAGCCCGAAGGAGAAGGTGTCCAAACACACAGGACAAGTGGCTGTCCAGCCACGGATGTACGTGGCTCGGGGCTGCCCTCCAAGCTCCTTGCCAATCGTCAGCAGGGGGTGAGCGGAGGCCCCGGCTGTTATTGCCACTGTGTTCCAGAGCCTTACTGGGCATCTCGTTACTTGGAAGGGAAGGCCATAGGAAAGGAGGGCCAACTTTAAAGGGGCCAGGTTGCCTGGCAACCTGGACGATAAAGCAGGCTCAAACTTGGTTAATGGCAGAGCCCCATCCGGGCCCATGATGGCAAATGGGAAATCCCTTTGTCACCAGCTCCAGAAATGTCGGAGAGGGGGAAGAGGGGGAAGACTGGCAGAGCTGGAGGCAGAAAAATGCGAGTTCAAATCCCGCCTCAGAGACTTCCTGGCCAAGTGACAAAAGCCTCCCTTCTCCAGAAGGCCTCCCCCGACCCCTCCTCATTCTAGAGCCCTCCCCGAGCTAAGGACGTCCTTCTAGAACTTGCTTCAGATATATTAGCTTGTCTGTGATCTTTTTGCTATTTTTGGTACCCTTCGAATTAGGCACAGTACTTGGCACGTAGTAGGTGCCTAATAAGTGCTTGTTGATTGAGTTGTCTCAGTCTCACTCCACTCACTAATAATAATAATAATAATAATAGTAACAGTAACAATGATGATAATAGCAGTGCCAGACTCTCTCCTGAGTGTTTTACAACTATTTCATTTTGAATCTTACAACAACCTTTGAGATTTGGGTGCTGTTTTGATCTCCATTTTACAGATAAAGAAACTGAGGCAAACAAAGTGACTTGCCTAGGATCACTTGGGCAAGATTTTGAGGCTGGATTTGAACTCAGGTTTTCCTGTCCTCATCAGACCAACAGGATGAGAGAGATTGGATGGAACGGCCCCCACGGTCCCTTCCAGGTCTGTGAGCTGGCTTTTGTGAACCTGAGGTCTATGAGAGATGTTTCCTTTGGTGTTTTGTCCAGAGTGACTATTGAGGCAGCCTCAGAGGCTGATGCAGAGGGAGGAGGGAGCGTTCAGGGCCAGCCAGGGCGAAGGCTGCCTCTGCCTCCCTTCTCTCACGTGAACTGAAGTGGAGCGCCCTTGCACATGGCTGGGGACAACCCCGCCTTCTTCCCTCAAGACCTGGTGGTTTGTCCTTCCTTGGAGAGGCAGGTGGCGGCCAGCACCTGTGTGATTCTGGACAATCTCTTGGGTGTGGCCTCCACTTTCTTACCTGGACCAGCAGGGGGTGGACCAGTGGGGTCCTTGTGTCCTGTGGACAGTCTATGGACAAAGTGGACATAAAAGAAAAGTGGACAAATGGAGCCTGTGGCTCACCCTTTGTGCTGGGTCTGAGGTTATCCTGGAACCCCTTATTATTCACATGTGGCAGCTTAGAGTAAATGCCTGGGTTGCCAGGCAACAGGAGCTCCCTCCAGTGTGTATAATAGCGGCGTTCTGGGGGCCCTGAAGCTCAGATTCTCAGGCCTGGCAGGGACCCTGCAGGGGACTTGTCTGTCAAAGCCACGCCACACTCTAGCCCCCTCTGTGACCTTCGGTATCTGTAAATGGAGGTGCCCTTCCATCCCATTCATGCTAGGGGCTATGGGAAGCTACTGGGCTGAAGTTCAGCCCCGAAGTCATAAAAAAACTGAGGCGGGGTCTTGGCCAGGGTCACGCCACTAGGAAGTGTCGGCTTGTGTCCAGTTCTGATCCTCTGCCCTGAAGCTTGCCTCCAGTCAACCCCCGGCCTGTCTCAGTAGAATCCAGGATGGATTTCTCCCCATTCCTTGTCCTCTTTTTGATGGATGGGTGCATGGTGAAGAGCCTGGGAAAGGGAGGCTGTGAAGTCTCGAGTTTTTGAAGTCCTTCCCCCACCCCACCCTCAGCCTACTCTACTCCATTCTGGGTCATTCATTCCTCTCCTTTTTCAGCTTAGCATCAAAAGACACCGTCTTGGGGGAAACCTCGTCAGATAGAAATGATTTTGAGTTTATTAAGTCAAAATGCACAAGTTCAACAACACTTATTAAAGCTTAAAACTGCACTAAGGCTTTGGAACATCATGTATACATATGTACATATTATATCTAGGGGAAGATACCCGTGTGTGTGTGTGTGTGTGTGTGTGTGTGTGTGTGTGTGAGAGAGAGAGAGAGAGAGAGAGAGAGAGAGAGAGAGAGAGAGAGACAGAGACAGAGACAGAGACAGAGACAGAGACAGACAGAGACAGAGAAAGAGACACACAGAGAAAGAGAGAGAGAAGCAGATGCAGACAAATAGAGACAGAGACAGAGAGAGACAGAAATGAAGAGACAGAGACCAAGAGGAAGAGAGACAGAGAGAGAGACAGAGAGAGATACAGAGAGAGAGAGAGAGAGAGAGAGAGAGAGAGAGAGAGAGAGAATGCTTCTTTAAAGCAGGAGCTCTTAATACATAGTGTGTGTGTGTGTGTGTGTGTGTGTGTGTGTGTGTGTGTGTGTGTGCTCGTGGGCGCGCCCCAGCGCGTGGAAGGGAGGGAAACAAGCTAGAGAGAGAGCTGAGGGGAAGAAAAATGGAGAGATGGGATGAGAAAAGAAGGAAGAAAGGAAAGGAGAGGAGAGAGAGAGGGAAACAAAAGAGGAAGGAGAGGAGAGAGAGAAAGAGACAGAAGCAGAGAAAGATAGAAAGGAGAGACAGAGGAAGAACAGGAGAGGAGAGGAGAGAGAGGTGGAGTTACAGGGAGAATAAGAAAGAGGAAAAAGAGGGGCTGAGAGAAAGGGAAGGAGCGGAGAGGAGAGAGGGAGAGAGAATAAAGAAAGAGAGGAAGGAGAAAAGAGGAAATAAGAGAAAGGGGAGATGAAGGGAGAGAAAGAAACAGAGGCAGACAGAGACAAAGAGGAGAGGAGATGGAGAAATACTTAGGGAGGAAGAGAGAGGAAGGCGAGAGGAAGGAGCGGAGAGGAAGAGAGAAAGATACAAAGACATTCATTGGCAAATTCATAGGGAGAGAGAGAGGAGGGGGGAGGGAGGCAAAGATAATAAAAAGCCAGGGGGAGCGGGAGCTGGCCAGATGTGGAGCTCAGCTGTCACTTTAAAAGCCGCCGCAAACATTTCTCGGGCGCCTCCATGCGCCGGGTTAGGTAAGGCTGCCGTAGGAGCCTGGACACAGCGGCGGCTCGGCTCGCTTCGCCCCGGTCCGCCCCCGGCCCTCCCGGCAGTGTGCTGGGCGGCCGAGAGCGGGGAGGAAGGGCTTTCCCGCATTACTCCCCTCCCCCCCCCCCGGGGGGCCGCCCTGTAAACCCTAACGGGGCCGGCTCGGCTGCGCGGGGCCCAGGCCCGCTCCGTGGGAAGCCCGCGCGGGCCCGTTTGCTCTCCGTGGGAAGCCCGCGCGGGCCCGTTTGCTCTCCGCGGGGCCGGGCTCGCGGACACTCCCCGCTCCCGGCTTCCTGTTTGGGCTTTCCATTAGCTGGCCGGCCGGAGAGGGGGGGCGGCGGAGAGCGGAGATGCTGAGCATCGCCATGGCAACCCCGCCCAGGCTGGAGCCCTCGGGAGCGGGAGCCGGCTCCTGCGCCGGGGCAGTCAGGTCTCATTAGCAGCCTCCCCAGCGCGCGGCTCTCCGGCACGTCCCCGCCCGATAAACAAGCGCGGCTGCTCGGCCGGCTTCCGGGACCAGGAGCGCATTTCCAGGCTCCCACGTTCCCGCGGGCGGCCCCAGGGGGGCCAGTTCCGACGGGCAGGGGCCGGGGCGCTGCGTGGGCGGGGTGGGGGGGGGGGCTGTCTCCGGCAGGCCGTAACTCCCTGCGGCCTTCGCCGCTCCGGCGTCTGCAGAGCCTGGCCTGGCAACAGCTAAACATACCGCGCGGCTTTCGGGGCCGCGAGCACCTGGGCCGCAGCGCGCCCGTAACCTCTCGCGCTCCCCGCCCGGCCGCCCCCCTGGGCCCCATCCAGGGCCCCTTTGATCCCGCAGGTGTCGGGGCGCCGCCAGCGCCTCCTGGGCAGGGCCCCCGGAGGCTGCTCTGATGTGGTGGCAGGCGTGGCCTGCCCAGGTGTCTCTTCATCCCACGACAGGCAGACAGAGGAGGGGCAAGGGCTGCCCGGAATCCCTGCGAGGACTCTCTCCTTAAACAGGACCCTAGAGGGAAGGGGGGCAGGTGGGGGGACTCCGAGGTCCTCCTAACTGGTAAGCTTTGGGACGAAGCCCAGGGGCTGCCCCGAATGGGGGACAGACCGCTCTCACAGCCCGGACGCAGCGCGCAAGTGCGCGTGGATTGGCTGCTTTTCCGGGCTGGGAAAGTGCTTTAAAACACTATCAGGGTGGACATGGGGGCTTAAGGGCTTCCGGAACGAGAGGAGGAAGACGGCTTTCCCCTCCCCTAAATCAGTCCCTAAGCACCAGCTCTAACCTCGGGGCTGAGACTCCCATTAAGCTCACTTCCCCCCCTCAGCCTCAGTCTGGTTTGCTTTATTTAGGGGCGTGGGGGGAGGGTCCCTGAGGATACAAACTTACAATTCCTTCCTTAATAAGCCTGTTGTTCTCCTGGAGCAGGGCCTAACGACCCACAGGTTTCCAAGGGGAGAAAAGGGGGCGCCGCCACATTGACAGATAAATAACGTCTAGGACGGGCCGATCAGAGCAGGGGCCGAGCCCGAATCAGAAGGCCAGGATTGCCATGGAAAGCACCGCTTCCTTGGCTCAGAAGTGGTCACTTTCAGAGTTGTTAGTCTTTGTTTGTTTGTTTGTTTTTAATCTTTCTCATGATTTTCCCCCTTTCTTTTGATTTTTCTCTTCTAACATGACTTAGATGGAAATAAGTTTTAAATAAAAAGTGTGTGTATATAAAACCTAAAAATAAAAGATAAAAATAAAAGGTTGGCTCCTTCGAGCTGGCGCCTGCCCTCGGGAAGCCTGTGATGGGGAGAGGGCCCGTGTCCCCTGTCTGGGAAGGCCTCGGGCCACTCCGGCCTCCGCGGCCGAACTGGCTCCGAAGCTTCATTTGTGGTTCACTTCGCCTTGAACTTTCTGAATGCGTGTCCGAGCCCGGCCGCTGAGCAAACACGCTCGGTGTAGACGGAGAGCGCTCGTGCTAGGGATTTCGGAAGGCCGCCTTGCAGACTCGGAATCTTGATGGACGTTGCAGGGAGGATGGAGAGGTGAGGGGGGCTCCCCCCCATCCCCGCCCCCCGCGGGGAGGAGGCCCTGGGCAATAATGCGGCGCCGGCGCAACACGGGAGAGCTCGCAAGGGCGGAACAAGACTTCCAGGCGGACGGGGGGGGAAAGAGGGGGGCGAGCCCGTGGGCCTGGGAAGCAGACACGGGGTCCCTGCTCTGGCCAGAAGGGGGCGCAGCGGGCGGGGCTCAGGAAGGCCATACAGAAACAGAAAGTACGAGGTGCTGGGCCCCGGCCGAGCCCCGGAGGATCCCCCGCAGGCGGCCTGCCGGGCCCGGGCTAAGGGGGCGCGGCTAAAGGAGCCCACGCGCGGCCCCGGCGTGGGGTGGAGCCTTGTCCCGCGTACTCGTAAATCAGGTCCGAGCAAAGCCGAGGCGACCGGGACGCTGGTGCTCCCGGGGACAGCCCAGCCCCCTCCCCCCCCCCCACACCCAGGACATCTGGGGAGAGAAAATAAAGCGGGGCCCCTCCCACGCTCGCGCCATCTGGCCCGCTGCTCTGGGCCGAGCTCCGCGCTTGGATGGCTTTATCGCCGGCGCCCACACTGGTAGCTCGCCGTTATTTCCCGGGAGTCCCCGTCAATAAGCATTTGTTAAGCGCCTACTGTATGCCGATGCCGGCCACGGTGGTGAGACACACGAACCCCTGGGGCCCAACCCGGAGCCCCTTCCTTTTAAAAGAGGAAACGGATTCAAGTCCACGAGCCTCCATTGGCCCCTGCTGGGCGCCTGATCACCGCCTGAGAACACAAAAAAAGTAGAAAGAAAGTCCCTGTTCTCGCAGTTTCTTTCCTGGGGGGAAAGTGACCCAAAAAAGGTCTGGGAGGGGGAGGGGAAAAGAAAGCGGGAGGGGGAGGGGACTTGGGGAGAAAGTCTAGGAGAGTGGAAAGAGGAAGGAAGAACGTAGACACTTTCCTGCACATGGAGGCTCTGGGAGGGGTCGGTCCCTTAGAGGAAGGGGGAAAGCAGTCCGGACAAGCCCCAACTCAGCGTTAGAAAACACTGACTCGTCCAAGGTCACTCAAGTAAGTGCAGGGCAGGATTTGAACCCAAGACCCATCAGTGGCCTTTTGTTTTGTTTTGGTTTTTAGCCACCCGTGGTTTTGTTTGTTTGTTTGTTTTCCCCCCTTCGGTAAACCAGGCAGAGAATTAGGTCCTTAAATGTCTTTTCCCTGGACAGTCCCGAGGCGCAGCTCCTCCCCGGGGCGGCTCCCTGGGAGGAGGTTTGGGTCCGACGTGGAACTAGCCGGGGGACCCATGAGTCGCGATCTTTCCCCCGTGAGGGAGATTCCCCCGTGAGGGAGACCCCCGTGAGGGAGACCCCCGTGAGGGAGACCCCCGTGAGAGAGACCCCCGTGAGGGAGACCCCCGTGAGAGAGACCCCCGTGAGGGAGATTCCCCCGTGAGAGAGACCCCCGTGAGGGAGATTCCCCCGTGAGGGAGATCCCCCTGTGAGGGAGACCCCCCGTGAGGGAGACCCCCGTGAGGGAGATCCCCCCGTGAGGGAGATCCCCCCGTGAGGGAGACCCCCGTGAGGGAGACCCCCATGAGAGAGACCCCCGTGAGGGAGACCCCCGTGAGGGAGACCCCCGTGAGAGAGACCCCCGTGAGGGAGATCCCCCCGTGAGGGAGACCCCCGTGAGGGAGACCCCCGTGAGGGAGACCCCCATGAGAGAGACCCCCGTGAGAGAGACCCCCGTGAGGGAGATCCCCCCGTGAGGGAGATCCCCCCGTGAGGGAGACCCCCGTGAGGGAGACCCCCGTGAGAGAGACCCCCGTGAGAGAGATTGCCCCGTGAGGGAGACTCCCGTGAGAGAGACCCCCGTGAGGGAGATTCCCCCGTGAGGGAGACCCCCGTGAGGGAGATTTCCCCGTGAGGGAGACCCCCGTGAGGGAGACCCCCGTGAGGGAGACCCCCGTGAGAGAGACCCCCGTGGCTCCCGGCCGGGGACTGTGCGGTCATCCTGAGCCTGGATTCATGCTTGAAACATAAACGCGGCCGTGCTCACACTCACCCCGTGGGAGGAGTCCCGGCTGCGCCTCGGCCTCTGGCTCCCGGCCGTGGGACCCTGGTCTGGTCACTGCCCGGACCCCGGCTTCCCGCTCCGTCGCCTGAAGGGGAGCTTTGAGGTCCCAGCTGGGCCCGACAAGGAGCCTTCTGCCTTTGAGGAGGCCTTGGGGGTAGTGCTGGCGCTGCCGCTCCTGCCTGCTCTTGTTGGTCTCAGTTTCCTCCCCGTAATGGGAGCCCGCGGTCCCTTCGGCCCCCGCCTCTAATTGGGAAAAGCCACTTTCAGCTTGAGCACGGCGCCAGGAAGGTTTAGGGAGCCTCGGGAAGGCCGCAGAAGGCTCTGGATTTCCCAGAGTCCCAGTTTTCAGATCCTTTCCGTGGGGCCCGGTCTGTGCCCTGCACCTGGCTGCTGCTGCTTCTGAGGCAGCTGGGACTAAGGGACTTGCCCGGCTCCCACAGCCAGGAGGTGGGAAGTGTTGGAGGCAGATTTGAACTCAAGTCCTTCCGACTCCAAGACTCTCCCCACCACGCCCCCTAGCGGCCCCCAATGCTTCTTTAAAAGGTACTTGTACTGTTTTGGAATCTGCCAGCTCCCGAGAGGGGGGAGGGGGGCTGCTTGTGGGGAGGGCAGGGAGCCTTCCTGAGAGTCACACGGCCCGGGCCCGGGCACAGCCCATCCCCGCAGAGGGTCTCCTGTTGCTGCCCCCATGAGGCTGCTCGCCCCTGCAGAAGCCAGAACTAGGCGGAGCCCCCTTCAGATTTCAGGGAGTTCCCGCTGAGCGCCCGCCCGGGACAGGAACATCAGGTGACACTCTCACAGATCTAGAACAGACAACTGGTCCAAGGAAGATCGATGGGTCACTGTTCTAGAGCTGCCCAGAACCTCAGAGGGCTAAGGAACCCAGCTTCCGAGCCAGAGGGAACCTCAGAGAAGCAGATTCCGCCCCAGTCTGACTTACAGTGTCACTAATAGTCATTAACCGCCTGCTGGATGCCTGGCACCAGGCCAGTGTTCAGGGTGCAATTCAGCCAACAGAGAGTCCCTGCCCTGACGGTGCTGACGGGGGAGGGGAAGGAAGGGCCCCGATGGGCCACATCCCAGGGATGAGGGACCAACGGCCGGAGGCTCTGGGAAGAACTCATCCGTGGGAGGGGGCACAGTGGGGGGGGCGGACCTCCAAGGGTTAAAGGAGGATCACCTGAAAGCAACCTTAGGATATCAAAAATACCACAGAGAACTAGAACTAAAAGGGCATGAAGTCTTTCCCTCACTTCCAGGTGGGGAAACTGAGGCATGATGGCTAAGTACTTGGCCCGGGAGCGCCCAGGACTGAGGGAGGACTGATTTCTCTCCCCATAGTCACTTGCTGCTGCTTCTCAGGGCAGAGAGAATCCAAATTACCTGCCCATCCCCCCCACCCCAGCACAATGCCACCTGCCCCTCCCCCCAGCACAATGCCATCTGCCCCTCCCCCCCCCCCGCTGGAGCCTGGGAAGGGGCTGTTTCTGGGAGCCTGGAGAGATGGGCACAGACACCAGGCCCAGGGCTGCCCACGCAAGTGATTCTAAATTCATATTGCGTAGAAGGCAGGAAATTCCAGTGTGGGGAGCTGGGCTCCCACCTTGGCAAGCTGCCGTCCGTCCTCCAGAGCCGGGAGTGGAGAGTACGAGTGCAGGGAACGTGTGGAGAGTGTTTGGTTCAGTATCCGGCAGCTCCCTGAGGTGGTTCTGCAGGAGGAGAACCAGCAGGAGAACCAGCCGGCAAGGGGATGAAAAAACGGGGGCGGCCTGGCGCAGGAGCTTGGGGCAGGGGAGCCCCCCGAGAGAATCGGGGTCGCAGGTGATGGGCCTTGGGTCAGCAACCCGTGGGGGAAGGCAGGGAAAGTCTGCAGAGGCGGCGGCCGAGCCCTCTGTAGCTTGAGAGGTCCAGCCCCACACTTGGGAGAGACCACCTGGCCAGTGTCTTATTTACTGAGGAGGAAACATCCCAGAGAGGTCCCGCGGATGCCAGGTCCCATGGGTGGGAGGTCCCACAGGTGCCAGGTCCCATGGGTGGGAGGTCCTATGGGTGCCAGGTCCCACGGGTGCGAGGTCCCACAGGTGGGTGGTGCTGGGCTGGGATCAGGCCCAGCTATTCTGACTCCAGACAATCCAAAAACAACACCAAGGTGGCAAATGCTTCAAGCAAGTTAACGAGCATTTATTAAGCTCCTATTGTGTACTTTATGTGTTTTACTTTGGCCTCATAACAGCCTTGTGAGATAAATAATACAGAAGAGAGTGGAGATTTGCCCCTAGTTGCCCCAGGTCACCCCAAGTGCAGCCTGCTCCCTCCCCAGAAGAACCAGCCTCAGCGTCTCCATGGCTCCACCCCGGTGCCCACCATCAGCAGCTCAGCTTGTGGGTTTGGAAGGGAGGGAGGCCCCGGGTGCAGCCAACACTGAAGCTGAGCACACGGGACAAAGCGCCAGCCCCAGCCCGGTCCCCAGAGCAGCTTTTATCATGCTATAGTCTCGGGCTCTAGAAAATGATCGGGGCCTTCTCCTTCCTCTGCTCTGCTCCCGAGTGAACAAGACCAGTCCAGAGCTCAGCTAGTGCTTTGTTATCTGAACAACTTAATTAGTGTAATGGTTGCGACGTACCGTCTAATAACAAGGATAATTTGCCACACAGCCTCACCATGTAATTTAGTACAATGGGATGTGCTGGAAGAGAGCAGGGGTGTAATCAAGGGGAATGATGAATACTTGAGGAGGCAAACTCCAGACAGGAGAGCCCGGCTGAGCGTTCTCAAGTGAGCGGGACAGATTCCTGCCAGCCTCAGCACCAGCCTCAGCTTCCCAAGCCGGCCTTAAGCTCAACCAGGGAGAGAGGAAGGCAGAGCCATTCAGGCACTTGGGGTGGGACTCAGGACCTCACAGGCTGGCTTGTAATTCAGAGAAGAATGGCTCTGTTCATCCATCCATCCACCCATCTATCCATCCATCTATCCATCCCTCCATCCCTTCATCCATCCCTCCCTCCCTCCATCCATCCATCCCTCCCTCCATCCCTCCATCCATCCATCCCTCCCTCCATCCCTCCTTCCCTCCATCCCTCCATCCATCCCTCCCTCCATCCCTCCTTCCCTCCATCCCTCCATCCATCCCTCCCTCCATCCCTCCAAAAAGCATTCGTTAAGCCCGGTGTTCAGATCCTATCTCAGACACTCATGTGTCTTCCTTTTCGGTGAATTAGGAAATAGCAGCTGCCTCTCAGGGATGTTGTGAGGATCAAATGAAAAGCTATGTCAAGTACCATCCAAATGTCAGTTATCATCATCATCCTTAACATTATTAATGGATAGGAGCATATTGTTGTTAAACAGATGAATTTTGGGGAGTGTCAGAAGGCAATGGAGGATCATGAAAACAATGAGCAGTTCCTCAAATGCAATCAAACTGTCCTTCTCACATCCAATTCGGTGCCCAGCTCATCATTCGTCAGTCCGTCAACAAACTTTTATTAAGCTCTTACTGTGTTGGAGGAATGAAAGAATGATGAAAACAAAGAAAGTCCTCCACCCTAGGAGCTTCCGTCTATGAACAACTGTGTTCAGAGGAGATGTACGCAGTGTAAATGGGAAATAATCTCAAAGGAAAAGAATGAGGGCTTTAGTTGAAGCTGAGGGAAGCCAGGGGGCAGGGGGAAGGAGAGGGGGCATTTCAGGGATTCGAGACCGCCAGGAGAAATGCCCAGGGCGGAGAGGTGGTTTAGCTTGGGTGAGGAACAGAAAGGAGGCCAGTGTTCCTCCCTCCTCGGATGTGTCAAGGAGAAAAAAGCTTGTGACCGGAAGCCAGAATCTCCGTGGAGGGGTAGACTTGGTGCTCAGGTAGCGGGAGCCGCTGGGAGTCACATTCCCTGTGAAAATGACATGGGGCTGCTGTCTTCAGAAGACAAGACAAGGCAGCAGTACTGAGGATGGAGGAAAAGAATGGAACCTAAAGATAGAGAGGCAGGATTGGAGGCAGTTTTAGGGGAGAAGCTGGGAGCTTCTGGGAGGGGACGTTGGTCCAGAGAACTGTGTCTGTAAAGGGGAGGGTGGTAGTTTTCCTTTTCAGGAGACATTGCACCAAAATGACTCTCTTGATAATAAAGATGTGCTTATTTTTGTAACTTTTACTGGGTGCTGACAAACGGAGGTTGAGATATGAAAGATTTCAGAGGAAACCAGCAGGACTTGTGGGGTGACTGGTTACAGGAGAACAAATGCTGAGTCAGAAGCACAGACATAAAGCTGGAAGAGATCCCAGGTGCCATCGTGTACCACAAATGAGGAAACTGAGGCCCAGGGAGAGGCAGGGGATCATGGCTTACCTCAGGCCATGCAGGTGGTAGTAACCCAGGCCAGATTTGTATCATCTGTGCTCTGACTCCTCAGAGAGGAGTGCTGGGCTGGGCTCCTCCGAGAACTCTGAGAGGTCATTCCCAAGGGTGAAGGAAGCAGAGCATGGAATCCAAGGACATTAAAGACCGACTTCCCTACTCTATCGGTTTGCTGAAGGCCAGCCCTGTACAAAGGGGATTTGAATCTTTTCCACTGAAATTATTTGGGATACTTGCCATTACTTAAAATAAGATTTGGGTTTCTAGTTTTCTAAAAATAGCTCACCCATTTTCAGGTATTACGCTTGGGGGCCACTAGGTAAACAGTGACTTCTCTTCTGTTCCACATGAGCTTTCTGACCCAGGAATAGACGAGAAAAAAATGAGATTGAAGGGTGTAGCGCAGGCACTTCTACTTCTCCTACGAAAATGACCTTGTTAATTTATTTTTACGTCTGGACCTGTGGTTTCCTCGGTGAAGGGAGACTTCATACTAATGGACAAATGCAAATGGGAACTTTACTAACTTTTGCTGTTGACTTGGCTGAACTTTGTTTCTCCTTTTTGGGGTAAAAAAATCTGGGAAATTTGGGGCTTATTTTGGAGAAACGAATTAGAGTTGAAGCTTTACAGAATGCCATTTCCTGTAGGAGACAAACTGAAATGATAGTTTCCTCCCCATCTCCTTAGTCCTGGAGGGGAGGGTCTTTGAGCTTCCTTCCTCTCAGCAGCTCCAAAATTTCCCCAATTCTCTTCCCTTTCTTTCTGGTGAGCTGTGATGTCACACATCCTGGAGATGTCTTTTTTTTTTTTTTTTTTTCCCCAGAGTCAAGGCTCTGGCTTCAAGGACAAGTGATGCTTACAATCGATCAAGAATTGATCAAGCACTTAACTGTGCTCCTCACTGTGGCAGGTGGAGGGGAGGCAAGTTCAAAGGGAGAGACCCTCCCCACTGGCCAAAAGACACCAAGGGCACAAAGTGGATAGACAGAAACATAGGAAAAGTAATTAAGTAAAGGAGACTTAGGGAGGGTGGAGTCAACAAGGGCTTTGTGTGGTGACTGAGAGGAGGCTCCAGGGACAGGGAACAGCCTGGTAAACATCTCCACCTTCTCTAGGACACAGATGCTTCTTGGGAACTTCTTTCAGGTAACCAGGGGGGAAACCCTTGCAAAAATGTTCGGCATCCCCCCAAGCCCCAAAGCAAACACTCTCTTGTGTCCAAAACAATCCAGGAATTACAAGGGGCACATTTTTGCTTCCCACAAAATAAATATTGTCACAGGGTTTGGGCTCGGAGCCTGAGGAAAACCGGATCTGCCGATTTTGAGATGGTTTCAAGCAATGAACCGTGTGGAAAGAGCCCACTGCTCTCCCTCAGATGGTGGGGGACCAGGAGGGCAAAGTGCATCTGCATTTGGCCAGTGTGGTCATAGATCACGTGTGCCGGGGGGCTGGGTTCTCTGGTTGAGGAGGAGTGGAGAAAAGAGTCACAAGTGGCGCCCATAAACATTTCTGAAACATGATACAAAATGTGTGATTCAGTGGGACAGAATGTGCTGCTCTCGGAAGAGCCGTGGAGATGCTGATAAGGATTAGCCACCGACAGTCGGGTCTCCCACATCTCCCAGGCCAGGGAATTCCCAGTTAGCAGAGAGCCCAGCAGCCGCCCATGGCAGGTTATTGGAGCATCGCTACAAGGTCCCAAAGTTACTTAGTAGCTTTCTATAGTTAGACGAATCCCACATCCTGGCAGCTCTTCCAGAATCCTGTGTTCCTTCATTCTCATTAATTCTCCTCACAGGGGGGTTTGCAAATGTATCCTCCTTCCTTTCATTCTGCTGTTTCTCTTACTTTATAAAAGCCAGCCCAGATCCTCCCCACTTTTCAGAATTAATGGCACTGAGAGATCTCCTTGATGGACATATGGGATGGGGCAGTTTCCGGTGGTGGATAATGAGTCAGTGAGACCTGACTTTAAGTCTCCCATTTGATATAAATAAGACAGTAGCTCAGTGGGCTAGAGTTCTGGACATAGATCAAGAAACCCGAGTTCAAATGCAGTCTTGGATTCTGTGTGACCCTGAGCAAGTCACTTAATTTGTCTCAGTTTCCTCATCTGTAAAAGGGGATGATAATAATAGCACCTACCTCCCAAGGTTATTTTGAGCATCAAATGCGTTTTTTGTAAAGCACTTAGCCCAACACCTGATATACACTAGGTGATATATAAGTGCTCAATGTTCTCCACTCTCTTCCTTCCCCTTTGGGTGCCTCAGACAGTTCTCTAAGACTAAAAATCATCGAAGAGTTGACTTACATGCATAAAGAGAATTTCTTATTCAGGAGCAATCAATCACAGGTCCAAGTCCTGTCTGTCTCTCTTTGATGGGTCACCCTTTATTTAATCTATTTGTTTCCAATGACATGTATTTAGGACAGTGAGAATATTTGGACAGAAAGGTCTTGGTGTGTCTGGGGGGTGATTATTATTTCTAGATTACCCAAGATAAATTATTGGTAATATGGATGTGATTTTGTATTGATGAGTTTCTGGAAATATCCTAAAAGCCCACCATTCTTCCTGCAATGAACTGTGTGCCTCTGCAATGTCCTCAGCATCAACTTCTACTTTTTGATTGAAAAGAGCTTTTACCTCAGACTTGTTTTTGCAGCACTTTTATTATGCAGGAGGCTGAGCAGCTCTCCAATGATGGTCAGTACTTTGTTTCCTTTTTTTTTTTAATTGTTTATTTACCCTTGGTTATGTAGCTACCTTGGCCTTCCAGTTACCACTGATAACTTAAAAAAAATTTTTTATATATATTTAGCCACATTTTTGTCACATTTGCTTTGTTTTTTCCTCATCTATTTCTCTTCTAAAAAATTATATTTTCATGACACTGAAATGTTAATTTAATAAAATTCAACAACCTTACTTATTCCAATAACTCTTTCTACTTATTGAATCAAAAAAAGGTAATATACCCTTCCCATCAGAAATATTTCATTTTTCCATCATTTTATAGAGTCTGATTATTTGTTTTTAGTGTCTGTCTTGCCTCCAGCCAATATTTTGGCACTGGAATCAATGGAATAAAACATACTGCATTTGGAATAACCAAATTCTTTGTTCACCAAATTTGCCAAGACTGTTAAGAGGTGGCTTTGTCTTTCCCCAGAGGCTTTGACTTTTCCTTGGCGATGGCTTTGGTCCCATTAACTCAAGATAATATAGATAAGAACTATGAGACAGAACTAATGCATTTATTCAATAAACACTTGTTGTTCAGTCATTTCATTCATGTCCAACTGTGACCCCTTTGGCTTGTTTTGTTTTGTTTTGTTTTGTTTTTTGGCAGAGATTGGGCAGCTAGGTGATACAGTAGAGAAAACCCCAAATGGGCTCACGAAGAATCAGATGCAATTGAAAAACAACTGAACACTGGCAGGGCCACTGGAAGAGTTTGCCATTTCCGTCTCCAGCTCATTTAATAAATGAGGAAGCAGAGGCAAACAGGATGAATTGACTTGGCCAGGCCCACACAGCTATTAAGTGTCTAAGGCCTATTCAGAGTTGGGTCTTCCTGACTCCAGGCTTGGTGCTCCCTCCACTGCACTGCCTAGCTGCCCCCAGCAGCTTTATTAAGTACCTGTTTTGTATAAGCCCTGAGATACAGATCTGTTTACTTCTGAATTAAACACTGCCCAAAGGCAGCTGTCACCTCACTGTTATTCAGTATATATATTTTTAATTTTTTTTAATGTTGGCCTTTCCCATTCCCTCCCTTGCTTAAGCTTCTGGATTTATTTGTTTGTTTGTTTATTCATTTAATTATTCATTTAGTTGGTTTTGGTTTCATTTGCTACTTGGCCATAGTTTTATCTAAAGGTAATGCCAAGTGATACTGAATTTGCTCTCCTGGTTGCTGTCCAAGGTTCACTTGGAAGCCGTCCTTACCATTCCTTTGTTGGAACCATCAAAACAACTACGGAGGCACATCTGGATCGGCCTTTGTCTTCAGAAACAGCAGTTGCAGAATTTCAGAGTTCTTTTTTTAAAAATCATTTTATTGACATATTTTTGACATTTTGTTCATTTCAGAATCCCCCCCCCCCAAACATCCCCCCCCCCCATACACACAGACACAGGCTCACACAAGGAGCCATCCCTCCTTACAAAGATCAAAAAGATAAAGAAAACAAAGTAATTCAGCAAAACTGACTAACATTTAAGTGGATCCTGGCGTGTATGTGGTGTTCCACCTCCGTAATCCCTCACCTCTGCAGAGAAGAGAGTGGCGGATTTTCTTCTTTAAATCTCACTCCTTCACGCCCATCCTCGAGCCTCCCCCTGCTGGTTATTTCTCGTTTATCCCTTGTCTGCTCCTAGTTGTTGCATATTATGGGTCTTCCCCTGTATATTATAAGCTCCATGACGGTTTCCCCAGTAATTCCCAGCAAATAGTAGGCGCTTAATGAATGCTGACTGCACAATTGCTGGCCCTCGGAGATGTAGTCCATCTAAATGGGAGGGAACTTTGGGGGGAGGGCCTCCTGCAGAAGGAAGGTGGGCGCTGAGCTGTGAGATACAAGTGAGCCGGGAGCACATTCCGGGGTGGGAGGTTTGCCCCTGAAAAGGCAGGGACTCAGTTTCCCCACCTGTCCACACCTTGTGCACGTGCCCAGCCAGTATTGCTGCTGTTCCAGACGGGGGCCCGGTCAGTGGCCACAGGGAGTACACTATCTATGGAATCTCACGGGGGTCCCCGGGGGGGGGGGGGCCTGTGTGTATCCAGAAGCAATTCAGGCTCTTTTATAGTGATGGGCAGGTTGTGAGTCAGCTTCGTCATGAATCTGGTGAAAATGTGCTGTTTTGCACGGGTTGTTCTGTCTGTCTGTCAGCTCTTTGGAAGGGTCACGGGTAAAAGAGCAAAGGTCAGAGTGGCGGATGGGCTGTGGGAGAACCCCTCTGAGGAGCCTGGGAATGTCGGGCAGCCTCTTTGTCTCAGGACACCCAACAAGACCTTGTTAAGGGGCTGTGCCCGGGCACTGAGGCACAAAAGCAAGGCCCCCTCTGCCCTCCGAGAGCTTATTGGCAACTTCCCAGGACTTGAATCCGGGCCCGCGGGCGCTGTCTGCGCTGGTGGAGGCCGTTTCTGGCCACGGCCGGACACCACCTGAATTAATTACTCTTTGCTGCTATTTATTCATTCATTCCTTATGGCTGTTTCCACTAATGGCATCCCTGTCCGTGATTTCATGTTACTCACTAATAAGAGTGCTAATTTACGTTCATGTCATTCAAACCCGCCCATTTAGCAGGAAGCCTCCCGGAGCCCAGGTTCCGAGCCTGGAATTCTTGGCTGGTCCCAGTTTGGGGCTGCTGGACTTGAGCCGGCCCTCGAGGGCTGTTCTCTTGTTCGCTCGTCGCGCCACCTGGTGGCTGGCATAAGACTCCCACCTGGCTGGTGATCTTGGGGTTGCCCGTCTTGTTCTCAGACCAGGGAGAGGGAGAGTTGGTGCTGCCCAGCGTTTTCCCGGAGCAGAAACCCGGCTCTGTCTCATTATTTCCGAGCTGCTCCAGAGCTTCCGCTGAAGTCGGAGATTTCCCTGCCCGAGCCAGAACGTGCAGGTGTGGGCCGGAACGTGCAGGAGTTGTTTTGTTTTCAGTTTAAATGAGACCTCATGCGTGGGAGAGTCTGGTGGGCAGATATTTCCACAGGAAGGAAAAAGCACTGGGAGGGTGTTAGGATTACTAAGTGAGAACTAAGGTTGTCTGGATGGTGACAAGGTGAGAATTCAGGTTTTCTGGACAATTACAAGGTGAGAACTCAGGTTGACTTGATAGAGGGGGCAAGCTCATTGGCTGGGGTGGTTCTTCCCAGAAGCCCTTGCATTATCCCACGCCCATTCTCTGGGAGAATAAAAGAAGAGGACTCTCAGAGAAAGAGAAGATACTCTGAATTGCATCAGGCTTGACGGAGCTCTCTGCAGGAAGGGAAGTCACTTCTTTGGACAAGAGTTAACAGCAACTGCCTGGAGACAACGGTTCATTACAGGAAGAAGAATCTGTCGGAGAGATTTGAGTAGAAGACACAGCAGATCTCTTCCCAGAGAGCGATCCAGCAGCTTCTGGAGACGACAGCTCATTACATTTGGCGCCCAACGTGGGGCATGATGGCAGCCGAGGTTACATCCAGAGAATTTTAAGACATGATCAATCAGCCAAAAGGCAATCAGATGGAAGAAAGGGATTGAAATTCTAAGGTTCCTCTTAAAGGACCAACAATCTTTACAGATGCCTCCAAAGAAAATATTTGTGCCATATACTCTCATGATTTAACCATAAAGAGAGTAATCAGGACTCCTTTTCAATCCACTCAACAGAATGAATTATTTGCTATCATGCTAGCTCTCACTTATTACCCAGGAGACGTAAATATAATTACTGATTCAGCCTATTCAGTAGGTGTAGTACAAAGAATTGCCACAGCCCAAATAAAATTTGCAGCCTCCAATATTTATCAGCTCTTTAAGGAACTTCAAGAGCAAGTGAGAAAACATCCAGGCAAGATTTATATCTTGCATGTCCACTCACATAGTGGACTTCCAGGTCCCATTTTTGATGGAAATTCAAAGGCAGATAGCCTTCTAACCATGTTAGCCAGTAGTCCTTTATTTCAGGAAGCACAAGAATCTCATTCTAAATATCATCAGGCTGCTCGAGCTTTACGTTTACAATTTGGAATCACAAGAGAGGAAGCTAGGAGCATAGTAAAAAGCTGTACAGCTTGTCTTCCTTTCCATGCTCCTACACTCCCTCCAGGGAAGAATCCTCGTGGTTTGAGACCCAATGAAATCTGGCAAATGGATGTGACCCATTATAAATCTTTTGGTCGTCTATCTTTTATTCATGTCGTGGTAGACACCTTTTCAGGATTCACATTTGCAATGCCAGCAGCAAAAGAGACAGCCCGAGTGGTCACTGAATTCCTTATACAAGCTTTTGCAATTATGGGTGTGCCACAAGCAATAAAAACAGACAATGGACCTGCATATACGTCCAAACATTTTACACACTTTTGTGCACAGTATAAGATTTTACATACCACGGGCATACCCTTTAATCCTCAAGGGCAGGCAATAGTAGAGAGAAGAAACAGAGATATTAAGACACTCCTCCAAAAACAAAAGAAAGGGGGAGCCACAGGTAGCCCTAGGGAACTTCTAAATTTAGTTCTCTATACCATTAATTTTCTAATTTTTGACAAAGATGCACTGGCTCCAGCAGACAGGTTTTATAACCCACCAGAAGGGCAGTGTCCAGTGAGAGCATCTCCACTGTCCTTAGATAATCGCCAGGTGATGTGGAGAGATCCAGAAAGTGGTGAATGGAAGGGACCAGATAGGTTAACTGCCTGGGGGAGAGGGTTTGCTTGTATTTCTTCAGCAGGAGAAGGAATCAGATGGGTGCCAACGAGTCATATTCGCCTTGTCCACCAGAGAGAGACAGAAAAAGAGAAAGACCTCAAAATAAAGGAGAAGATCTAAGAAACATCTTACACCGAAAGAGCATGGATAATAAAAAGACTGTTAAAGAACTTTAAAATCAGCAGGAATCATTGGACTTCCTCACACAAGATGAGACTAATGGACAATGGACTTATGGACATTTATAAATTTTCAATTTATGATTATGATTATGTTATATACTTCTAGCATGTGTTATGTTACTATGTTACTATGTGCTTATGTAATTTATGTAATTATCTGTAATACTTCCCATATTGATGGATTTATGTTTCAAGGTCATGACTGTCCTATGTTCTAAATCAAAAGAAAGGGGGAGATGTTAGGATTACTAAGTGAGAACTAAGGTTGTCTGGATGGTGACAAGGTGAGAATTCAGGTTTTCTGGACAATTACAAGGTGAGAACTCAGGTTGACTTGATAGAGGGGGCAAGCTCATTGGCTGGGGTGGTTCTTCCCAGAAGCCCTTGCATTATCCCACGCCCATTCTCTGGGAGAATAAAAGAAGAGGACTCTCAGAGAAAGAGAAGACACTCTGAATTGCATCAGGCTTGACGGAGCTCTCTGCAGGAAGGGAAGTCACTTCTTTGGACAAGAGTTAACAGCAACTGCCTGGAGACAACGGTTCATTACAGGAAGAAGAATCTGTCGGAGAGATTTGAGTAGAAGACACAGCAGATCTCTTCCCAGAGAGCGATCCGGCAGCTTCTGGAGACGACAGCTCATTACAGGAGGGTGCGCGGGAAATTTAAAACTTCATCTTTTACCCAAAAAAAAAAAGATCAGTTTTGTCTGCTGAAAGCTGGGGGAGTTCCCTGCCCCCTCTAACACCTGCTCCCCCAGAAAACCAGCCCGAGGTGAAGGCCTAACCCCCCCCCCCCTGCCCGCCACATCTTCGTGCGTCCCTCTCTGGGCCTCTGCAGTGTGGACATGGAGCGACACACCCGCCCTAGGCTCGGAAAGCGCTTTACCTCCGGCATCCCGTTTCCTCCTCACCAGACGGAGACAGGTAATCACCGCTGTTCAGCTGCCAGGCTCGGTGACGGGTGCAGGCCGCCCACATGGGAAGTGCCCAAGGCCAGACACAGGCCCAGGGACTGGCTGCCCATGTAGAGTCCGGAGGGAAGGCTAAGGGCAGTGGAGACGCGTGGGCTTAGGTAGGACCCGCTCTCGGGGGTGGGGGGGAACTTCCCACAGGAGTAGCCCCCGGTCACCGGAGGCCAGAAAGCAAAGCCCCGATGGACATCCATTCATTGGCCAGCTCTGTTGGAAAGGACCGGCTGGGCACAGGATGCTCCGACCCCTGCGCGGCCCCTCCGATTGGCCGGGATCCTGGGACCAGATTTCCCAGGAGCCGGATCAGGAAGCTGCCCACTCTCGTGCCGGAAAGGGGGAGGGAGGCAGGAAAGGAGGAAATTCCAGGGGCTCCCACGGTGAGGTCCCTGCCCAGCCGGGCCCTGGCCTTCCCCCGCCCTGAGGCTGCCCCCACTGCAGCAAGGGGGTCTTTCCTAAGTCCGGAGAAAGGCTGCTGGGCAGCGGCCCCTTTGTGGTGGGTGCGGGGGTCACCCAGGAAGGCCGCAGTCTCCAGGACCCCGCGCCCACGGGCAGAGCCTGGAAAGGGCAGAAGCCGGGTCTGTCTCTGGGATCCCTTGGACCCGGCAGCGGAGCAGGCTCTGGCCCTCCGTTTGCCCCCTGGGTGCCGGGCTCCGGCTGGGGCCTTGGAGGCAGCCTCACCGGCAGCCTGCAGTGGGGGCTAGTCCACTGCCAAGCACAGGCCGGGGCCCAATAATCGCTCACTGAATGGAGGTTCTCCGTGTTCGGGTTTTGAGCCCTCGAAGGCTCCTTCTGCCACTGACCCATCTCTGGGCTATTTCGTCAACAGAATGGAACCCCTGGGGCCGGGGCTCTTGGTTCTGTTCTTCACCTGATTTGGGCATTTTACATTGACGTTTCAGCCATGGCCACGCACAAGCTTGGGATTCAGAGTGGGGAGCGTGGCCCAGACCCCCCGCTTGCTTGGGATCCGGAGCTGGCAGGGTCAGCCTCTGGCCTCCGAGGTCACAGCAGCAGAATCTGAACACGGGTCCTCCGACGGCAGCCAGAGCGGATCCTCTCGCCAACTCTCTGGTGCCTTTTATCTAGCTCTGAGCTTTCTTGCGCCTCAGTCCGTCTCCGTCTCCGAGGGGCGTCAGAGGCGGCGGGTGCAGATACAGCCGTCACTATTGATCACTGATGAGGATGCGGCCGAGCTAATGCCCGTGGGCCGGGCCCACCGAGGCCGGAGCTGCTCCGACCCGCTGCCTCCGGGCCAGGGACGGCCAGGCCGGAGTGACAAGTCCGGGGGGAGCAATGGCAGGGACGACTTGCTGACGAGACACAAAGGAAGGGCGACGACGAGGAGAGTCTTGTTTTAACTTTCCTCAGTCCATCTCGTGCTTTCTGAACAAAGGGTCCCTGGCGTTTTGGGTCTCTTTGAGTGGCCCCCTGCCCGTGCAGCCTCAGGTGGGCAGCCTGCCCTCTCCGGTTTCCGTCATTACGGCACTTGGACTGGATGAGCCTTCGGGGCCCTTGGCTGTCCGTGGTCTCCAGGCAGAACCCTTCCAGTGTACCCGGGCGGGGCTGGGATCCCGGCTTTCCCGCTGCTGCCGCGTGTCGCCCTTCACTCCCCGGGCTCCTCCATCGCCAGGAAGCTTGGGGGAGCAGTCACGCCGGCATCTCCGTGCAGGGGGCTTCCCTGTCTCCTGTCCGAGGCGGGGCGGCTCAGGCTGAGACTCTGCAATTAGACCCTGCCCTGAACATTTCCCGATGACGCCCCAGACGCTCAGCCACGTCCTGAGCCGTACAGTGGGTAACAACGATGTCTCCCAAGGGGTTGTGAGGATCACATGGTGCCCGTAAAGGGCATTGCCAGCCTTACGGAGCGGGGTCAGTGCCGGCTCTTAATCAAAGGGGGCGGGGGGCAATGGCTGGGACGAGGCTCCTCCCTGGGCCCCGGGATGCCCAAGGATGGAGAGGGAGCCTGTGAACATGGACGTTCTGGGGGATGCTCTCTGGTCTCTGCAGCAAATGATAAATCGAGGCTATTTGCATTTTTACTGTTGGGCAAAGGGGGTTGTGGTAGCCTCACTTTAAAGTGAACCTGGAGGAAGGGCGGGCCAGAGGGATGCCGGGAACGTGGGGGGCTTCGTCCTGGGAGTCAGCATCTGTCTCTCGCCACCCCTTCCCTCGTCCTACCCCCACCCCAACCAAACTTCAGTGTGTCCATCCGGTGTACGATGCCTTAAGCTGGAACCCGCTGCCCGTGAGTCTCAGAAGCCCTTCCTGCGCCCATTTCTGTGCCAATCACGGCCTTAGCTCAGGGTCAGTGGGCAGCCTGGGGTATATTGGGCCACACAGGGTGGGTGCAGGAGCAGGACGAAGAGTGTGATTAAAGGGAAAAGGAGGTTGGAGACCGGGAAAGTGCCGGGGGACCCGGGAGGCCGCTCAGACTGTCCCTTCCCTGGCGCAGAGACGGCCCAAGCGGAAGATGTTTGTCTAGAGTCAGGAGGCCCCGGGAGGAGACGCCCCCACCGGCCTGGGACGAGCAGCACAGAGGGGAAGGGGAGGCCATTTGGAGGGGGCAGTCTCCTCCCCCACTCTCCTGTCCTGACGGCTAACAGGGACCAGAAGTGTTCACCCTCACTCGAGCACAGGAAGAGTCAGTTCCCTTCCCCCAGTGAAAGGGAATGAGATGTTGGTGTTGGGCAGTGGCTCCGGGCAGTGGGGTGCATTGGCCCGAGAGCCGACCTTTGGGGCGCCGGTACCAGTGCCTCCCAGGACCAAGCTCTCAGTGCCCCGGCATCCAGCCAGTGCGCCATGTTACAGAGTGGTCATTGATCTGTACTGGTGGAGGGAGTTTCCACGCCAGAAACTCCTCACCCATGAACCACAAGGGCAGAGCCAAGAGAGCGGCCGGGAACAATGATGGCGGCGGCGGGAGGAGCCGACCTTTCCTAGAATGTCTGGAATTTGTCAGAGGGCAGAATCAGCTGTGAAAGGCCCTGGGAGGCTGCTTCCTCCGGGCGTGGGCAGCTCCCCCTGGGCTTCGCCCGGCCGCGCCCCCGCGGAGAGGGGACCTCAGGACACCCGCTGTCCTTCGGTTCCCTGGTCGGGGTTGGGAGGAGGGGCCCAGGCTGCCTCACTGGGATCTGGGGAATCCCATTTGGCGGAAGCCCCCGGACCCATCGGGGACCACTGGGCAGTGAGCAGCGCCGGCTCTGGGCGGGAAGTTAGCTGTGAGCGAGGAGATCAGGAAGAGCCGGGCCGGAGAATGTCGGGAAGGGACCCCGGAACCAGCCTGTCCTGGACTCGTTTGCAGCCGGGCGGCCCGAGGGGGCTGAGGCTTTCCGAGGCAGAGTCCCAGGCCCAGGAGCCAGCAACGGGCCCGAGTGGTGGGCCGGAGGGCCGGGCTCCAAGCCGGGCCTGGCCATGGCCCCGGGGTCCTCCCAGGGGCCGGAGGTTCCAGGACCCGGCCCGGATCACCCCCCACGGCGAGGAGAAATGAGCCCCGCTCCTGGGCTGCTTTCAGCCCTTTCACCCGTCACCCAGCTTCCCTCCTTCAGCTTCTCCAGCCGCGTGCTTCGGGTTTGGTCCAAACATCACTAATTGAGGGATCCCCAGTACATTATTGATTAATGGATCCCCAATACGTTGGAAGCCCTTCGGGTGAGCAGCTGGGTGGGGTGAAAATGAAGGGGGAGGGGCAGCTAGGTGCACAGTGGATGGAGCACCAGCCCTGAAGTCAGGAGCACTGACTCAGACACTTATCTGTGTGTGACCTGGGCAAGTCACTTGGCCCCAATTGCCTCAGCCAAAAAAAAAAAAAAAAATGAAGGGAAAGGGGAGGATGGGGTCAGTGAAAAGGCAGCTTCAGGCTGATGTGTCAGCATTACTGGGACTGCTATTTCAGCTCTGCCCTTGTGGTTCATGGGTGTGAGGAGTTTCTGGCGTGGAAACTCCCTCCACCAAGACAGATCAATGACCGCTCTGTAACATGGCGCACTGGCTGGACACCGGGCCAATGAGGGCTTTGGGCAGGAGAGATCTGGCCCCGGTGGGACCGGTACCCAGGTGCCTTGCTTTCGTAAAGGGGGCCTGCATTTAGGGCCACGAACGGCCTCCCAGCTCTTCAGGACTCCCTCCGTTTGCTCCCCATCCATTATTGGGCACCTGCTCAGCGCCAGGCCCAGGCTGCCTTTAGTGCCTCGACTTGGGAGGACTGGAGGGACTTGGGAGGACGTGGAGGGACTTGGGAGGACGTGGAGGGTCTTGGGAGGACGTGGAGGGACTTGGGAGGACGTGGAGGGACTTGGGAGGATGTGGAGGGACTTGGGAGGACGTGGAGGGACTTGGGAGGACGAGGAGGGACCTGGGAGGACGTGGAGGGACCTGGGAGGACATGGAGGGACTTGGGAGGACGTGGAGGGTCTTGGGAGGACGTGGAGGGACTTGGGAGGACGTGGAGGGTCTTGGGAGGACGTGGAGGGACTTGGGAGGACGTGGAGGGTCTTGGGAGGACGTGGAGGGACTTGGGAGGACGTGAAGGGTCAGATGGAGTGGAACTACAGCAATGTGAAGTTTATTCCGATGGATCCTGGGTTTCCAATTTGTGAACACCCCCAGGGCAGATTGTGCCCCCTCCGTATCCGCCTGTGGGGGGATTCTCACCCAGGTCCTACCCAAGGGCTGCTTCCCGGGGGGGGGGGGGGGGGACTTTCCTTGCTCTCTGTCCTCATGGTGGTGGCTTGGAGGGAGCTTCCTGCCCTCCACCTGTCAGCCCTTGCTCTCCCCATGAGAGCAGCTCATCACCTTCTGTCACAAATTACACACGAGAGCCCAGGCTTCAGTCATGCGGGTGGAGGAGGGGAAGGTTCTAGGGTGTCGGGGAGGGCCCGGAGCCGTGACAAGAACAAGGAGGTGGTTCTTTGGTGACAGAGAAGCGGAGTCCAGTCCTGCCCCCGCACCCGGGGCTGTGTGACCGTGGCCCTTCCCTGGTCGGCACTCGCTCTGAGCCGAGTCCCCCGGCCCGGACTTCCAGCCAAAGGCCCCCCACCCGTGGAGGGCCACGGTCACGTCCCTCGTTCTCGGTGGCGGGCGCCCAGAGTGGGGAGAGCTGGAGGCGGAGGAGAAGGCCACTTTGCATTAGCAGTAATAATCCCCTTGCTGTGATTCGGTCACATTCGGGTCTTTGGGACCCCTGGACCGTACCACGTCAGGACCATAGATAGGGGCGATTTCTTGGCAAGGATACTGGACGGTTTGCCATTTCCCTCCCCAGTGGATTCAGGCAAACAGATGGAGACTTATTCAGGATCACGTGACTGGCAAGTGTCCGAGGCTGAATTGGAATTGGGGTTTTCCCGAGTCCAGCCCCGGCACTTTATCCCCTGAGCCACCGGGAATAACCTCTGGTACTAACAGTTACCTCGGGTAATAACAACAGCAACATAATGTTAACAGCTGGAGTCAATTCTGTGTTTCTAACCCTGCAAACCTCTCTAACTTTCCCCCACTCTCCTTTCCTTCTCTCCCTCTCCAGATTGCCTTCTCTTCCATAAGAGCTCCTCCAAAATGCTTCTCATCCATCCCCTCCCTTTTACTCCCGTAGCCATCCCCGTGGGCCGTGCCCTCGTTACCTCCTCTGCAAGCCTTTATCGGACCCCCAAATCCTGCATCCCCCTCCGCCTTTCTTGCACACAATCTAGAAATCAATCAACAACATTTGATGAGTGCTTACTAAGTGTCGGGCACGGGGCTGTGCACAGTGAGATTTTTTTCTTTTTTCTTTTTTTAATGAATACCATTTTTTCTAATTACACTTAAAATAGTTGGCAACATTCATTTTTTGTAAGATTTTGGTAGATTTTTCTCCCTCCCCAAGACACCAGTCTGACGTAGTTTACACGTACAAACGAGGCAAATGTATTTCCATATTAATCAGGGGTTGATATTTCTAAATCTGAGCAGCTCTGATCCCCTCCCTTTGAGAGCATTTGGTGGCTGCCATTTGTCTCTGGGATAACGTAGGATCCTCAGCTTGGCACGAAAGCCCATCACGGTCTGGCCCAAGTCCACCTTGGCAGATTTAGTACACGTCACTTCCTCCTTCCTCACGGCCCATCGCAGGCAAGCTGGCCCGTGGCCAATCACCACCCTGGGCATCCATGCCCGCCTGGCACAGAACCAGCATGGTACCCTCTCCTTCCTCACACCCCCCTCTAAGAATCCCGGGCTTCCTTCAGGGTCAGTTGTGTCCCACTGGAAAACTGCGCTAATCCCGCCCCATGCCCAGTTTTAGACTCCGTCTCCCCGTGTAAGGCAGCCACATAAATGTGGTAACATGCCCAGTGGAACATGACGGGCTCCATCTGTGCCCTCGGCCCCTGCGCTGCGTCCAGGGGACACTTTATGTGTGCTTGATGAGTTTTCTCAGTCCTCTAGCTCACCTCTGTCCTCGCCTCAGTATTAATAAGGAGGATGCATTTTAGGAACCCGGACTATCCAAAAGTGAGTCTCTGTGGCCGAAGAGCTGACCACTCAAGGGGTCGGCCCAGAGGGAAGGATCTCAGTCCATAGATGGGCAGTCCAAAGGGACATGGTTGTGATTAGCCTAATTCGCGCTTCCTCCAGCTAGCGGCCATAATCAAGGATAGATTGTGCCCTTTGGGGGCTCATGTGCAGAGAAAAGTGACCCCCCAGCCTCAGATGGCAGATGGCACGAAGGAAATGGGTCTGGAGACAAGCTCTCCCCTCCGAGCCCCCATTGCCCAGTCCTGTGAATCGGCTCACTCGTGGGAGCTGCCCACGAGGGAGGCCTTTGTGTCCACTCCCGAATGAAGAGCTTGTTTGTGTCCTGAGTGAGTCGACATCATAAGCATCTTAAAGCAGGAGACCCTCATCCCTCCTCGTCTGACGGAGCCAAAGGAGGCTTCAGCCCGGTACGCGGTACACGGCCCCGAGACTTCCTTTTGTCCCCTGGGTTAGCAACATAAGCAAAAGAGTCCTTGCCCTGGGTTCAAATCACCTGGACACTTAATGCTTATCAGAGCCAAGGAAGACTATTCAGCTTCGTGACCCTCAGTTTGTTCGTCTGTAAAATGGAATTGGCTCCTCCGATGGCCTTTTAGGTCTGGGATCCCATGACCTCACTGCTGTGGGTGCTAAGAAGTTGCGTGGGATTCCAAGCGGGGACCCCAACCTGGTCCTGCCCCTTGTGTCCCTGAGTGCCCCGGGGTCTCCCCCCCTACAGAGAGCACCACCTTCAGCTCCTTCTAAGCAGGGTCAGTCTCATGGGGTAGTTCTTTGGAACTACCTTCGGAAAGGGCCTGCCTTGATTTCCTCAGTATTTGGTAGACATCAGTGCAGGGCTTTTGGACCGCCCGTGTATTTGCTCTCCCCTCTGTCCCTCTTGCTGTGCGACTTGTCTGCTTATTTCTGGACCCCGATGGCCTTGGTGACAGTTTGGGGCTAGAATGTGATTTTAAGTCCTTATTAGGGAGGGGCTGCACCACGCCACCCATCCTGCGGGTCCCCTTAGCCCCTCCATGTGCCGGCAATTTCAGTCTGTCTAGGATCAAGGGCCCTGTGAATTAGGGCTGCAGAGTCTCTCCGGAGCAGGCTGGTGCCTTGTCTGATGCTTCCACTACAAGGGAGGCCTGTGGCCTAAGCGCACCTGGGGAAGCAGAAGTCTCCTTCAGGAAACCCGCCTTTATGGCAGCCCAGAGAACAGGAGAAAGGCAGCTAAGAGATGAATGAACGCTTATTAATATCATAAATAATAATCATAGTTTCCATGTGTAGGGCTCTTTGAGGTTTGTAAAGTCATTTAGAAATATTATCTCATTTGAAGAAAATTATTAAGTGATTGCTCTGTGCCAGGCACTTTGTGAGCACCGAGAATACAAATAACAAAAGGGAGCTTGGCCCTGGGGAGACACCATGCCCCAGGGGCAGCGGCCAGGGGAAGGTGTCTGAGTCTGGGGGAGCCACAGGATGAAGCCAGAGATGTTGTGGAGCAGGCAATTCACGGGGCCTTTTCAGAGGCAATGTGGGGGAGTGGAGAGGGGAGCAGCAGGGCAGAGCATGTTGGAGTGAGAGGGGTCTGAACCCTCTGGGGCTGGCTAATAACGCTGATGACTTGTCCGGACTGACTCTGCCCCCAGTGAGCAGGCGATTGTCAGTCACATCCCAAATGAACTGCCACTGGCCAGCAGGGCCTGAGCCTGGGGCAAATGGCCAGTGTGCTTTCCAGAAGGTTCAGCACCCTGGAGAAAGGCAAGCAAGTGAGCGTCATCCCCCCGGGGAGTTTGAGAAGATCTTAAACTTCTGAGTGATTAATCATTGAATTAATAATGTTAGTATTTTACCAATAAAATGACACTCTTGAATGTCAAAGAATAATCAAGAGTGGGCTCACAGCTTATTTGTCTTTGGAAGACAGGGTGGTCCTGAGGATGGCAACCAACTTGGTTAACAATTAATGAGAGAGAAGAGAATAATATTCCAATGAGAAGTGGACGGGGAAACGTAACTTTGATTGTGTCATTTACTTCTTAAATAGCCCGGCCTTGGCCATAATAAATTCTACTCCAACTCTCCATTTTAACTCGGTGTTTATATCTTGTTCTCGAATGTGTTTCTTGTAAACAAAATATTGTTTGAGTCTTACCTGTAATCCATTCTGCTGTTTATTTTCATTTTATGGGAGAGTTCATCCCATTCACATTCAAAGTTATAATTACTATCTGTGACTTCCCCAATGCACACTTCTGGTCCTAATTCAATAATTGATTATTAACATGAGGGAGAGAGAGTCATTTTTCTCACTCCTCATTGCCAGTCCCCGAGGAATTCCTTTGTGTTTACTTGAGTGGCACAATTTGTATTTATCCACCCCTGGAAATAATCTGGAAACCGTCAGGCTCTAGAAATGCCTGCTCCTGTGATGATAAAATAATAGGAAATGGGATAATATTCTGTCATGTTAGAGAACATAACAGTATAATGTCACATGGCACAATGTGATGGATGATCATACAATGCAGCGTCATAGCACGTTACGATGTGTATGACAGATGAGAATATGATGTATACTGTACCACGCTCTACAGTATAGAACAGTCATTCCCCAGCCCGTGATCATTCCAGTCCTTTCCCTCTTAATTATCTCCTCTTTATCCCGTTCGTAGCTGGTTTTGTGTATCTTGGTGCGCATGTTGTCTCCCCCACTGGATTGTAAGCTCCTTGAGGGCGGGGACTGTCTCTTGCCTCTTTTTTAGCTACTACTTATTGAATGTGATGAAGCTATAATCATATCATAAGTATGATAATTATCATTGTCTTGATGATTTTTGCTCAGTTGCTAGGATGAAGGACTTGCTTTTGTGGGACGAATCACTAGTATTTTGTGCCGTATCATGAGGCACTTAGGAAAATCTGGCAGATGTTTGTCTGATGAGTGAAAGGCAGACATATTTAGATCCCTTTAATTTGAAAACAACCCCATTTCCCTGGGGAAAAGCTCTCTATCTGGCCCTTTTTCCCTGCCGAGGCAGCGAGCACAGCACACAGTAGGTGCTCAGGAAGCCTGTGGGACCAAGTTGAGTTGTGGAGAGAGGGAGGATCCGCTGCAGGAAGAGCTGAGGGTCGGAGGCTGGGGGACCGGGGAGAGGCGCTCAGAGGGGCTCGGACTTCTCCTCTAAGGCCAGAACCACCAGACAGCAGGATGGTTCCCCAGAATGCTGCATCCCGCTCCTTAGGAAGCCAAAGTGGGCATAGGACAGAGCCCCCCTTTACACTCCCAGGGACCCCCGTCCCAGTCCTAAGGGAGCACGGCTCCCTTCTCCTGCACGTTGGAAAGCGCCAGGGTTGCCAGAGACTGTGGAGAACCTGCGAGCGAGCCCCTCAGCAGGATCAGGCTCCCTTAGCTCTCCTCCTCTGCACCGGGCCCCTCCCCGGGGCGGATCTCGGTGGGTCCGACTGGGCTCCGCATCCCTCACCCCGCTGCATTCCGAGGCGCCTCCATCCCCGGAGCCATCGCGTCCCCAAGCCTCTCAACCTGCTGGCTCAGGATTTCCCGCACTGAGCATCTTGCTCCATGGGAGCGATGGACTTTCATCGCCCAGGGATTTCCTACTTCTCTGGCTCTTTGCGCTTCCCAGCCTGTATTAAGAATAAAGAGCATCAGAAAATACTTATTTACGCAGCCGCAGACAGAGCAGATCCAGACCAGCCTCGGATGAAATAAAGATCTGGGGGGGCTGTCCCTGGGGGTCGGGGGCGCCCCCCAAGCGGATGAGATTTCCCACTTCCCCTTTATTCCCCCATAACAAGGCTGACGGGTGCAATGAGCAAACGCGGGGCTAGAATCAGCGGGGATCCAGGCCCGGTTACTAGTTGTGTGGCGGCGGACAAATCACCGCGTCCCTGTAACATGGGGACCAGATCCCGTGCGCGCACTGCAAAGGCCTATGGGAATGTGGGACATTTTGATTTCTATGTTCTCTTCTGGGCCTTCTAAAAATGCACCTACTGCGCAGGAGGGCTGCCACAAGTGCGCGGAAGCTGGCATTTCTCCGCCCCGCGAGGTCCCGAAGCCCTTCAAAACCTTGTTATAACAGTAAGATGCGCCATGATGTAACAGATAGATGAAGAAACAGGCTCACCCAAAGGCGGGAGTGGAGCTCGGCTCTGCCCCACGGGCTCAGGCCCCCTCCCCCGAGCGGCGACCCCAAGAGAACAAGCCCTCTCGCCGCTGCCGAGCGCCCGCACCTCGGGCGCCCCAAGATAACCCCGTGGCCATTTATCCAGCGATGGTATTTTCACCTGCTGAAGTCACTTTATTTTGTTGATTTGTCCCAATTAAGAAGAACGGGGCTTCACGACCGCTGCTGGGACGCTCATGCTTGGGATTTCCGGGTGTCTCCAGCAAGTCTCCCGCACAGCTCCCTATGAGAGGCTTCCTCTCCCAGGGCTCCCCTGCCCCCCAACGTGGGATTGAGGAGATGAGGGGCAAACCCAGCCCCCCTGCGATGTGCAGCCCCAGCGCTACCCCTCAAGGACCCCACTTATTGTTGTCCATCATCCAGCCTGAAGAGAGTCTGCGTGGTGCAGAGAGAGGAGTAGGGGCTCCTGGAGAGCGGGCCGTAAAGCATCTGCGGCCCTGCCTGGGACCGGACGCGGCCCTCTCCAGCAGAGGCCCGTCTGGCCGGCCTTGCCGGACTCGGAGCCCGCCCCAGGGCCTGGGCCTGACGCCCACCCTCAGCTGGGGGATCGGCTGGAGGTCTGACCCTGGGCCCCCAGTCTGGGGGCCGCGCCTCACAATTATGTGTAAACGAATGAAAGAAACCCCAAAAGATTATGAAGGAGCCGATCACGGAAGGCTGGGGGCAGCGGGCCTGGGGGCAGCGGGCGGAGAAGGACTTCTGCAGGCCCCCAGGAGGACAGTCCGCATCTGGACGTCTTTCTCTTTGTGTTCCTGTCTCCCAGCAGTCACGGGTACATAGTAGGCGCTTAATAAGTGCTTATTGTTGGAGAGCTCCTTGGCTGTTTTACAGGTGCAGGATGTGAGCCCAGCTCTTCCCCATCCTCCCTTTCTCGGTGCCCCCCTTGGTGAGGACTGGGCAGGTGGGAGGGGCCGGGACCTGCCCATGTTTTCCCCGGCTCGGTCCGGGCCCTCGCAGGAACACTCTCCCCGCTTTTAGAGAGAGGAGTGTAGCTCCCAGGGAGGGACACGGAGCCTCCCCCACCCTGAGCATGGAAAGCTCGAGGGACCTTGGCCGGAGTGCCAGGCAGGAAAGGCCTGGGGGAGGGGATTACCCAGCGTCCTCTGGGCCGCGCTGGTCTTTGTAACTACTGGGCTGATTGGGGCTGCAGCGAGCGCAGAGGGTGAGAACCCCGTCACGAGGCTCCTTTCACAGCCCGGGCCATTGCCACGTGACTGCAGGACCTCGAGAGCCCCTCCCCCAACCCCTCGGCCTGCGGTGGCACCGAGGCAGCGGGGCGGGGCCCTCGGAGCCCAAGACCTGGGTTCGAATCCAGCCTCACCTGGGCTCCGCCGTGTGATCGCCACGGTCTGCCTCGGCTTCCTCAGCTGTAAAATGGGGATCATAGCAGCACCTGCCTGTCAGAGGATCCCAAGAGGATGTCTGCCCAGTGTCTAGTCCAGGGCCTGGCGCATAATAAATGCTCCTTGGCTCCTCCTCTCCCCTCTCCTCCCCAGCACTGACTGCCAGCGCCCACGGCCCGCCAAGCCCGGGCCCTTCCTAGTGAGTGACCGCAGCCCCGTCCACACTCACGGGCGCAGTTCGGCCCTGCCCGCCCGGAGCTGGGCACCGCGGGGGGAGGGGAGGGGCAGAGCCGGCTCTGCCGCATTGGCCCTTGGCTGTTCGTGATGGAGCTGTCGGCTCCCCCGACTTCCCGGGTTCTGGACCGAGGTTCCAGGTTCTGGCCCGAGGTTCCCGGGTTCTGGCCCGAGGTTCCAGGTTCTGGCCCGAGGTTCGCGGGTTCTGGACCGAGGTTCCTGGTTCTGCCTCGAGGTTCCTGGTTCTGGACCGAGGTTCCCGGGTTCTGGACCGAGGTTCCAGGTTCTGGCCCGAGGTTCCCGGGTTCTGGCCCGAGGTTCCGGGTTCTGGCCCGAGGTTCCTGGTTCTGCCTCGAGGTTCCTGGTTCTGGCCCGAGGTTCCAGGTTCTGGACCGAGGTTCCTGGTTCTGGCCCCTGGGCTGCCTCTTCTGAGGGGAGCTGTCCTTTTGCCCTTTGGACAAAGCTTCCTTGAGCCCTTTCCCCCTTTTCCCTCGGTGGCGGTTTGGTTTGGAATCCTGCCTCAGACCAAGAGCGGACCCCCGGCCTGCAGGGGGGCGCCTCCGGCGTGTGTGGCCAGCAGGTGGCACTGCAGGGTCACCCCCGGCCAACAGGTGGTGAGGAGTCTGGGGAGAAAGAGGAACCAAACATTTATTAAGCACCTGCTGTGTACGAGGCATCCGTGACAGAAAGGCGCGAGCTGACGCTGCTTCCCGCAGTGAGGCACTCTGGGAAGAGGGGGGATGCCCACGTGGGTCAGTGGATTGGAAAGTCCCGGGCTCCCTGCTTCTCGGACCTCGGGCCTGTCCTGCAGAGTGATCTCTATCCTCCCCACCCCCAGGATGGTCTCTAAGCCCCCCCAGGATGATCTCTAAGCCCCCCCCAGGATGATCTCTAAGCCCCCCCCCCCAGGATGATCTCTAAGCCCCCTCAGGATGATCTCTAAGCCCCCTCAGGATGATCTCTAAGCCCCCCCAGGATGGTCTCTAAGCCCCCTCAGGATGATCTCTAAGCCCCCCCAGGATGATCTCTAAGCCCCCCCAGGATGATCTCTAAGCCCCCTCAGGATGATCTCTAAGCCCCCCCAGGATGATCTCTAAGCCCCCTCAGGATGATCTCTAAGCCCCCTCAGGATGATCTCTAAGCCCCCCCCAGGATGATCTCTAACCCCCCCCAGGATGATCTCTAAGCCCCCCCAGGATGGTCTCTAAGCCCCCCCAGGATGGTCTCTAAGCCCCCTCAGGATGATCTCTAAACCCCCCAGGATGATCTCTAAGCCCCCCCAGGATGATCTCTAAGCCTCCCCAGGATGGTCTCTAAGCCCCCTCAGGATGATCTCTAAGCCCCCTCAGGATGATCTCTAAGCCCCCCCAGGATGATCTCTAAGCCCCCTCAGGATGATCTCTAAACCCCCCCAGGATGATCTCTAAGCCCCCCCAGGATGATCTCTAAGCCCCCCCCAGGATGATCTCTAAGCCCCCTCAGGATGATCTCTAAACCCCCCAGGATGATCTCTAAGCCCCCCCAGGATGATCTCTAAGCCTCCCCAGGATGGTCTCTAAGCCCCCTCAGGATGATCTCTAAGCCCCCTCAGGATGATCTCTAAGCCCCCCCAGGATGATCTCTAAGCCCCCTCAGGATGATCTCTAAACCCCCCCAGGATGATCTCTAAGCCCCCCCAGGATGATCTCTAAGCCCCCCCCAGGATGATCTCTAAGCCCCCTCAGGATGATCTCTAAGCCCCCCCAGGATGATCTCTAAGCCCCCTCAGGATGATCTCTAAGCCCCCCCAGGATGATCTCTAAGCCCCCTCAGGATGATCTCTAAGCCCCCCCAGGATGATCTCTAAGCCCCCTCAGGATGATCTCTAAGCCCCCCCAGGATGATCTCTAAGCCCCCTCAGGATGATCTCTAAGCCCCCCAGGATGATCTCTAAGCCCCCTCAGGATGATCTCTAAGCCCCCCCAGGATGATCTCTAAGCCCCCTCAGGATGATCTCTAAGCCCCCCCAGGATGATCTCTAAGCCCCCTCAGGATGATCTCTAAGCCCCCCCAGGATGATCTCTAAGCCCCCCCCCAGGATGATCTCTAAACCCCCCCAGGATGATCTCTAAGCCCCCTCAGGATGATCTCTAAGCCCCCCCAGGATGATCTCTAAGCCCCCCCAGGATGATCTCTAAGCCCCCTCAGGATGATCTCTAAGCCCCCCCCAGGATGATCTCTAAGCCCCCCCAGGATGATCTCTAAGCCCCCTCAGGATGATCTCTAAGCCCCCCCAGGATGATCTCTAAGCCCCCTCAGGATGATCTCTAAGCCCCCCCAGGATGATCTCTAAGCCCCCTCAGGATGATCTCTAAGCCCCCTCAGGATGATCTCTAAGCCCCCTCAGGATGATCTCTAAGCCCCCTCAGGATGATCTCAAAGCCCCCCAGGATGATCTCTAAGCCCCCCCCAGGATGATCTCTAAGCCCCCCCAGGATGATCTCTAAGCCCCCCCAGGATGATCTCTAAGCCCCCTCAGGATGATCTCTAAGCCCCCCCAGGATGATCTCTAAGCCCCCCCAGGATGATCTCAAAGCCCCCCCCTCCCCCCCGCCCCCATCCCTCTGGGGCTCGGTTTCGTCTCCCCCAAAAGAAGACAAGATCTCCCAGACCCCTCCAGGCCTCCCTCCGCTTTGGAGATTCACGGCCGGGATCAGGGAAGGCCCGGGCCGGTGCACGGACCTGGCGGCTGGAGCAGGAGCCGCGGCCCAGCGGGGCCGTGAGGGAGAGGCCGCCCCAGCCGGGCCATCGAGCCTGGCGCTGTCCCGGGGGAGCACCCCGGCCCGCACTGACAGGTCCCGGCCGCTGGGGGCGCCACAGAGCCCTGAGGGCCGGACCTGGAATTCTCCGCTCCCGAGTTCGAATCCGACCCCAGGCGCTTCCCAGCCGGGTCCCTGGGCAAGTCACATCAGCCCGTTTGCCTCAGTTTCCTGATCTGTAAAATGGGCCGGAGAAGGAGGCCCGGTATCTCTGCCAGGAAAGCCCAAAAGGGGCCACACAGAGGCCGGGGGTCCGGGCCCGGGAGGGTTGGCCCGTCACCGGGGCGGAGGTCACAGGAGAGGGCACAGGGGTCAGGCCACAGGGACCGGCGCTGGCTGCCCACGGGGAGGAGCGGCCAGGAGGCGGGGAGGACGGTGACCGAAAACGGGGCGGAGCCTGGGACGGAACCGGGCTGTCCGAGGGAGGGGCGGGTTTGGGGAAATGGCCACGGTCAGATCTGATTTGGACCCTGTGAGTCTGGGACAGGTGGGGGATGGGGCAGGAGCCGGCTCTGGGAGCCAGGGTCACTGGGGAGAGGAGGATCATGGGGGAGTGCGCGGGGAGGGGGGACGGGGGTCTCCGAGAGACCCAGGACAGAGACAGGGAGGGACTGGGCAGGAGAGGGGGAGCAAGGAGAGGGGGAGCAAGGAGAGGGGGAGCAGGGCCAGCTCCGCCTAGGGGGGGGGAGAGGCCCAGGGAGGGAGCAGTTCAGAGGCCGAGCAAACTGGGAGAACTTTGGCAGCAAAATGGGGGTGGGGGGATCAGGAGTCAGAGTAACGCACTGAGGGGGAAAAGGGGCCAACTCCTCGTATCTGAAGAGGTGGGGGGGCTACGGGCACCGAATACTGTAAGCACTGGAAGATTCAGGGCAGCTGGTAATTACTTTTCCTGAATTCTTTTAGTTTTTCTTCCTCTTTGTTTTCCCTTGGTGTCGTCCCCCAGAGGATCAAGTCCCCAGATCTGCCTCTCCCTCCCTCCCTTCTCTCTGTGTCCCTGTCTTCCTCCCCTCTCCCTCTGTCTGTCTCTGTCTCTCTCTGTCTCTGTCTCTCTCTCTGTCTCTTCTCTCTCTCTCTGTCTCTCTGTCTCTGTCTCTCTGTTTCTCTCTGTCTCTATCTCTGTCTCTCTGTCTCTGTCTCTCTCTGTCTCTCTGTCTCTCTCTCTGTCTCTGTCTCTCTCTGTCTCTTCTCTCTGTCTCTCTTTCTCTCTCTCTGTCTCTGTCTGTCTATCTGTCTCTGTCTCTCTGTCTCTCTCTCTGTCTATCTGTCTCTCTCTCTCTCTCTCTCTCTCTCTCTGTCTCTTCTCTCTCTGTCTCTCTGTCTCTGTCTCTCTCTGTCTCTGTCTATCTATCTCTGTCTCTGTCTCTTCTCTCTGTCTCTCTTTCTCTCTCTCTGTCTCTCTGTCTCTCTGTCTCTCTTTCTCTCTCTCTGTCTCTCTCTGTCTATCTGTCTCTGTCTCTCTGTCTCTGTCTCTCTGTCTCTGTCTCTCTCTGTCTCTGTCTCTCTCTCTCTCTCTCTGTCTCTTCTCTCTCTGTCTCTCTGTCTCTGTCTCTCTCTGTCTCTGTCTATCTATCTCTGTCTCTGTCTCTTCTCTCTGTCTCTGTCTCCCCCCCTCCCCCCCTCTCTCTGTTGATCAGTGGCTCGTCTCTCAGGCCCCGTTATCGCCCCCCTCCAGAAGACCCTCAGGTCCCTCTTCCCGCCCTTATCTCTCCCAGAGGCCCCGTGTGTTGTCACTGATTCTCCTTTGGGCATTTCACACTCGCCCCCCCCACCTGTGTCCGACACAACTCGCCCAAACCGGAGCGCGCCCTCCCTTCCCCCAGCCTCCCCCCTTGCCCCTTTTCCCTGCTGAGCTAGTCCCCGGCCCCCACTTAGTGCGCCTGTGACCCTCCGGCTCGCTCACCCTGCGGCCGGACCTGCCACTTCTGCTCCCCGGTCTCCCCTTCGTGGCCTCTCTCCACCTGCTTCAGGCCCAGGGAAGTTCACCTGAAAGAAAGATCTGGGAGTATCAGTGGCTCACAAGCTCTCCCGCTGTCTGCCAGCCATGGGAAGGGGCCCTAACGGAGCCTGGGACAGTGAAGGGGAAGCCGGGGGCTCCTAGGGGGGAGGGGGACGGCCTCTGGCTTCTGCCTCTCAGGCCGCTCTGCGGCCCCGCTGTGCTCCAGGCCCCACGTCAGGAAGGCCTCTGGGAGTCGCCGAGCGGCCGGAGGGAGTGCGGGTCCCTGTCGGGAGGAGGGCGGAAGGGACGGCCCAGCGGGAGTCCCAGTGTTTGGGGGTCTGAAAGAGGGAGCTGCCTTTGGTCCCAGAGGAAGAAGCGGGGCAGGGGCATTCACAGAGGGGCCGACGGGGACTCCACAGGGTGAAAGCTCTCAGCCAAGCAGAACGGGCTGTGTCAGGAGCCGGGGGTTTCCCTCACTGGAAACGGGGGGCAAAGGGGGAGGGGCCTTCATTTTAGAGGGGCTGCGGTGCCGGTGATCCCGGACAAGGAGGCGTGCGGGTGCCGGGCATCTGAGGGGCTGTGAAAAGTCTCCAAGACTTTCAGGAACTGCGAGGTGGGGCCTAGAGACCCCAAAGCGGCATCAAGCCTGAAAGGACCCCCCAGGCCTTCAGGATCCCTCCCTCCCTCCCTCCAGCCAATCCTTCCATCTTCCTACTCCTTCCATAGGTGCGAATACCCCCCATTCTTCACCTCTCCCCCACTCTCCCACCTCCCATCCGTCTCCCCCACTCGGTCATGGCTCCCAGACTGGTCCTGAGTGATTTGCCTAAACCCTACTTTTGCCCAAGCCCGTTTTTAGGCCAGTAGCTAAGTGCTAGGCCCGCATTGTGCCCACCCTGTGAGGCTCAGCGCGGTGCCCGACAGAAGGCAGACCGAGCTTCTCCCTGCTCCCGCCTTCAGTCGGGGACAGGCGGCCTTCTTGCGTGCTCTAGGGGGCTCTGGGATTTTTCTGTGACTTGTGGGCCAAGTTCTGTCACATGGGGGGGTGACCGGGCCCCGAGCAGCGGGGCAGAGGATCGGGCTCTGGGACCGCCCAGCCGTGTGGCCGGGGAGCCTCTCCGCCGGCCGCCATTTCTTTTTCCACCTCCGGGGCTGTCCACCCGTGGCCGCCACCATCACTTACCCCTCGTCTTCCTGCAGATCCGCCATGGAAGCCGCCGGCCCGCCCCTGCTGCTCGGCGTCAGCCTGGCCCTCGGTGCCCTGGCCGCCGAGGCTCCCGGCAACGAGACCACGTCCTCCTACAACGAGACGACCACAAGTAAGTCCTCCCTGTCCGGGGCCCCTTCTGTGGGATGCCCCAGGTGCGGGGTGGGCCCCCCAGAGGTGCCGGGGCAGTGTGGGGAACGGGAGCGATGGGGGAAGCCGCCAGCTTCTCCAGCCCCCCTTGGGGTCTGTCCAGGGCAGTGGCCAGGGAGCAGAGTGGTCACTCCTTTGGAGCGGTCTCTGGGAGAGAGGGCTTCTGTCCGCTCTGGAGTGGAGCAGGGGAAGCCTGGGAAACCCCCCTGAGCCCTGGTGTCCTTCCATGGGGGGGCTCTGGGGAGGGGGCTCTCTGCAACCCCCTCCCTGACCCTCCTGAGGCCCCAGCTCCTCAAAGGGCCTCAGCCTTCGGGAGAAAGAGATTCTGGGACTGAAGCCGTGGACAGAGCTGGGCTGGAGCCTGCCCGACACCGGCCGGAGGGACGGGCAAGGTCACTCTTAGCCTTCTCTCAGCCTCAGGTCCTCATCCGTAAGGTGGGGTGATAACAGCACCTCTCCCCCAGGGTCATGTGGGGACAAAGAGCTCAGTGAGCCTTAAAGCTGGATAGGAATGGCAGCCCTTATTAGGAGCCTTTGTTATTTCCTCTCACATGTGATCATTCCTGTCAGTCAGTCAACAGGCATTTATTAAGCGCCTCCTGTGTACCAGGCACTGTGCTAAGAGCCAGGGAGACAAAAAGAGACAAAGAAGGGGTCCCTGCCAGAACGGGCAAACCAGTGTCTCCAAAGCTAAAGGCAGGAGGAGGAGGAAGTAACAGAGGCAAGGAGGGCTGAACAGGGGCTCTGAGGGGGCTTAAAGGAAGCAGGGTCAGGGTCCAAGTGCAGACAGGACAGGCTGGGGACGGCCAGAGAGATGCCCTGAGCCGGAGCCCATGGCCTGCCTTAATGCTGGGCTCAAGGAGTGGGGAGGTGTGAGAAGTCTGGCATTTATAGAGCGCCGACTGTGTGCCAGGGACTGGACTCACAAATAGCTCATCTGATCCTCACAGCACCGAGAGGTCAGGACAAATGAAGAAACTGAGGGGCAGCTAGATGGCGCAGTGGTCACAGCACTGGTCCTGGAGTCAGGAGGAGCTGAGTTCAAATCTGGCTTCAGACACTTAATATTCACTAGCTGCGTGACCCTGGGCAAGTCACTTAACCCTAATTGTCATTAAAAAAAAATATGAAGAAATTGAGATAGAGGTCAAGGGACTTGCCTAGTGTCCCACAGCTAGACAGGAAGGAAGGGAGGGAAGGAGAGAGGGAGGGAGGGAGGGAGGGAGGGAGGGAGGGAGGGAGGAAACAAGAATTTATTAAGCACCTTCTGGGTGCTAGGCACTGAGCTAAGCACTTGTGGCCCTCCCTGGGACATTTGACAGATGAGGACATTGAGGTGGAGGGAGGCCGGGGGTCTGGAGTGGGTCACCCCCAGATTTCCCTGACTCTGTCTGTCCTAGTCCCCGGCACCTCCAAGGGAAGGTACCTCTTTCCCATCAGCCTCTTGTAGCCTTCTCTGTTTTGACTCACCAGAAGCTCTGGGTTCGGCGTTGGGACACCCGGGTCTGAGCCTGGCGGGGGGAGGGCAGGGAGCGGGCTCTGCGGGCCTTCATCTGTTATTGTTATTATATTATATCATATTATATTATATTATATTATATTATATTATATTATATTATATTATATTATATTATATTATATTATATTATATTATATTATATTATATTATGTTATGTTATGTTATGTTATGTTATGTTATGTTATGTTATGTTATGTTATGTTATATATTATCATAACCAGCACTTACCTAGTGATGAGGACACTTGTGCTTAAAAGGGACAAAGAAAAGCCAGGATGGAGATCCTCTCCTCCCAGAATCCTGGGGACTATCAGAGGGAACTGTTAGAAGCCAGAACTCTGGATCAAAGGATTCTTACAAGGTGCTAAGTCAGTGGAATTGATAGAGACAATGATTATTTAGCCCGGTGCTTAACCGTTCCTTAATTCAGTAATGCACTTCCTCTAGTTCCACAAGATTCACACCTATGATAAGAGACCACATAAGCTCAGACAAACTCAGCCAGAATCAGACCTGGAAGACAGAGACCATGGTGGTCCCCCTGCCTCCCCCACAGAAACTGAGATATATTCAGAGGACCTGGAGAAGCCGGCAGAGGCAGAGAAGACAAAGGACCGGAGGCAGGAGCTCAAGCTCTCGGAACCAAGGAGAGAGAGAGATGGGCCTCTGAGAGAGCTAACCGGGCCCCAGGAAAGGAGACAAGACTCGGAAAGAGACAGTGAAGGATTTGGGCTTTAACACCTGGCTACTCATGTGGGGATTACTGAACTGAAAGGAAAGCTGCCCCAGAGACCCCAAGGAAAACCTTAATGGAGAAGATTACATTTTGGCGTCTAAACATGGGGCTGACACAATCCTAAGCTCAGTGAAAAAGTCTCTGTGACCCAGAAATTAGGGTGAGTACAAGAAGGAAACTTTGTAAAGGGCTAAAGTAGCATTCCAGCTAAAACGGGACAAATGTTTAGAAAGGAGATTTCTCCACCAAAATGAAAATGACGAAAGCTTGGTTAAACTTATGAAAAACCAAGGTTTAATTATAATTTTGGAGCAGATCACTGAACTTTTAAAAACTGTGCAATGTAAATCTCCTTGGTTCTCTAAGGAAAAAGAATTGGATCCAGAGGAATAGAAATTAGTAGAAGAGCAACTTTGTAAATTCTGCAGTGGTAATGGACCTGACTCAATTTCCAAAGACACATTTAATACATATAATTTTTTTTAATTTTTATAATTATAACATTTTATTTGGCAGTACATATGCATAGGTAATTTTACAACATTATCCCTTGTACTCCCTTCTGTTCCGAGTTTTTCCCCTCCTTCCTTCCACCCCCTCCCCTGGATGGCGGGCATTCCCATACATATTAAATATCTTATAGTAATACATATAATTTAATACAATTGGCTTTAGGAAATTATATAAGTTATAGAATAAGGAAAAAGAAGAAAGAGCAGGAGAGGGAGGATCCAGACAAACTAGGTGAAAGGATGAAGAATCAGATAAAAATGGAGTTAAGTACAATTCTGATTTAATAAATGCATACCCCTGTGATTGAAGAGCTTGACTCTTCAGGTCAACAAAAGAGAGAAGATACACTCCTTTTGATCTAGAAAAAAATTAAGGATTTGAAAAAAGGTTGCACTCTTTATGGGGCTACATCCTCTTATGTTAAAATGTTACTAGATAGAGTGAAATGAGCAGAACCAGAAGATCACTGTACACTTCAACAATAGTGTATGAGGATGTATTCTGATGGAAGTGGAAATCTTCAACATAAAGAAGATGCAACTCACTTCCAGTTGATCAATGATGGACAGAGGTAGCTACACCCAGAGAAGGAACACTGGGAAGTGAATGTAAATTGTTAGCACTAATATCTGTCTGCCCAGGTTGCATGTACCTTCGGATTCTAATGTTTATTGTGCAACAAGAAAATGATATTCACACACATGTATTGTATCTAGACTATATTGTAACACATGTAAAATGTATGGGATTGCCTGTCATCGGGGGGAGGGAATAGAGGGAGGGGGGGTAATTTGGAAAAATGAATACAAGGGATAATATAAAAAAATATATATATATATATATATATATATATATATATATATATATATAATAAAAAAATTTTAAAAAAAATGTTACTAGATAGTTTGGCTTATGAAATCCTAGCCCCCAGTGACTGGAAATCCACAGCAACAACATGTTTAGAACCTGGACAAAACTTGTGGCTTTCGGAGTATCATGAATTATGTAGGATTCAAGCCCAATGAAATAGGCAAACAGGTGTTATTGTAGAATCACTTTTGACCAACTAACAGGTGAAATGTAGATTGACCCAGGGAAATGAGAGGCGGAGCCCAGCCCCAAGATATCAATCAAAAGACAGATGGGGCATGATGGCAGCAGAGGTTACACCCAGAGAGTCTTTAAAAGGTCAGGACTCTGATATGATCAATCAGCAGAGAAGCAATCACATGGCAGAAAGGGATTACAACTGGGGAGAATACAGGCTTTTTTAGCCCAACAGAAAGGCAGTGCCCAGTGCAAGCAGCTCCAATGTAATCACCAGGTGATGAGGAGAAATCCCGAAAGTGGTAAATAGAAGGGACTAGATAGGTTAACTGCCTGGGAGAGAGGGCTTGCTTGTATCTCTGCAGATGGAGAAGGAATCAGATGGGTGCTAAAGAGCACCTGGAGATAGAGAAAAAGAGAAAAACCTCGAAACAAAGGAGAAGACCTAAGAAACATCTGACACTGAAAGAGCATGGCTGATAATGAGACTGTTGCAGAACTTCAGAACTTGCAGGAATTACTGGATTCCTGGCACATAAACTAATGGACAATAGATTCCTTTTGGACTATTTCTAGGACTTATGGACATGTATAATTCCTCATGTTGATTCATGTTATTTGTTACATTACATGCTATGTGCTTATGTAATTTGTGTAATACCTCCCATATTGATGGATTTATGTAGACCTGTTTCAAGTGAAAACTAATCTGATTTGATTTCCGATTTCCTTTGGTGTTTTCATCTCCCTTCCTGAGACATCAGGGAGAGCATGATCACCTCCTTTTGTGGTGTTTTCACCCCTTTTTTGAGCACTCAGGGAAGGAGTGATCACCTCTTTTTTGGGGGGTTCTCACCTCCTTGAGAAGTCAGGGAGGTCATGACCACCTTTGTTTTAAAACAAAAGAAAGCGGGAGATGTTGTGGGCCAGAACTTGAAACAAGATGCTAAGAATTGATAGAGACAACGGTTGCTTAGCCTGGTGCTTAACAGTTCTCCAGTTCAGTGCATGTCCGTAGCACTTACTCTAGTTCCACAAGATTCACACCTATGATAAGAGACCATATAAACTCCGACAAACAGAATCAGAACTGGAAGACAGAGACGGGGCGGTCCTCCTGCCTCCCCCACAGAAACCACGACACCTTCAGGAGGACCTCGAGAAGCCGGCAGAGGCAGAGAATGCAAAGGACCGGAGGCAGGAGCTCAAGATCTCGGAACCAAGGAGAGAGAGAGATGGGCCTGAGAGAGCTAACCGGGCCCCAGGAAAGGAGACAAGCCTTGGAAAGAGACAATGAAGGGTGTGGACTTTAACCCCTGACTGCACTTGCGGTGATTACTGAATGGAAAGGCTGCTCCGGAGACCCCCGGGAAACCTCAACCGAGAAGATTACATCTTAGAAAGAACAGCACGGTGAACATTAGACCTTAGCCTCGTATCCAGCCCATTTTACTGACGAACACACTCAGCGCCACAGCCGTGGAGTGACTTTATTACTTGGTGGAGCCAGGACAAGGAGTGCTGGTCACTGTTTAACAACAGGCTCTCTCCTTTTTTAATGTTCACATGGCACGCTTTCAGGTTTGATCTGGGTTGGCGTTTTCTCCATCCCTTTCCTGACTTTGACAAGCTGTCCAATCCTCGGGGCAGGGTCCAGTGACGCAGGAAGTGCCACCATACAAGCCAGATTTGTGGCATTTGCCATTTTCTGGGTGTAAATGCTCACAGGGACAGATTTAACAACCGGCTTTCCTGAATGGGCGTGGGGCTGACCTCTAACACCCAGCGGGGAGCTCTGTCCAGTCCTGGGGCAGGATCCAGTGTTTATCTGCTTCCTTCCAGTGTTTCAGTCAGAGGAGCCTCCTTCTGACCCCCCAGGTCCCCAGAGGTCAGAGGTGGGAGGCCCCCCAGGCAGCAGAGCCGGACCTTGGGTTGGGAGCTGCAGAAAGCCCCGGCTCCTCTGTGTGGAGGAGCTTCCACGGGCGCTCTCCCCCCTGCCGCCCCACTGGTTTGGTCCCTTGAGGGGCGCCCACCTCAGGGCTGCAGAGCTCAGCAGTCACCCCAAGAGTCCAGCCCGGAAGTGCCTTCCTCCAGGGGCAGCTGGAAGCCTGCAGTGAGACGATGTCTCCAAGAGCTCCCCGGAGGGGGTTCTCCAGGATTCGTTCCCCTTCCCCCTCCCGGACCTCCAGGCCTCCCTCCCAGCTGCTTTGGGGGCGCAGAAGAACAGGAGGCTTTCTCAGGGAGGTGCCCTAACCATAGGTCCTCCCCCCACCTGGGATCGCTTGCGTCTGACTGGCCAGTGGTGCTCTGAAAAATCATCCCCATGGCAGTGAAGGCAGAGCCGGCAGCCAGAGCCAGTGTGCCGGGCCCTGAAGGAGAGATGAGGCTCCCGCCTTCCCTTGGAGAGGTGGGGGGCTAGGGGTGGGGAATGCTACATGCACCTTCGATCTCCCCTCTCTTTGGGTTGGTTTGGCTGTGGATCCGGAGAGGTCGGAGGGCAAAAATAAATAAAGCAAAACTCAGCCTGCGAGCCCCGACAAGTGGGCCGGACCCTGTTCCACAGGTAACGGGCTGGACACCGGTGCGTGTGGGAGGAAGCTCACCCAGAGGGCCCTGCTGCCCTCCCGGCTCCTCCCTGCCTTTCCTCATTGCCACCCCCGGATAGCAGCTGCTGGCTTCCAGGGCTCTGGGGCAAATGCAGAAGTGGGAGATTTCCCAACAGAGCCGTCCCCGCCCACACATCCGACCCCCCACTTCCCCCCTTCCCTCTCCCCGGCCAACAGCCGCTCCCCGAGGCCCAGGGTAACTGACATTTCTGTGGGCCTCCGAAAGGGGGGAGTCAGCGCCCCCTTGGGGGTCCCTTTGGATGGGGGGAGCCTGGGGGCGGCCCTCAGAATTATGTTTTAAAGAACCGAAGGGAAGGCTCCACTTCCTCCTGCAGAAAAGGAGGGTCAGCTCTGATCCGATTTCTGCCCACGGACTCTGGGTTAGGCCTGCAGCACGAGGAGCTCCCCGAGTCCTGTGACTCGGCCCCCTCCCTTAGGCCCCGATGTTCTGGGGGACGCGGAGAAAGGGCTGGTTTCCCGGGGCCTTCTGCTGGGGAAGCGGGCGCCCACCCGCAGGGTCCGGTCCGTGACCGACAGCTTTCGGGGGAGCCCCCCATGGGCGGGAGGGGAGAGGGCGACGCGGAGAAAGCTCCCCTTTCCTCCAAGGGCTCCTCACACGGACCGAGGCCGGAGCAGGTTCGATCCTGGAAATCTGGCCTCCCACCGGAAGTGAGCCGGACTCTGGGTACCAGAGGGGAGTAGGAAGGCGCCCGTTGTACAGGTGGGTAAATCAGGCACGGGACAGTGTCGCTGGCCCCCACACGGAAGAAATGCAGAGGACTCCGGGAGTATTAGCGAGAGGCGCCCCAGTCTGCAGAGGCTTCTATCCGCTGTCTCCTTTGGTCCTCCATCGGCCCAGAGAGGGAGGCGCTGTCGCTGTGCTCATCTTACAGACGAGGAAACTGAGGCACACATTCAGTGTCAGGGATGCAGCAAGATCTGAACTCGGGTTCCCCGACTCCAGAGCCACGAGCTGCCCTCTGCAGGGCGCCGAGGCCCGAGGCGTAACTATGGGACAGGGAGAGCCTCTGCTGGTGGCTTCCCGCCCCTCACCCCCGCTGGGCACCGGACCCCTCCTGGCCGACGCCCCCGCTGGGCACCGCGCCCCTCCTGGCCGACGCCCCCGCTGGGCACCGCGCCCCTCCTGGCCGACGCCCCCGCTGGGCACCGCACCCCTCCTGGCCGACGCCCCCACTGGGCACCGGACCCCTCCTGGCCGACGCCCCCGCTGGGCACCGGACCCCTCCTGGCCGACGCCCCCGCTGGGCCCCGCGCCCCTCCTGGCCGACGCCCCCGCTGGGCCCCGCGCCCCTCCTGGCCGACGCCCCCACTGGGCACCGGACCCCTCCTGGCCGACGCCCCCACTGGGCACCGGACCCCTCCTGGCCGACGCCCCCGCTGGGCACCGGACCCCTCCTGGCCGACGCCCCCGCTGGGCACCGGACCCCTCCTGGCCGACGCCCCCGCTGGGCACCAAACCCCTCCTGGCCGACGCCCCCGCTGGGCACCGGACCCCTCCTGGCCGACGCCCCCGCTGGGCACCAAACCCCTCCTGGCTGACACCCCCGCTGGGCACGGCGTCCCTCCTAGCCAATGCCCCCGCTGGGCACCGTGCCCCTCCTGGCCGACGCCCGCCAACAGGCCGGCCAAAAGCGGTCACCTTCAGGGGTCACGCCCAAGAAGTTTCTCAGAGGGACTCCGCTCAGATCCGGCCAGAGGGAGCTCGGTCCCTCACCCCGAGCCCAGGCTCCGAGCCCCGGCGCGTCCATCTCGGGCCGCGCTGCAATTGTGACGAGGGAAGAACGAGGCCGAGGAGGTCGAGTCCAGGCGTGGGCTCCGCGAGACTGGGCTTTTCTGCCGCCGGCTCCTGGCCGTGGGCTGGGGGCCGGGGCTTCCTCCAGGCCCGCGTGGCAGCTCCAGGGCTGACGCTCGCCCCGGGACGCAGAGAAATCGGGGCTCCCTCTTTCCAGTAGTTTTTCCCCAAATCCATGTAAAGCCAGTTTTCAGCCTCCATCTTTGTCCAACTTTGCCTCCTGTTTTCTCCCCCTCCCTTCCCTCCCCCAAGGTAGCCAGTGACGGATCTAGGTTAACGGCGGCCAGTCCTGGAAACTTGTCCCGTGGGGAGAGAATGTCAGAGCAGGGGGAGAAATGGATGGACCCTGGGGGCTGCGAAACCGCTCCATCCACGCTTGCGCCCCCCTCTCTCTGGGCGCTGCCCCGATCACACGGCCTTTGGAATGGCCGCCGGGCCCTCAGCCTCTCCTGCCCGCTGGGCAATAAGGGAGGCTCTGTTCTCCGGAATCAGGCAGTGTGTGAGCATGGAAAACAGAGGGACGAGAGCTCTGGGCAGGCGGGCCCCAGGCGAGGGGCCCAGGAGAGCGGGCACAGGAGAGCGGCACAGGAGAGAGGGCACAGGAGAAGGGCACAGGAGAGCAGGCACAGGAGAGGGGCACAGGAGAGCGGGCACAGGAGAGCGGGCACAGGAGAGGGGCACAGGAGAGGGCACAGGAGAGGGGCCAGGAGAGAGGGCACAGGAGAGGGGCCAGGAGAGAGGGCACAGGAGAGGGGCACAGGAGAGTGGGCACAGGAGAGAGGGCACAGGCAAGGGGCACAGGAGAGAGGGCACAGGAGAACGGGCACAGGAGAGGGGAACAGGAGAGAGGGCACAGGAGAGAGGGCACAGGAGAACGGGCACAGGAGAGGGGAACAGGAGAGGGGCACAGGAGAGAGGGCCCAGGAGAGAGGGCACAGGCAAGTGGGCATAAGAAAGCAGGCCCCGGGCGGTCAGCCCAGTGGAGCCCCCGGACTCTCTTCACATCATGTCTCTACACACATGACACTGAGGTGGAACAAGTCGTCGGGCCCGGATGGAGAACGCCGGAGCAGCCCGTCCAGTGTCCTGGCGCGGTGGGCGGAGGGACGGGTCGAGGACTGGGGCCGGCTCCGTTCTTAGAGGCCGGTGGCTCGAGGTCAGAAGCCCAGAGTTCAAGTCCAGCCTCAGATACTGACCAGCCGCGTGCCTCAGTTTCCTCATCTGTAAAATGTGGAAAGAGCTGCCCCGGCCCAGGGCTGCTGGAAGGGTGCAGCGGGGCGGCGGCGCCCACGGCCCGGGGATGTGCCCGCAGGCCCGGGTGCGAGGCTGGTCTCCGACCCTAGTGGCCGCAGACCCGGGGAGACCGTTCAGCCTCTCGGGGCCCAGGAACTTGTTAGAGCCTGTGGGACGGGCCTGGCGAGGGCGTTTCCACCCCGGGCCTGCTCCCCAGCGGTGCCCGGTAAGTGCCCTCTCGCGCCTCCCCTGGAGCCGACTGGACAAAAGCTCGCTCCCACTCGGGGCCTGCGGGTTGTTTCCGTTAAAGCCGCTGTGGCAGCTCTTGCTCCAGCCACTCTGTCCTGTGCTCGGTTCCTCCGGCCCTCCAGAGGGCCTCAGGGAGCTGAGGGCTGGGGTCCCTGGGTGGGTCTGAGGAAGAGCCTGTGGTCAGAGTGTCCCGCTGCCCCCCCCCCCCCCCAGCCTCGGCCGGGCCCCAGGCTCCCGTCTCCCTCCCAGGGTCCCCGGAGGGCGGCGCCCCGCAGCCCCTGCTCATCGGCGCCCTGGTGCTGGTCCTGCTGCTCATCCTCTGCGTGCTCCTGGGCAGCTACTTCTTCAGGTAGGCGCGGCTGTGACGCGGCCGGGCCCGTCCGGGCTCGTGCTGATAGGATCTCGGGAGGAAATGAGGGCGCCGGGGGCGGCGGGAGGGGGGCGGGCACGGGGCTGGGCGGAGGCCGGGGGAGCGCTCTGCCGGCCCCAGCCATGAACAGGAAGAGCTTCAGCCGCCTCACCTGGTGGGTCCGGGCCGGGGCCGGGGGGCGCGGGCGGGGGGCAGTCGGGGCGCCGCTCCCCGGGGACCCCTAACGCGCCGGGTCTGCTCCCCAGGTTCAGACGGCAGAGGAAGGCGGCCGTCAGCTCCAATGACAAGAAGATCCCCAATGGCATCTTGGAGGAGCAAGGTAGGACGCCGAGGGGGGGCAGCCGTGCTCGGTCCCCCCCCCCCCCGGGCCACGGGGGTTTCTGCCTCGGCCCCCCCGCCCCCCGCTGTTCCCCACTGGGAGCGGAAGCTCGGGCTCCTGCTCCCATTTGCCCCAATTTATAACGAGGCGGCAGCTCCGGTGCCGGATGCCCGGGTCCAAGAACCGCTTCCCTGCGGCTCAGTTTCCCGCTTTGTGGAGAACTCTCCCTCAGCCCGTGCCGGCCCCTTCCCATCGGCTCCCAGCGGGCGGGTGTTGGGGTCCAAGGGCCCGGGGTCCAAGGGCGGCCGGGCCGGCCAGCGCCGGGGGCAGTGCCCGTGTCCAGGGGTGGAGCAGGCGCCGAGTCCTCCCTCTCCCAAATCCGAGCACTAAAGGCACCAAGCTGGGGGGCCGTGCCCCCCTCGGGACGTCGCCACCGGCCGGAGGGGGCCCGGGCAGCCCCAGGCCCGTTTGCTTTGTTGGGTTTGTTTTTTAACACATTGAAAAGGTGAAGAACGGGCCGTGAGACCTGCAGGAGCAGTGGTTTGTGCCGGGGCCGCGACTTCCTGTGACAGGGAGCTCCCCCAACTCACCCGGCGCAGGCCCCCAGGCTAGAGCAGGGCCAGGCTGAGACGGGGGACACAGAGACCCGGGGATCCAGGGACACAGAGACAAAGAGACACAGAGACCAGAGACCCAGGGACCAGAGACACAGGAACCAGAGACCCAGGGACAAAGAGACCCAGGGACCAAAGACCCAGGGACCAGAGACACAGAGACACAGGGACCAGAGACACAGGGACCAGAGACACAGAGACCAGAGACACAGAGACACAGGGACCAGAGACACAGAGACACAGAGACACAGGGACCAGAGACCCAGGGACCAGAGACACAGGGACCAGAGACCCAGGGACAAAGAGACACAGAGACACAGGGACCAGAGACCCAGGGACCAGAGACACAGAGACCAGAGACACAGAGACACAGGGACCAGAGACACAGAGACACAGAGACACAGAGACACAGGGACCAGAGACCCAGGGACCAGAGACACAGGGACCAGAGACCCAGGGACAAAGAGACACAGAGACACAGGGACCAGAGACCCAGGGACCAGAGACACAGAGACCAGAGACACAGAGACACAGGGACCAGAGACACAGAGACACAGAGACACAGAGACACAGGGACCAGAGACCCAGGGACCAGAGACACAGGGACCAGAGACCCAGGGACAAAGAGACACAGAGACACAGGGACCAGAGACACAGGGACCAGAGACACAGAGACCAGAGACACAGAGACACAGGGACCAGAGACACAGAGACACAGAGACACAGAGACACAGGGACCAGAGACCCAGGGACAAAGAGACACAGAGACACAGGGACCAGAGACACAGGGACCAGAGACCCAGGGACAAAGAGACACAGAGACACAGGGACCAGAGACACAGGGACCAGAGACACAGAGACCAGAGACACAGAGACACAGGGACCAGAGACACAGAGACACAGAGACACAGAGACACAGGGACCAGAGACCCAGGGACCAGAGACCCAGGGACCAGAGACACAGGGACCAGAGACACAGAGACCAGAGACACAGAGACCAGAGACACAGGGACCAGAGACCCAGGGACCAGAGACACAGGGACCAGAGACACAGAGACCAGAGACACAGGGATCCAGAGACACAGAGACATAGAGACACAGGGACCAGAGACACAGGGACCAGAGACCCAGGGACAAAGAGACACAGAGACACAGGGACCAGAGACACAGGGACCAGAGACACAGAGACCAGAGACACAGAGACACAGGGACCAGAGACACAGAGACACAGAGACACAGAGACACAGGGACCAGAGACCCAGGGACCAGAGACCCAGGGACCAGAGACACAGGGACCAGAGACACAGAGACCAGAGACACAGAGACCAGAGACACAGGGACCAGAGACCCAGGGACCAGAGACACAGAGACCAGAGACACAGAGACCAGAGACACAGAGACCAGAGACACAGGGACCAGAGACCCAGGGACCAGAGACACAGAGACCAGAGACCCAGGGACCAGAGACACAGAGACCAGAGACACAGGGATCCAGAGACACAGAGACCAGAGACACAGGGATCCAGAGACACAGAGACCAGAGACACAGGGATCCAGAGACACAGAGACATAGAGACACAGGGATCCAGGGATCCAGAGACACAGAATTACAGAGGCACAGAGACCAGAGACCCAGGCCCCCCCCCCCCGCCCCAGGGCCTCCTCTTTGTGGCCGGGACTGACTAAGTGGGAAGTGTCACTGCTGCACGTTCTGCCCTGGGGGGCGGCTCTGGAGCAGCCTCCCCTAAGAGCCCAGGGCCAGGCGGGGGATGGGGTGGCCTGCCTGGGCTCGTCTCCATGGGAGCCCCCGGGAGAAGGAGGGGAGGGGAAGGGGGGCTGCCTCAGCTCTCCCAGCTCCTCTCTCCAGGCCTTTGGCCCCTGGGCTTTTCCTTGATGGGCCGCCAGAGGTCTGAGGTGCTGGCCAGTGGGGGCCTGGGGGAGGCTGGCTGCCCCTCCTCCTACTCCTTCCTGAGCCCTTCCTCGTCCCCCCAACAACTGCCCACTCTGGGGGTTCCCCTGGAAGAGGGGGGAGGGGGAGAAGAGCTCTCCTCGGGGCTTGGCAGAGTCCTCCCGGGCAGGGAGGAGGCTACAGGTCTCGGCTTGGATTCTAGACCCATGCGTGACCCTAAGCGGGTCACTTGTGCTAGCCTCAGTTTGCCCATCTGTAAAATGGTGATAGGGCCCCGCCTGACAGGTGGGCGGGGGAGCGGGCAGCGCTCAGAGCGCTTTGTGGAGCCGTGATCCGGGCAGGGGGCTGGGCAGGGGGCTGGGCAGGGGGCTGGGCCCCCGGGGCCCACCTTTTCCTGATTAGTCGGAGCCTCCCCAGGCTGGGCTTTGGGCCGGCTCTCTTTCTGAAGGGGGGGAGGGGGGCTTTCCCCAGTTTTCCTCCCTCCACTCCTCCTCGGCCCTGCATTATCAGCTCCCATGGCTTGAGCCCTGGGGGCTGGGACTCAGACAACAAAGCTTTGTCCGGGTCCTGTTGTCCGGCATGGGAGAAGCACCGCGCAGACTCAGTTTACAAAAGTGGAGGCGTCTGAACAAAGGGCGTGCAGAGGCTGGATGCAGGCGCTTGGCCCCCCCGCTGTGGCCTCGGGCCCTGGGCCTCAGGACGGACCCCCAAGTTCACGGCTCGCGGACTTGCCCCCCCAGAGCAGCAAAGAGTGATGCTCCTGAGCCGCTCGCCGTCGGGGCCCAAGAAGTACTTCCCCATCCCCGTGGAGCACCTGGAGGACGAGATCCGCCTGCGCTCGGCCGACGACTGCAAGAGGTTCCGGGAAGAGTTCAACGTGAGTGCCTGCGGGCGCCCGGGGCCTGCCAAGGGGGCTTGTGGCAGATGGGGAGGCGCGGGGAGGGGCATCGGGGGCTGTCCCCCAAAGCAGAGCCAAGATCTGAACGCGGCGTCCGGTGCTGCGCCGGCCCCTGAGCTCCTGGGGGGGGCCTCCATTCTCATCTACCGGAGCCCCACGCCCAGCTGGCACACAGAAGGGGCTCAGCTACCCGGGGTCCATGGAGCAAGGGGGCAACGCACCCAGCCCAACGCCCAGAAGGGAGCTCGGAGAGGGCGAGAAATGCCCCCCGGTCACACAGGCCGAGCGCAGAACTGAGACTGGAGCTCGGGTCCCCCGACGCCCAGGCTCCTGTCCAGCCCTCCGCCTCCTCTCAGGGCTGGCAATCCCAACATCTCCCAGAATCCCTGTGCCCCCCCCGGGGCTGTCCACCAGAATCCCACCGAGGGCAGAGACCGCGGCCTCGGGCCCACGTTGGCCACATGGAGCCACAGCCGGTTCCCAAAGGAGGCACTCGGGGCAAGCCAGCAAGCACTTATGAAGCGCTTACTGTATGCAGGCACTGTGATAGACTGCCCTGCGGGAGGCTGGCAAGGTCGGGGTCCCGTAGTGAAGTGACATCTCAGCAGCATCAGTCCAGATGCCCGAGGGGCAGGCAGCCAGACTCGGGGTGCCCGCCTCCCCAGTGCATGCCCGTTCTTCCAGGGCTCTTCCCGCTAGGTAGGAGCGTAACTTACTTCTGGGACCCTCAGAACCGGCCCCTGGGCACTTCTGGGGCCCCTGGGGGTGCAACAGGTAGAGCAGGAAGGAGCCCCCAGCCCACGGGGCCTGTCTGGGAGGAAAGTGGGACCAGACGTCCTTGCCAGGCTCACACTGTGGCAAAGTGAACTCCAGTCCGGCCTTCTCCCAGCCCCCCGCCCATGGGCATCGCTGCCCCCGCCCTGTGGGCAACCATCATGGCAGACACAGTGATGGCTTTAATCTATATCTCCATAATTAAATATAATTTCTAGAGTGACAGATTTGTCATTACTTCCCCCATTTTATTTGAATAATGACAGTAATTGGCATTTATAAGGCGCTTCCCGTGTGCCTGGCACTGTGCTAAGCTTTGAAGAAGTTCTCTCATTTGATCCCCCGACATCCCTGGGAGGGAGGTGCTGTATCACCCCCATTTTACAGAGGAGGAAACTGAGGGCCCCAGAGCTGGGGAGCGGCCGAGGACGGGCCTCCATCGGTCTTCCCGGGTCCTGGCCTGGGCTCCAGCGCAGCGCCGGGTGCGGTTTTACAGTCACAGGCCAGAGCCGGGCTCCCGCGGCTCTTCAGAGTCGGTCACAAGCCTTCGGAGCCCATCACTCTGGGCTGGGCCTTCGGGTCTAACCTCCGTGAGGGGCCGCGGGCGGCCGGGGGAGGCAGCCTGGGGGGCACAGCTCGGGAGGGGGGGGGTCAGAGAGGCCGGAGGCGGGGGTCAGCGGGCGTCTCGGGAGAGGGCAGAGCCCTCTCTGAATCAGACCTGCTGTACTCAGTGTGGCGCCCTCTCCAAGCGGGGGCAGCCCACGCGCAGCGTCATCTCCCCTCTGAGCTTTCCCGGTCAGCCTTCAGGGCGGAGGCTGGGGGGGCCTGACCCCAGGCCTGGAGCACCTGAGGTGCCTGATGGGGGGCCAGCCCGGCCCAGCTTCCTGGGTCTCCAAAGGAAGGAATGAGTGAGCAAAGTGAACAAAGGGATGAATGACTGGGCGGTCCGATGTATGGGGGGGAGCTGCCCAAGGCCCAACAGCGAGTGGCCGAGGCGGCCGAGCCGAGTCCCCTTCACAGTCTCCCCGAGCCTCAGTTTGCTCATCTGTAACCTGGGCTGGGCCGGGTCGGCCCCCTTGGGCTGTGGACAAAGCCCAGGCTCAGAGAGGAGCTTTCTGCAGCAGGGGGCCTGGGGGGCTGGGAGGGTGGGAGCCTGGGGGGTCCGGGCAGCCTCTGCCCTCCCGCAGCGGGGCTAACTCCACCCTCTCTCTGCAGTCCTTGCCTTCGGGACACACCCAAGGAACGTTCGAAATGGCCAACAAGGAGGAAAACAGGGAAAAGAACAGATACCCCAACATCCTGCCCAGTGAGTGTCGCGGCCTTTCTCCTCCTCTGGGCACGAGGGGCTCGTGGGGCCCGGCCCAGCCCCCGGCTCCCCTCCCCCACACGGGCCAGATAGCGGCCCTCGGAGAAGATCTCGCCTTCCTGGAATCCCCGGCTGGGGCCGGCGCTGGGGAGGTGACACAGCCGGCCCAGGAGCTTCCCTCAGGAGGCCCATCCGGAGGCTCCCCCCGCCTCAGCCCTGCCAGGGAGCCTGCCTCCCCCGCCTCCACCCCAGCCCCTGCCCCGGCCTCCCTCCAGCTCCCACGGGTCTACAGCTCCTATCAGAGCATGGGGGCAGGAGGGAGGGAAGAGGGGCCTTCTGGGAGGAGCCTCTCTTGGGGCCTGAGGTTAGCTGCCGGCCCCTCGGCCAAAGGCCAGAGCCCAGTCTGTGTCCAGAGCCAGGCCCACCTTGAAAGGGTCCCTCTGGTGGCTTGTTCCCCGGGCCGGACACGAAGGCTTCTGGGTCCCTGCTGCCAAGTCCGGGGTCAAGAAGAGAAATCTGAGGGGCAGCTAGGGGGCGCAGCGGATAGAGCACCAGCCCTGAAGTCAAGAGGGCCCAAGTTCAAATCTGGTCTCAGACACTTAACATTTCCTGGCTGTGTGACCCTGGGCAAGTCACTTAACCCCAGCCACAGGAAAGAAAAAAAAGGAGAAATCTGAGCACTAATGGGCCGGGCCCCCCACTTTCTCGGGGCCCCTGAGCAGCCCCAGTCCGGGCTGTGTGCAAGGCCCTGGGCCCCGGGGGACGTTAGAGTCCAAGGCAGGCACCAGTTGGCATAACGGGAAGTGGAAAATCGGGGGCAGAGGGGGTCCTGTCACCCTGAGCAGCATCCGATAGAGCTGGGCGGGAGAGGCTCTGGGGGCCCCAGCACCTGAGAAGGGATCCCGCCCCCCCCCCCGAGAAAGGATCCCCGGCCCCCAGGAAGGGATCCCCAACTCCTGGGAAGGGATCGAGGTCTGGACTTCAGAGTCCAAAGCACCCAGTGACTCGGGCCCCCAGAATCAGAGCTCCCCCCAGGACTCCCCTTGCTTGGGTCAGTCAGGGGCTGCAGGCTGCCCCCGAGGTCCCGGGCGGCATGGCGGACGTGGCTGGATTGGCCGGGGGCGCCTCTCTGCTGACGCCCCCTTTCTCCCATGCAGATGACCACTCCAGGGTGATTCTCAGCCAGGTGGACGGGATCCCGTGCTCGGACTACATCAATGCTTCCTACATCGACGTAAGCCGGGGTTTCTCCCTCTAGGCCGCCCGAGACTGGCAGGGGCCACAGCGGGCACAGGGTCGGCTTCCGGGGCAGAGCGCCACCTGGGTTCAAGTAGAGCCTCCAGGGTCGGCTCCCAGAGGCTCTCGGGGTCCCCGGGCTGGAAGGCGTGGCGGGTGCCCTGGGCCATGTGAAGCCCCCAGCCCGGGCTCGCCCCCTCCCGGCGGGCACCGGCCGCCAGTCACCAGCCCCGGTTTCTTTCCTCAGGGCTACAAAGAGAAGAACAAGTTCATCGCTGCTCAAGGTAAAGCGCTCGCCCGCCTCCTCTCTGCCCCTTTGCCCCCTTCTCACTGGGGAGGGAGCAGCAGTGCGGGAGTCTGCTAGCCTGTGGGGAGAGTGTGGCCCTGTGGGCACTCAGGCCTGGGCCAGGCGGGCACAGATGGGCAGAGTTGTGGCGTGGGAGGGCAGGTCCTTAGCACGGGTGGGCACAGGCTAGCATAGAGGTGCATCCTTCAGCACTCATTTGTGGTCCTTAGGCCAGGGGGGAGCACTCATTTGGGGTCCTCGGGCCAGGGGGAGCACTCATTTGGGGTCCTCGGGCCAGGGGGAGCACTCATTTGGGGGGGTCTCAGGTGGGGGGAGCACTCATTTGGGGTCCTTGGGCCAGGGGAGCACTCATTTGGGGGGTCCTCAGGTGGGGGGAGCACTCATTTGGGGTCCTCAGGCTGGGGGGAGCACTCATTTGGGGGTCCTCGGGCCAGGGGAAGCACTCATTTGGGGTCCTCAGGCTGGGGGGAGCACTCATTTGGGGTCCTCAGGTGGGGGGAGCACTCATTTGGGGTCCTCGGGCCAGGGGGGAGCACTCATTTGTGGTCCTCAGGCTGGGGGGAGCACTCATTTGGGGATCCTCGGGCCGGGGGAGCACTCATTTGGGGTCCTTGGGCCAAGGGAGCACTCATTTGGGGTCCTTGGGCCAGGGGAGCACTCATTTGGGGTCCTCAGGCTGCCTGGTGCCATCTGACCGGGCCCCCCTAATCTCCGCAGGCCCCAAACAAGAGACGGTCAATGACTTCTGGAGGATGATCTGGGAGCAGAAGTCCGCCACCATCGTCATGCTGACCAACTTGAAAGAGAGGAAAGAGGTGAGGGCTCTGGCCTGGGGCCGCCCGCACTAACCACTTCCCTTCCCCCTCCCGCGGTGACTAATGCCGAGGTTCCTCCCCCCCTCCCCCCGCCCCCCCAGTGCTGAGGAGGGAAAGGCCTGGTCAGGGCTCAGCTGACCCAGGGGCTCTTCTCGGTGGGAGGCAGCCTTGGGTGGGGCCGGCTCAGAAGGGGGGGGCAGGCAGGGGGAGGGGAACGTGAGTGATGAAGCTCCTCCTCCCCAGGGAGGGGCGCCCAGGCCTTGGATAGAGGCTTGGGGGGGGGGGGGCAGGGGCAGAGACAAGGGGAGACGCTGCCCCTGGGGGGGAGGACCTTGGGAGGGGTTGAGTCTGGGCCTGAAGGGCGCTGCCCGAGGGGGGGGGGGGTCAAGGCCTCGTTTTTTTTTGGAGAAAGAGATGGAGGGAAAGGGGCTCAGGCCTCCGGGAGGAGGGAGCCAGATCCCCCTGGGGTGTCCACCCCAGCGCCCTGTTCTCTGGGCTTGGCCGTCAGCTACCTTTATTAAGCGCCTACTGTGTGCCAGGCACCGCGTCAAACATTTATAAACTTTCCCAAGGGGCTATTGGCTGGTCCGTCCTGCGCTCCCAGAGGCCGCCCCTTCCTCCCAGCTGACCCTGGCCCACTAAGGTGGCTCAGCAGGAGGGGCCCACGGGGAGGCTCCTGGGTCCACCATAACTCGTCCTTCCTCGGCAGGAGGAACTTGGAGCCATGGGATCGCTCGGTCTCCCTGTGGCCTCCACTTACCCATCTGTAGAACGGGCTGGTCAGCCCTCTCACATTTTTAGGGACGCCAGAAGGCGCTGGGGGCCATTGGCTGGGGGGGGAGGCTCCCGCTTGTGTCTGTGGGCGCTCAGCCGGCTTCCCCGGCCGCAGTCCCAAGCTCTGGGGGGGGGGGGGGGGCGGGGCTCAGGGCTTCTCGGCCCGTCCGGGCCGGCCTCGGGAAGCTCATTTCCAGAAGCCCAGAAACGGCCATTACCGAAGCCCGGCAACCGGGAGCACCAAGGAAGGGGAGAGCGGGCCCTGTCCAAGGTGCTGCCGAGGGCCGGGGCTGGGGGGGCTCATCCCGACAGCGGGGACTGGGCCGGGGCTGGGGGGGCTCATCCCGACAGCGGGGACTGGGCCGGGGCTGGGGGGGCTCATCCCGACAGCGGGGACTGGGCCGGGGCTGGGGGGACTCATCCCGACAGCGGGGACTGGGCCGGGACTGGGGGGGCTCATCCCGACAGCGGGGACTGGGCCGGGGCTGGGGGGGCTCATCCCGACAGCGGGGACTGGGCCGGGGCTGGGGGGGCTCATCCCGACAGCGGGGACTGGGCCGGGGCTGGGGGGGCTCATCCCGACAGCGGGGACTGGGCCGGGACATCCCGACAGCGGGGACTGGGCCGGGGCTGGGGGGGCTCATCCCGACAGCGGGGACTGGGCCGGGACATCCTGACAGCGGGGACTGGGCCGGGGCTGGGGGGGCTCATCCCGACAGCGGGGACTGGGCCGGGACTGGGGGGGCTCATCCCGACAGCGGGGACTGGGCCGGGGCTGGGGGGACTCATCCCGACAGCGGGGACTGGGCCGGGGCTGGGGGGGCTCATCCCGACAGCGGGGACTGGGCCGGGGCTGGGGGGGCTCATCCCGACAGCGGGGACTGGGCCGGGGCTGGGGGGGCTCATCCCGACAGCGGGGACTGGGCCGGGGCTGGGGGGGCTCATCCCGACAGCGGGGACTGGGCCGGGACATCCTGACAGCGGGGACTGGGCCGGGGCTGGGGGGGCTCATCCCGACAGCGGGGACTGGGCCGGGACTGGGGGGGCTCATCCCGACAGCGGGGACTGGGCCGGGGCTGGGGGGACTCATCCCGACAGCGGGGACTGGGCCGGGGCTGGGGGGGCTCATCCCGACAGCGGGGACTGGGCCGGGGCTGGGGGGGCTCATCCCGACAGCGGGGACTGGGCCGGGGCTGGGGGGGCTCATCCCGACAGCGGGGACTGGGCCGGGGCTGGGGGGGCTCATCCCGACAGCGGGGACTGGGCCGGGACATCCCGACAGCGGGGACTGGGCCGGGGCTGGGGGGGCTCATCCCGACAGCGGGGACTGGGCCGGGACATCCCGACAGCGGGGACTGGGCCGGGACATCCTGACAGCGGGGACTGGGCCGGGACATCCTGACAGCGGGGACTGGGCCGGGGCTGGGGGGGCTCATCCCGACAGCGGGGACTGGGGAGGGTAGGAAGGGGGCATTCCCAGGAGCCGGCGGCCCATGGACCCGAGGCTGCTCTAAGCACAGGTTCGGAGCTGGGGGACCCCAAAGCCAGGGACCAGAGCCCCTCCTTCGGAGGTGCGGCCATTCTGCAGACCCTCCTAACTTTCCCAGTCCAGAGAACCCTGACTGGGGGAGACCCCCGGCTGCCGTCACTGCCCCCCGCCCCCACTGAGAGGAGCCTCTGATCTGCAGACGCTTCTGGTAAACTGGCTGCCAGTCATGGCAACCCTGGTGGGCCGAGGAAGGGCCTGGAGGAGCCTGGGAGCGCTGGACCTGCCCCCTCCCAGTCACTGGAGCTCCTCCTCCCAGCCCCCGCCCTTTCTCTCTTTGGAGATTAATCATTTCTAACCAAATCCTTCCTCCAAGTTCCTGTTTCTGATTGGAAACTGCCCCCACCCCACCCCCACCCTGGGGGCCATTTCCTGAAAAAGCACAAGTGTCAGGTCCCAATTGTTTAATCCACAATGCCTTGGGGGAGAGGGAGCAGCATCTCCTCCTCCCGCCCCTTTAGCACAGAGGGCACAGACCCTCTGACCACCTGGCCTCAGTTTCCCCATCTGCACTATGAGGCTGGCCCTGAGAAGGGAGTCCTGGGAGGCAGCTAAGCCCTACTCCGGACATTCTGCACAAATCTGGAGTTTAGAATTGGCTTTTATTGGAGTCTGAGGCTCAAGTGGAAAAGAAAGGCCGAGTCCCCAGGCCCGGGTCCTTGTCAGTATCAGGCCCAGGTCTCCCCGTCATTTTAAAGGCCTGAAAGAACTCAGAATAACCTGAAAAGGCTCAGCGTCCCCAAAAGATCAGTGGGGGGGGGGTTGCCTCAGGAAAGCCCAGCCTGGGAAGTAGGCTCTCTCTCATACTCTCTGGAGCCTGGGAGACCAGGAATCTCCCTTCTTTTCCAGAGCAGAAGGGACACAATTTCAGGGTGATCATTTTACAGATTAAAGGGAACAGTTTCGCCTCCCCCCCTTCCCCTCACCTGCTGCTGCTTCTTGGTGTTCCATCTCATTTAGAATACGGGTCCTGCTGTGCCTAGAAAAAGGAGCCATTTAATAAATGGCACAGAAAGAGCTCCCTTTGAGGACCTTCAGATGAGACCCCTCTTCTGCTTGGTAGAGGCTGCAGTCCCCCACTTGGGACTGAGCCCCCACGAGCTTCTTCAATGATTCATAACATTTCCTCCAATCCAACAGTTATTTTTAGAATATATTTTATTTCATTAAAGATTTTCCTGTTGCATTTTGAAAATTTAACATTCATTTTTTTTTAAATTTGACTTCCAAATTCCCTTCCCTCCCCTTTAAGAAGACGAGCAATATGCTATCGATTCTATGAGTAAAGAGTCCGGTGAAACATATTTCTGCATAGTAATGTTGCAAAAGGAAATACAAAAAAGCAAGAAAAATAAAGAAAAGGAAACATTAGCCAGCAATTATTTTTAAAGCAGCTATTATGTGCCAGGCCCTGAGCTGGGATGGGGGCCTGGACTGCCAAAATCTGCCAAGGGGAGGCCCCACTTACACAGGCCTTAAACACAGCAGCCTGAGGAAGGAGGAAGTGCTAACAACGAACGGGAATCAGGATGGGCTTCTGGAAGGAAGCAGCCCCTGGGTGAGGGCCAGACATTCAGACACAATCAGCAGAATTTGGTACTTGCTTAGGAGAGGAAAGTGCCCAGTGACCCCATGTGCTGGGGGGACTTGGCCAAATGATTTCCCTTCCTCGCCCTCGGCCTCCTCAGAACTGGGAAGGCCGGAGCCGGTCATTTCCAAGGCCCCTTTCAGGTTTAAGTTCTACAGTCATCAGGCAAGGACCCCGGTACCAGCCCTTCTTTGGGTGGAGAAATTATTGAACGTGGGTATTCACAGGGAAAGAGCTCGAATGTTCCCATGTCCCCAGCTCTCCCGCCTTAGAAGGACTTCACTGAGATTCCTCTGATTGTTCCTCTGCAGGGGTGTGTATGTGTGTATGTGTTTATGAGTGTGTGTGTGTGAGTGTGTATGTGTGTGTATGTGTGAGTGTAAGTGTGTATGTGTGTGTGAGTGTGTGTGTGTGAGTGTGTGTGAGTGTGTGTGTGTGACTGTGTGTGTGTGTGTGTGTGTGTGACTGTGTGTGAGTGTGTATGTGTGTGTGACTGTGTGTGTGACTGTGTGTGTGACTGTGTGCAGGCAGGAGTCACCAACCTGCTAACCTCTCCTCCTTATTCTTTCAGGAGAAATGCCATCAGTACTGGCCGGACCAGGGATGCTGGATGTATGGAAACATCCGAGTCTCGGTGGAAGACTGCATCGTCCTGGTAGACTACACCATTCGGAAATTTTGCATACAGTCGGTGAGCACTGCTTGCAGCAATCTGTGGTTGGGGGTTCTGTGATTCCAGGTAGCGTCCCTGCCAAAACAGAGGCCTGGGAGTTTCTCAGGGCAAACCCTCAGCCTCCCGAGAAATAATCAGCCTGCAGTCTCTGCTGTTCCCCCTCTCTCTGTCTCTCCCCCTCTACATCAGGCCATCCATCCCCTGGCCTCCCCCCCCCCACTTCTCCACTTGCTTTTTCTGGCCCGTTCTTGGTGGGAAATCCAGATTACTAGGCTCCTGGGCAGCAGACTCTGAGGCTTGTCTAAGAACGAGAGGCCTCTGGCCATTGTGGCCCTGGGCTTCCCCCTCTAGAAAATGGGGGCACCTGCTGAGGGTTATTTTGTTCCAAGCTTAGGATGACGCTGCAGGTAACATGTGACAGCCGCTCTCTGGATTCCTGTGTCCAGTGGGAAATCTGGTTGAGTGTCATAATCAGTCATTTAACAAGCGTTTATTCAGGGCCTCATACGTGCCAGGCGCTGGGGATAATGATGTTGGCGTCTACTTCCATGGTGCCTTATAGTCCTCAGGTGCTTTAATTATATCATTTCATTTGAGTGTGGCAACAGTCCTGCAGGGTGGGCACCAAAGGTGTTATTATCCCCATTTTACAGGTGAGAAACTTGAGTCTCAAAAAAGTCAAGGGTCTTTGAACCCAGGACACATACCTAGTGTCTGTGGGAGGTGAAACTGTGTCTTCCTGCCAGGAGTGCTTCAAGTAAGATAGGGATCCCCCAATGGCTTGACTTCACCCCCAGCAATTAGGTTTCTGGATTGGCACCTTTCCCTGTAATGTCCCTGCAGCCCTGAGGGGAGGCAGGCGGGATTTCCAGCCGCCTATGAGGGCCAGGGCTAACTACTGCCCCCCACCAGGCTCACCTGTATTTCCTTGTGTCTCAGCAGCTTCATGATGGCTGCAAAGCCCCCCGGCTGGTGACCCAGCTTCACTTCACCAGCTGGCCCGACTTCGGGGTGCCCTTCACCCCCATTGGGATGCTGAAGTTTCTGAAAAAAGTGAAGACATTGAATCCTTCCCACGCAGGGCCCATCACCGTTCACTGCAGGTAAGTCCCAAGGCTCAGTCATCAGCCACTGGTTTGGACATCAAGCGTGGTGACCTTCCTGTCCCATTATCTCAGATCAGAAATAATTCCAGGGCAGCCGCGGAGCCGCCTGGTCATTCCCATCCCTTTTGTCCTTCTGAAAATGAAAATTGTAATTGTTGGAAGCTGATGCAGAGGCTCCTAGGAGCCAGAAGGAACCTTCGAGGTCATTTAGGAAACACGGAGGCTCAGCATGGCTTGCCAGAAATCACATGGCTCAAAAGCGGCAGAACCAGGACTCAGAGGAAAGCCCTTTGTAAATGCTAGGATGCCATGGAAATGGGAATTTGTGGTACCGTCTTTATTATGGATACTGGTTAAATTTTCTTTGTCTATTTTGACTCTCCCAGGATTCAGTATCAAGTTCATGTTTCTATCAGAGTGGCAATATTTTGGGGGGGGATTTTTAAATTAATTTTTATAATTATAACATTTTTTGACAGTACATATGTATAAGTAATTTTTTTTTACAACATTATCCCTTGTATTCCCTTCTGTTCCGAGTTTTTCCCCTCCTTCCCTCCACCCCCTCCCCTAGATGGCAGGCAGTCCCATACATATTAAATATCTTATAGTATATCCTAGGTACAATATATATGTGACCGAATTTTATTGTTGTTGTTGTTGTTGTTGCAAAGGAAGATTGTATTCGGAAGCTAAAAATAATCTGGGAAGAAAAACAAACAAAAAATAATAATAATAATGCTCACAGTTTACACTCATTTCCCAGTGTTCCTTTTCTGGATGTAGCTGATTCTGTCCATCATTGATCAATTAGAATTGGATTAGCTCTTCTCTATGTTGAAGATATGAGTGGCAATATTTTTACTTTTCCTATTTTTGCCAACAACTTTTATATTAATTGTCCTTTAAATTATAATTCAACAATTGATATATTAGTTGTTTTTAAAATTTTAATTCACATCTTTTTTCCTTTGAGAGCAAATCTATGGCATTTCATTTTTTTCTAAGATTGGGTTGAGTCCTCTACTGCCTGTTCTGTCATTCGGGGTTTTTATATTTATCTATTTATCCGTTTAAATTGTTGATTTTGTTGGCATAAAATTGGGTGAAATAATTTCTACCTATTCTATTCATTTCTTCTTCATTGGTTGTAAATTCAGCTTTTTTCGTTTAGTTTTTGATCATTGGTTGTCTTTTTTCTTTTCTTAGGTCATTAGCTAATGATTTATCAGCATTTATTCTAAAACAGAGGTTTTGGTTTTATTTATTAATGCCGTACTTCTGTTTCAGTGTGTGATTGTAACTTTCTGAATTTTTCAGTTGCATTGACCTAATAGTTGATGGGTTCTTTCTTTTATTGATTTGAGTATATTTAAAAGCATAGAGGGAGTGAGGGGTGGCAGTAGACAGAATACTGGTTGTAGAGTCAACAAGACCTGAATTCAGATCTTGTTTCAGACCCTGTAATCATGGGCAAGTCACTTACTCTATGTGCCTCAGTTTCCTCAACTGTAAAAATAGAGATAATAATAGCATCTATCTCCCAGGGTGGTTATGAAAACCAAGTGAGATTAGATTTATAAAGTGCTTAGCACAAATTCTAGCATATAATAGGTGCTTAACTATTGTTTACTCCACTATCAAATTTTTTTAGACCTGGAAGGGATGTTAGAGGGACTCCAGTCCTATCCCCTCATTGGCATCTGGGTAAACTGAGACCTATCAGGGATTAAATAACTTTCTCCTATTCACATACTAGAAAGCATTAGAGATGAAATCTAAACCCAGCCCTTCTATTCTCAGTCCAAAGTTCCTTGATTTCCCTGATATCACAGTACCAATCACTATTACTCATGACTTCCTGGAATACCTGTGATTTTCTTTAATAAATAAACCAGGGAGATGCGGAGAAGCTGGTCTAACCTCTGACATTTAATAGCTGGGTGATCTTGGCCATGTCAATCTCTCTCTGAACCTCAGGTTCTTCCTCTAAAAAGAAATGATGTTAGCACTTACCTCATAGGGCTGCTCTGAGGCTCCAATGACATAACATAGGGAGATTCCACAAAGATGTCAGCTATTGTTACTTCCTTCCCTGCTCTTTCTCTTCACCCCCAGTTTCCAATACCAGTGTCTTAATGGAAGCTTAAAATGCTGTGCCCTTGTTAGCAAGGAAGTTCACGAGGTGACTGTCTCTGTGGAAATGGGAAAGACAAGGCGAATGTTCCATGTTCCAGGATTCTTTCTCCTGAGGATTGAACAGCAAGGCCACCATCACTGCTTTGGGGGCTTCAGCTCGGTTTCTCATTGCTACATACCCTGAGCAATTAAGTCAAAGGACCGTGTTAATGGGAGGACTCAGATCCTTGCTGAGAGACTCTACTTATTATTTATAGATTGGCTTTCAGCTGGACTCTTAGGTGAAGGATATAAAGCATTTGGTAAATGTTAATGTCCCACATAAGTTTAAGCTATTACTATGATCGTTGTCATAAATATAATATATTGAATAATGGCCTTCTCTCTGCCTTTCCATAAGCTATCCTGCATGTCTGGAAAGTGGGTCTTGCTCCTGTAAGCTTCTTAGATCCCTAATTTCTCTCAAAGCCCAGTTCAGGGTCCTGCACAAGGGCCCTTCCTGATGCTGTGGCCTCGGGTGCCCTCTCCTACTCTCATGACCTCAGGTTTCACTCTCCTCCCCTTCCCTACAACTGTTATAAAACTACTCTTCCATCAGTACTCAATCATAGAGCCTGTCTGCCCACCCCTAGCTGGGCCTTTTCTTTCTCTCAATTTCCTCCTCTTGCTAGCTTTTCATTAAAATGCCTAAGCCCTTCCTGTGAGCCAGGCATTTTGCTGGGCACTGGAGATAAAAAGATAAAAGTGAAAGGGTTCCCGTTGTCAAGGACTTTATATTTCATGGGGAAACCCCGCCATATGCCCAGAGATATAAATGTGCAAAGTACTAATGGAAGAATTTGGAGCAGGGGCTCTGGAAAGTGGGGGAGTCAAGGACTGTGTGTAGGACCTAAAATCCATGTGATTCAAAGGAAATTCAGGATCTTAGAGATGTAGATGAAGGAATGAGATTTTGGCATGGGGAAGTAGCTGTGCCAAAGAGGGAAATTGAATTATTTGTTCAGTAGAGCAAGTGTAGGGTGTGTGATAATCCAGGAAAGGAGATCAGAGCCCCATTGTGGAGACTTTGGTCAAGGAGGCCATGGGACGTCACTCCCAGCTCAATCCAAGGAAGATGGATTTGGCAGCAGTCCTGTGGACATGCACGGGGGTGGGGAGAAGTTGGAGACCCAAGCTTGTTATAATCCAGATGTGATGTGATCAGGACCAGTAGGAGTGTGGAAGAGGGGGTGTAGTCAAAATACTGCAGAGGTGAAATCAACCAGAGATGCTGCAGAGGTGAAATCAACCAGAGATACTAGAGGTGAAATCTACCAGAGATTAGGCAACTAGTGATGCTCAGAAGTGAAATCTACAAGGAATACTGCAGAGGAAGAAATCAGCAGGAGATGCTGCAGAGGTGAAATCTACCAGGGATGCTGCAGAGGTGAAATCTGCAAGAGATGCTGCAGGGGTGAAATCTACCAGGTATTAGACAACTAGTGATGCTGCAGAGGAAGAAATCAGCAAGAGATGCTGCAGAGGTGAAGTCTGCCAGGGATGCTGCAGAGGTGAAATCTACCAGGGATGCTGCAGAGGTGAAATTTACCAGGGATGCTGCTAAGAGTGAAATCTGACAAGTTTTGATTCGTGAAAGACAGAGAGGAATCTGGCCTGATTCCAAGATTGTAAACCTTTGGGACTGGAAAGAGGGAGACGCCCTCAACAGTGATAGGGAAGATGGGAAGAGGAGCTACAGGGGAAGGATGATGAGTTCTGTTTGGGGGAGAGGAACTGTGGAAATTTTGAAGAGGGACGAGAAGATTTGGGAGGAGCCTCGGTGGAGAGGGAGAGTGGGAGCTGATAAGGGAAGTATAGAAAGTTTTCCTGGCAGCAGTGAGGGCCCAGTTGTAGTGAACCCAGTCAGAATTACATGATTTTCTCCACCCGCATTCAAAAGTGTATGTGTAAGAACAAAGACAAAGAATCCCAGGCTGAGGCTTGTCAGGATGTAATCATAGGGAGGGGCTGGGGGAGGAGATGACAAGAGAGGACAGTGTAGAGGGGAACTGATTCACCAAGAAGTCAGGATGGGGAGAAGAGGAGAGAGTAGCTAGTGCAGATGAGACCAAGAATTGAGGGGTCAGGGGATTAGAGGTCATGGTATGAGTGACTTTGGTAAGGGAGAGCAGAGGGAGAAATGGAAAAGCAGTAGGTTTATGGGAGCATAAAGGGACTTGAGAATTCTTGAACGTGGAGGTGGTACATGTAATAGCAAGATCATGGGTGTGACCCCTATTGGGTGTGACCCAGGAGATGTAGAGGAGGAACTCATGGGAGGGGAGTAGGTTAAGGAATTGAGTGGCTGGGGTGTTTGAGAGAGAGTCCCTATGTATGCTGAAAGAAATTGTGAGCCAGATACCGAACTCACTGGGGGAAAGGGAGTGACTGGGGGATCTATAGACAGCAGATACCAGGATTTTAATGGGATGGTAAATATGAATATGAAGTTACTGAATTAATGGAAGTAACGGGAGAACCTGGCAGGGGCAATGGAAGAGTTCAGGGTATTTCCTGCCTCACCTGGTGAACTCATGAGTTCATATTTAGCCATACTTAGAAAGGGTGGCCAAGGAGGCTGTCATCAGGAGAAGCTCAATAGATATCCCTATCTCTGTGATCCTGGGCTAGTCACCTAACCTCTGTCTGCCTCAGTTTCCTCATCTGTAAAATGGAGATGATAATAGCACCTCCCTCCCTGGGTTGTTGTGAGGATCCAGTGTGACAATACTTGCAAAGTGCTTTACAAACTTTAAAATGCTCTAGAAAGGCCTGTTTTCACTAGCTCAGCCTTAAAAGGGAGAGAAATGGGATCTAGCTTTTCTCTGTCATGGGTGGGGGCATTGGCAGCAGTGACCCATCTCTCCCACGCCTCAGAGCCAGGTCCCTCCAAATGGGGATCATTTTTGAGGGGAGGTCTCCCTCTAGTGGCTGCTGCACAGACAGCACCGGGCCTCCTTCCATGGCGTGGTCAGCTCCTGAATTTAAAATCAAGGATTCCCAAATGAAATTCCTCCATGGAATCTGGGCCTGGAAGAAAGCACCGAAGCTCCTCATTTATCTCCAGAGTGTTTATCTGTAATGAATGTAATAAGTAATGGCTCTCTCCCTCCCTCTCTTCTTCTTCCTTCTCCCTCTCTTCCTCCTCCTTCTCTCCATCTCCTCCTCTTCCTTCCTGTCCTGGTCCTTCCCCCTTTCCCATGCCTCTTTATCATTCTCCTTTCTCTCCTTCTTCCTCACTCTCTCTTCCTTCTCCCTTTCTTCCTCTTTCTCCTCTCCCCTCTCTTTCTCTCCCTCCCATCCCCTCTCCTTCCCTCCTCCCATTGTTCCTCCTTTCCTCTTCCTTCCCTTCTCCCTTCCCCCTCTCCTTTTTCCTCCCCCTCTCCTCCTTCCATCTTCTCCTTTCCCCTCTCCCCTCCCTTCATCCCTTCTCCCTTCTCCTCTCCTCCCTTCATCCCTTCTTCCTCCCTTTGCCCTCCCCCTCTTGTCCCTCCTCCTCTTCCTCCGTCAGTGCTGGTGTGGGCCGCTCAGGCACCTTCATTGTCATCGACGCCATCATAGACATGATGCACTCTGAGCAGAAGGTCGACGTCTTCGAGTTCGTCTCCAGGATCCGTAACCAGCGGCCTCAGATGGTTCAGACCGATGTAAGTGACCGGCTTTGCTGCAGAATTTTCCCTTCTGACCCGTCTCACATGGGCCATTGGGCCCAGAATGAAGCCCGTGTGGCCGATAGATTCAGACCAAAGCCTCCCCTCCATCTGGAGAATGTGGGGCTGGACTGTACAAGGCTCAGGCCATGATCGTGGCCCTCTCAGGGGAGAGGCGGGGGGCTCCAGATGCTGAATGCTGCCTACCCGGTCAGCTCTCATTTCGAAGTGGTTTTTCTTTGTGAGTTAGGGGCCAGAAATTGCGAAGTGTCTGTGGTCTACAAAAACAAAACATGGAGACGAAATTAAGAAAAAAACAAACTGTTGGGGTTCACCTGGTCTGCTTTCCAAGCATGGGCCCTGAATTACACGAGCATCTTGTTCTGTGGAGAAGCACTGCTTGGTCTTCAGCTTCCCCTCCTTGGCCTCCCCCCCCCACTTCCTTTTCAGAAGGATGGCAGGCTGGGCCAGGGGGCCTGCTACACCCGCTCTGCTCACTTTGACCCTGTCTCCCTCGTCTCCCCCCCTCCCCAGATGCAGTACACGTTCATCTACCAAGCCTTACTAGAATACTACCTCTACGGGGACACCGAGCTGGACGTGGCCTCCCTGGAGAAGCACCTCCAGTCCCTCCACAGCCCCACGGCGCCCTTGGACAAAATCGGCCTGGAGGAGGAGTTCAGGGTGAGTGCTAACAGGAGCTGGGGCCTCCCGGGCATGTTTCTGGGCCAGAGAAGCAGCTTAGAAATGAGGAACGTTTCCAAAAAGGCACAAAAGCAAATTCAAAAAGGGACAGATACTGTGGGAGGAGGGTCAGCCCTGGGGGCAACACAGGAAATGCAGAGGTCGCCAACACCCCTGTCCCCCTGAGCTGTGGGAGCAAGAGGTGAGCCGGCCATGACTGAATGGGAAAAGGGCTGGGCAGCACAAGGAGCAGCGCAGCCGCTTGGGCCAGGCTCAGTTTTGGGTCGGGCTCATCTTCCTCATCTGCAAGATGGCGAGAACTTCCCTATGTCCTTCTCACCAGGGTCCATGTAATGCAGTCGTTCCACACACCTCAAGGCACTCTCAGGGGCCACCCTTAGTATGAGGGAGTGTTTCCAGACAGTGATAGAGAGACGAATGGATGGATGGAGGGGTGGGTGAGTGGGTAGGCGGGCAGATGGATGAGTGGGTGGGTATATGGATGGATGGATGGATGTTGAGTGTGAGTGAGTGGGTAAGTGGATGGATGGGTATATAGAGGGATGGATGGATGGATGGATGGATGGGTTGATATGTCAGGGAGTGAGTAGGTGGATGGGTGGATTGATGGGCAGATGGGTAGATGGATGAATGAGGGGTGTGGATGAAGGTGCCCAGGTCATGTTCCTTGCTATTTTCTGAAGCCAGGGAGTTGAAGTGACCCCTCCTGGGTCTGCTCTTCCAAGGGCCACCATGATGTCTTGCACAGAGGAATCCAGGGACCTCCCAACATAACTGCACTTCTCTATATTCCCAACTGCAGAAATTGACAAACGTTCGAATAATGAAAGAAAACATGAGAACGGGCAACTTGCCGGCAAACATGAAGAAAGCGCGCGTCATCCAGATCATTCCATGTAAGGCAGCCCCCACGTAGTGAAAGGCTCCCTGGGGTTCCATTAGACATAGCCCAATGAGAAGATTCAGAGCCCTCCAATCAGAGCTTGACAGGTTCTGCTGGAAGCTGGGAGTTTCTCCAGATTAGCTACGTGAACTTCTAGCCTGGTCGATGAGGGCCTCAGGCCCCAATTATAACAGCGTCAGGCATCTGGAGGAGGAACCCTGCGGGTCATCCTCAGTCCCTACGAGCTCACCCTCATCAGCAGTTGTTGGGGAAACATCCCTTGCAGATCTGGTCCTGTACCCCTGGCATCCTGGGGCTCGATCTGAATGTCATTCTTCCACTCAGCCCCCAGGGAGCTCAGTCTCTAATCAAGGAGAGGAGACATAGCAAAGGGGCTGGTCAGAATCTGGCTTCACATTATATTATGGAAATGGGCTTGGCAGGAGGGAGCCACTGCTGGCTGTTGAGCAGAAGAGGCTCCAGGGAGAAAGACCCTCTGGAAAGGGATGGGGGGAAGAGTGATGAGGCTGGGGCCAATCTGAGAGGCGTCGCAGGGGAAGCTGATGTCATATTAGAATCTGGCAATAACAGACCCACATGCAATGAAATCCAGAGAGAAAACTTTCTCCTTTTTCCTTTTTTTTTTTTTTTTTGTAGATGACTTCAACCGAGTGATTCTGTCGATGAAAAGGGGCCAAGAATACACCGACTACATCAACGCCTCCTTCATAGACGTAAGTGTGCCCTGGTACGTTGTCTGGAGATTCACCCCGTCTTCAGAGGAAATGCTTGTGTGCCACAAGCACTTATTAAGCACTTACTGTATGCTCTTAATCTCTGTATAGACAAAGGCAAGGACGGTGCTTGGCCCTGGGCCTCTGGGCCAGGCACAAGAGGAACAGAGCCTGCTCTTAGAGCACTTACTTTCTTTTGGGGAGAAACAATAAATGTTTACAGATAAATGTATGTTTAGTAACATTTGTGGGAGGTTCTTAGTCAGCAGGCTCATGGGATTGGTATCTTCAGGCATGGACAGTGTTCATCTTGGTGACCCTGGGCAGGTCACTTAACCCCAGTTGCCTCAGCAAAAAACAAACCAAAAAAGTACTCATCTTGGCTGAAAAAACTGAGGTAAGTTTAGAAAGGATAGTTGGTACCAAATCATACTGGGCCTTGAATGCCAGGAAAGAAGTTCAGATGTCACTTGATGGGCAGCACAGATCCACCAAAGGCTTTGACTGGTCCAGATCATGACGTGAGCCTGGCTTCGATGGAGGACCTGGGAGTCCGTCCTGGGCAGGCGCCGGTAGAAGAACGGGAAGGCTTGAGGATTGCTCCTTGGATTGTGGGTCCCAACATGTGTTTGAGGAAGGCCCCTGCTGACCCTTGGCGGCTCATGAAGACCCTCCCTGAGACTTTCAGCAACTGGATGAACAGCTGCAATACTTTTCCCTTTGTTATGAGCCCTACCAACTGCTGACCTCAAAAGAGCCTTTTGCAGGGATGAGGGATGCCCAGGGACCTGGGCTGGGCAGAAGTGCCATTGTGCATTGTTTAGAGGCAATCTCCAGAAGAGTCAGAAGTTTACAAACCCCCATCATAAAGGGGCTGGGAGTCAGATTTATCAAGAAAACCAAAGAAGATATGGAGACCATTAGGAAATATAAAACAGATAATTTTATTTTATGAAATTTAAAAGATTTTGCATAAACAAAACCAGTGCAACCAAAATTATAAAGAAAGCAGCAAACTAGAAGGAAATTTTCAACACCTATCTCTGATAAAGACCTCATTTCTCACATACAGAGAAAGCAAAGTCAAATTTATAAACATACAAATCATTCCCCAAATTGATAGATGGTCAAAAAATATAAATAGGCAGTTTTCAGACAAAGAAATGAAAATCAGCTATAATCATGAAAAAAAATTATCTAAGTTATTATCGATCAGAGAATTGCAAATTAGAACAACTCTGAAGTACCTCCTCACACCTATCAAAATGGTTAATATGACAAAAACAGAAAAGGAGGGGATGAGGGAAAATTGGGACACCAATATATTGTTGATAAAATTGTGAACTGATCCCAACCTTTTTGGAGAGCAATTTAGAATTATGCCCAAAGGGTTCATACTTTGGTCCAGCAATTCTATTGCTAGGCCTTTATCCCAAAGATATCCAAAAAGGGAAAAGGATCTATTTGTAAAAACAAAAAAAAAATTATAGCGGCTCTTCTTGTGATGATTAAGAATTGGAAATTAAAGGGATGCCCATCATTTGGGGAGTGGCTGAAGAAGCTGTGGTCTGTAATTGTGATGGAATAATATTGTGCTATAAGAAAGGACACGCAGGATGATTTCAGAAAAACCTGGAAAGACTGACATGGACTGATGCATAGTAGTGAGGACAACCAGGAGGATATTGTACACTGTAATAGCTATATTGTTTAATGAAGAACTATGAAGGAATGATTTAGTTGTTTTCAGCAGTACAGTGATCCAAGATAATCCCAAAGGACTCATGATAAGGCATACTCTCTGCTTCTAGAGAAAGAATTGATATTGATTGAATATAGATTAAAGCATTCTGGTTTTCATTTTCTTTAATTTTTATTCTTTTATCAGTCTTTTTGTACAAAATGATAACATAGAAATGTTTTATATGATTGCTCATATTTCTATCTGATTGCTTAGTGTTTCAGGGAGGGGGAAGGATTAAAAAAAAACCTCAAAAATGTAAAATGTTTAAAAATTGGGAAAAAGAAAAAATAAATGAGCTGAGAGAATGCCCTGACACTAAAAGGTTTGAAGCGGACAAATCGTTTTGTGTAATATCCGGGCTAGCTTTCTGGTCTGAGATTGAGCTTGAGCATACACTCACCCGAGTCTGCCTCCAGTCTTGATCTTAGTGGAGGAGTAAAGGAGCCACCAGGATGGTCAAAGATGGAGTGTGCCTTTTCCAGTCCTTCTCAGCCTTTATATACCTTAGTACAATGACATCATCATTACAATTACTGATTATGTGTGAACTAGAAAACCATTACATAACCATACTAAGTATTAAATATATGTATACTAGAGGACCATCATCTCATCAATCACACGGAGTTAACACCTTGTTTCAAGTACACTTCTCCAGAGTTCCGGCCCTCTACAATTTTGTCTGAGGGAGTCACCTCCTGGCCCTGCTAGGGTCTGGAAGAGCATGCTCCCCCCTCCCCCCCAAATTGGACTTTTGATGCTCACTGGAGCCCAAAGGAGTGGCTCAGAATCAAACTGTCCCCTTCTGTTTCCAGGGCTATCGGCAGAAGGACTATTTCATCGCCACGCAAGGACCGCTTCCGCACACGGTGGAAGACTTCTGGAGGATGGTGTGGGAGTGGAAATGTCACACAATCGTGATGCTGACCGAGGTCCAAGAGAGGGAGCAGGTGGGGAGCCGGCCCTCCCAGTGGCCCCATCTCCTTGGGCACCGGGGAGCTACCCCAGAGAGAGCTTTTCTCACAGACAGTTTTCAATACTCCACTCTCCCCTTAAGTTGCCTTGTAATTATTCTATAAATGTACACACTGAGAGCATCCTCAACTTTAAAAGAAAGGAAGCTTGCCGAGGGCAGGGGGCTGAGAGCTTGGGTAAATGTTGACTATGAACCCGATTGTGAATACTTTGGGCTCCATGGAACTGTTCGGGATAACAAAGCCCTCTTTTAGGGCCCTCCAAGACCTTCTGTTTGGGCCGTCTCTCAGCGCTGCCCATTTTTGTTTGCCAATGTCACCAGCTGCAGGGAAAATGTTATTCCTTCCCATTACGTAAGATCATAAAACCATGGAGATGAATGTGTGTGTCTGTCTGCCCAGTGGCCATGTCACTCCAGAAACTAAATGAATTCAAAGTCTCTGGAGCTGTTCCTGAAATGTTCTTAGAATTTGCAGGAAAAGAGTGACTGGGAGTCTTTGTTTTTTATTTTGATCTCCTAGGAAAAATGCTTTCAGTATTGGCCAGCAGATGGCTCTGTGACTTACGGGGAGATCAATATTGAACTCAAGAGCGACACCGTGTCAGAGGCCATCAGCGTGCGAGATTTCTTGGTTACTTTTAATCAGGTATGGGATGCTGTCATTTTTCCCCCTCTAAGGTGGAGGGTGAAAATTGCTGATTGAAACTTGATGACCCTGAGAGTTGCAGGAGCAATGAATACGGGCTGGCTTTTTAATTAAGCAGGAATGTGCCTCCATAGTAATTCATTCCTCTGGGTATAAGGGGAGGGAAGCCTGATGGGCAGCACAGTGTAGTGTCTTGGTCTGCTTCTTAGTGGAGTCCCTGGAGTAGAGAACCATCAACGATTAGGGGGGTCTCTGGGGGCCGTCCGGGAGAAGTTATCCAAAGAGGAATTCTAAAATCAAGGGAATGTGCCCTGGGGATTAGCATTGCCCTTTGGGCATAGTTCCAAATTACTCTCCTGAATGGTTGGATCCTTTCTCCATCAATACTGCATTAGTGTTTCACTTTTCCTCCAACCTTTTTCTGTCATGTTAACCAATCTGAGAGGTGGGAGGGTTAGGTCTCCTCAGCATCCCTCGCATACAAATGGGGAACTGGGCGCAGAAATGGGGGAGTGAGCTGAAATCTGAACAGCTGTGGTCTCTGGTGCTCTCACCAAGAGGCTGGTCCTTTTCAGAGTGAGAGGAATGGTCATCCAGGTCCATCCTCGGGCGATCTCCTCAATGCTCCTCTCCCCAGCTCACCCCCAGCAGCCCTTCATTCTCCCTCCTTGGAGTTTGCAGCCTTCTTAGTTCCCATTCCCTTTAGTTTCCACAAAAGAGATCTGAGCTGGAGAGTGACCCCTCGGCAGAGTGGACCTTAGGGCACATGCTTAATAAAGGCTTGTAGATTGGATGGAAAGCAGAGCCTGAAAATAAAACATCCAGACTCCTAACTGATCGTGCTGCGCCTCTCCCCATAGGAGAAGAAAAGCAGACTGGTGAGACAGTTCCACTTTCATGGCTGGCCTGAGATCGGGATCCCCGCCGAAGGGAAAGGTATGATCGACCTCATCGCCGCTGTCCAGAAGCAGCAGCAGCAGACGGGCAACCACCCCATCACTGTGCATTGCAGGTAAGGTTCCTCTGTGGGCCTTCCTGAGTGGGCCATGCTGGATGGCAATGGGGAGCAAACCTAGGAGATCCAAGTGAGGGCAATGCTTGTTCTGTGTCATGGGGCTTACAGTGGGGAAAGCATTTTACAACCCTTGAAGCACAACCGAAATGTGAGTTATTATTAGGTGCAAACAGAGAGATTGAGGTTGAAGAAAAAGAAAAAAAAAAAGATAAATAACAGCAGGTGTTGATTTACAGCCTCCATATTTCTCACTCTGGATGCTGATGGCATTTCCATCCAGAGCTTATTGGGAAACTGCCTCAGATCACTGAAATGTTGAGAAATCCAAGTCAGTCAGAGCCGGTCATTGCACAGACTTGCTGTTACAGTGTATACTGTTCTCCTGGTTCTGCTGGTTTCCCTCAGCATCAGTTCACGTAAATCTTTCCAGGCTTTCCTAAAATCAGCTTGTTCATCGTTTTTTAATAGAACAATAATATTCCGCTAGCTTCATCTAACTTATTCGGCCATTCCCCGATGGATGGGATTCTGCTCACTTTCCAATTCTTGGCCACTTTAAGAAGAGCTGCTACAAACATTCTTGCACCTGTCTGTCTTTTTGTGTGTTTTATGGTCCCTTTGGGACACAGACCAGTACAGGCCCTGCCGGATCAAAGGGGATGCCGGGTGATAACCCTCTGGGCAGAGTTCCAAATCGCTCTCCAGAATGGTTTCTCCTGGGATACTGCAAAGTGTTTCACTTTTCCCACATCCCTCCGACCTTTATCACTCTCTCTTCCTGTCATCTTAACCCATCTGAGAGGTGGGAGGCTGCACCCCAGAGCCGGCTTCATTTGCATTTCTCTAATAATATTTAGAGCATTTTTTCCAATGGCTATAGATAGCTTTAATTTCATCTGAAAATTGTCCATTCATATTCTCTGACCATTTATTAATTGGGGAACGGCTTGTATAAATTTGACTCTGTTCTTTATAGAGTTTAGAAGTGAGGCCTTTACCAGAAACGCTGGCCAGAGCGAGGTTTTTCCCAACTCTCTGCTTCCCTTCTCCTCGTGGCTGCATTGGCTTTGTTTGGGCAAAGACTTTTTGACTCGGTGTAATCAAAGTTGTCCGTTTTTCGTCCTGTTCTTAATTTCTTCTTTGGCCACAAACTCCTCCCTTTTCCTGTCAGCTCTCCCTGGCCTCCCCATTTCCCCCTGGATGCCTGAATCTCTCCCTTCTGAGCTCGTTTTGGCGCGGGGTAAGACCCGGGCGGTTTCTGACTAGATCCGCCACTTTTCCCAGGAAGTTTTGAGAAGCAGCGAGTCCTCCTCCTCCCGGCTCGGGGTTCCCGAACATGGGCTCCTCGGGGCACTGAGGCTGCCCGTGGGTCCCCGCTCTGGGTCCCGGGCAGCCTCGGGGACGCTGGTTTATCACCAGTTTCAGGTCCCGCCGGGCCACCGTCCTTTGATTTTTTCCCATTAATTCCCTGGATATTCCGGACCTTTTGTTCTACAGACGATTTTAGTGTCATTTCATGGAACTAGAAAAAACCTCACAAGACCCGTCAGGGTCACAGGGGCCGGGCCGGGTTGCGGCGGCGGGCCCCGTGGGCCGGACCGGTTCTGTAGCCGCTTGGACGCCTCCTCCCGGGCCCGGCTTTCTCGTCCGAGGGTCTGTGGCCCCGAAGGCCGAGCGCCCCCGTCCCCCGCAGCGGGAGGGAAGATGGAGGGCGGCCTAAAGGCCCGGGCCCTCCCCAGTTCTGAAGGGGAGCATCTTAGCGGTTTTTGTTTCCACTCAGGAATCTCAGCAACTTCATCTCCTCCCGCCGTCGTGGCTCCCTATTTAGAAGCCGCTGCCCCCCCTCCCCTCCCCCGCTTCCCGGATGTTTGTATCCCTGTGTGAAACTAACTCGGTTATTTTGATCAATTTCTGGCTGCTGTTCCCCGGCAGCCCAGGAGGGGGCGCACAAAACTCGAGTTTCCCTTCGGGCTCCGGGCCCATTTCCAGTGACTTTTGAAGGAAGATCCCGGGGAGAGGGTCAGTCCCCCCCCCCCGCCCCCGGGCAGGCGGGATGCCCCCTCCCCGCCCCCCCCCAGGGAAGCCTCGAGCAGTCAGGGTGAGAGCCCACAGAGCTGGGTCAGGGCACGCCTCCCTCTGGAAGCGAGTCCCGGGGCTGCTTGGGGGCGGCCCGCCGCAGGCTTAGGCCCTTTCTTAAAATCATGTCCTTAAAGGGCATGAAACAAAATGCGAAGGCTGCAAGTTCTGTGCAAATGCACTTATCAAATCCTGGAGAAAAAACCTCCCGGGTGGTCCCTGAGCCCAGCGCGGGGATGGGAATGGCTGAAGTCAGATGTCCCTCCCCCTCCCCCACTCCAGGCCGCCCCTCCCCTCCCCCACTGCCCCCCCCTCTCCCCATCCTAACTGTCCCGGGCCCTCTCCTCCCAGGGGTCACCACTCCCGCCCCACCCCCGAAACCTGACTCAGAAGTGGGTTGAGGCCGTTTTCCGCGTTGCCCTGGGCACAGTGGCTGGCACAGGAGCGAGCCCCCTGGCACTCCTGTGTTCCGCTTCTGTGGAGGCAGACATGGGGGGGGGTCCCAGGGTTTAATAGAAGATTAAGTAGAAAATACAGGGAATCTGGAGGAAGCACGGAGAAGGGAAGTGAGAGAGAGCAGCGCGTTTCTGACGCACGGGAGGCTGCCAATAAGTGCTCGAGTTTTCTTTTTTTTCCTTGAAATTTTTCTCAGTTGACAAAAATCGGTCTTTTCTCACTTCGGTCCCTTCCAAGTTAAAAAAGGAGAAGAAATCCTTTATAACAAATATCCAGAGTCGAGTAAAACAAAAGCCCACGCGGAGAAGCGCTTGGGGTGGGGGGGGCCGTTTGCAGGGCCTTCCGGACCCTCCTGCCATCCAGCGGGACCCGGTCAGCGAGCACCAGGGTCCGTGGAGAGCGAGGCCCCGACCAGGCTGAGGGATGCACGGGAGTGACGTCGGCCGTTCGGAGCATCCTCCGGCCCCTCCGGCGGGGGGGTCTGAGAAGGCGGCCCTGCCCAGAGCCTGGGCCGTCCCTGCCCGCGCCGGCGGAGCATCCCCGTGGCGGGCGCCCCCCAGCGTGTCCCTCTCTCCTCCACAGCGCCGGAGCGGGGCGCACAGGTACGTTCATCGCGCTCAGCAACATCCTGGAGCGAGTGAAAGCCGAGGGCCTCTTGGACGTCTTTCAGGCCGTGAAGAGCTTGCGGCTGCAGCGGCCACACATGGTGCAAACCTTGGTAGGCTCTGGGGTCCACGTGGGGTTCGGCGGGGTGGGGGGGGAGGGGAGGCCGTCTCCCGCCACTGCCGGCTTGGGTGCCCTGGCTGATCTTGGCCAATAAGCATCAAGAGCAAGGTACTGAGCTGGACTCTGGAGATAGAAGGATAAAAATCCCTGCCCTCAAGGAGCTTCCCTGCTCCCGGGCCGGGAGGGCAATGCCAGCACAGCGAGGAAGTAGTGACCTATTTAGGGGTTGGATGGCTAAGCCCTGGAGGAGTCAAGAAAGGCCCCTGTAGCTAGGGGCCCTGGGCCTCAAAGGGGAAGGGGGCAGGAGGTGCGAGAGCTTCCCCACAGGACCCCTTCAGATCAGGGAGAATCAGGAAAAGAGGCTTTTCTTGGGCTTGAGAAATGACTCCATGAAGAACTAGCCCCTGCCCGGCTACTGAGAAGGATCAGGACCTTCCTCCTCCTTGACTCAGGAGCAGCCTGGTTTCAAGCCGCAGCTGAACCTTTTAAACAGTTTGCCAGGACAGAGCAACTGTTCTCTCCACATCTCTTCATTTTGACCCACTTTTCTTGGTTTTCCCAAAGTAACACAGCTGCTTGCCCTACTCTCCCCCCTCCCTCTCAGCTCCCTTAGCTTTGGGATCCTCTTTCAGGACCCTCCTGAACCCTTTCTCCCAGCACCTCCTGCTCGCTGGGCCGAGAACATAGAAGCCTGTCTCTGACACAAGAAGCCTCAGGATTGCTTGTTCACTGCCAGCCAACCTTAAAAACAACTCAGATTTGCATCTTTAAACATTATGGTTTTGAAGCAGTTGACTTGTATCTACTAAGGCTGTTGTTTGTAATTTTGGGATTATAAAATTTTAATATAACTATTAATTTATAAAAAAATTAATTATACAAGCTTAAAAGGCCCTTTTGGGAGGGCATCCCCAAAATGTGCTAATCGAGTCTAAAATTCAAAAAATTTTTTTTTTGGAGGCTGGGGTTAAGTGACTTGCCCAGGGTCACACAGCTAGGAAGTGTTAAGTGTCTGAAGCCAGATTTGAACTCGGGTCCTCCTCCTGATTTCAAGGCTGTTGCTCTAGCCACCTAGCTGCCCCCAATTTTTCAACCTGAAAAGACTACTCTGCTTTCTTTGTTTTGTTATTCATTTTTTTGTTCTTTCAGCATATATTTATTGAGCCCCTTCTCCCTGGCCTATCTGACATAAAAGATTCCTTGAGCAATATTTATACATTTTACTCAGCTTTCAACAAAACAAAAAACAAAACAGGCCAGGACTGAAAGGATAGAACTCTGTAGACAAAAATAGACCAGTATTTTTAGGCAAATTGGCAGGATTTTTACATGCTGTTCCATACTAATCATAATCAACTAGCTGTTCTTCTGTCTTTTTTTTTTTTTTTTTTTTAGGAACAGTATGAATTCTGCTATAAAGTGGTACAAGATTTCATCGATATATTTTCTGATTATGCTAACTTCAAATGAAGATTCTTGCCTTAAATTTTTTTTTAATTTAATGGTCAGTACAAATGTTTGTAAATCTTGTTAATTTATTTCATAGTTGACATTAATATTGTTTCTAATTCCTGTGTATATATTTTGTTACACTTTAAAATATCACTCTGCTCTAAAAGGTAGAAATTAAACTTAATAGCATCATTTTTTTTTTAAAATTGACATAACATGTTAAGTAAAATTATGTTCTACACACATGTATATATTGCTCAGCCGAAGGCAGTCGTATTTTCCCTCGTCAGCAGCTTAATAGTGCATTTCATTTCAAAGGTCGAGTAGCTCAGAAATTTGTATGGCTTATTTCTGATGCTGAAACAATAATTTCCATCACTGGTCAAACAGTTCAGGCAGGTTTTCTGAACGCCACCAGACATGAAAGCCCTGGCCATCCCCCTCTTCTAGGCCGTCACCTCCAAGTCTGGTTCACTCAGAGGGTTTTTAAAGTCTGCTATTTTAATCTGCATATTTCATCTTCATTTTTAAAAAATTATGTACCATTTCAAAACCTGGATCCAGGTCTGGAGCATAGGATAATCAGTTTGGATACACACATAGTAGGCATGTATGTGTGTATGTGCTTTGGCCAGGGCTGTCTCTGTGGGCCCCCAGCTCCGTACCTGTTGGGTGGGCCTTTGGAGTCCGCACCTTGCCTCTAAGAAGCACCTCAAAAACCTCCCCATTGTTCAGGCCTGCCTCCAATTCAGGGACCCCGGAGACGCCTTGGCCCAAGCTCTGTCACAAACTGTCCCTGAAGGATGCCCAAAGCAACCTCGCCCCCTCTACCCCCCCCAGCAGAAAACACCCCATGAGTTCCCCAAGTGTCATTCCAGATTTTCCCATGAGCCAGAAAGTCTTCGAAGCAGAGTGCTTAAGTGGAAATCTTCAGAGAAATGGAAATAATTCTCCTTCAGATTCTCTGGAAAACACTTCAGTGTGAAAACTGTCCTGTGTAAAGAACTTAATTTTTATTTTAACACTTTTAAAGTCTGTCTAGATTTGTATGATCTTTTTAAAAGTATCTCTTAAGGTTAAAACAGAGATGAGGAAATCCTCCCGCACAAGTAGTTTGTTTGGGGATTGTGATACCACTGAAACCTTATGTACCAGAGGAAGATCAATCCTTCCACAGAACAGGACCGCCATAGAGGACAGAAGGTGGAAGAGGAGGATTTAATTTAAGGATCTTAAGACAGATATATGAGCACAAAAAAAAAATAAATAATAATCCCATTTGATCTAACTTATTGCACCCGCTGGACCCACTGGATGAAAAGTCTCACCGAGAAGTCAGATGGTCACAGAGCTGGACCGTTCTGGTCTGACCGAACTATTCTGACCCGACAGAACCGTTCTGGTCCGACAGAACTACTCTGGCCCATGCAGGAAGACTTTTTGGACTCAGAATCGCTCCAGTTGGTAAGAGAAGGCACAAGTACATGTCTCACCTCTCCTTGAGAGAATATGGGGTCCCCAGCTGGAGGGATCCACAGCCCAGTCTGGGACCCTGCCTTGTACGGCCCGTGGGCGTCTGGGCAGTGCTGGACCTTGTCAGCATGCCCTGAATGTCTCCAGTGATGGGAGGACGCATCCCGAGGGACAACGGGGATGTTTGCCTGGCTACAGAAGAAGAAAGCAAAAGGCTAAAAATCTGCTGCAGCCATGCAGGTTTCATGGGAGCAGAAGCCGGGCTAGAGATTCTCTCCTCTGGCCTTCTCACTTTTTAGAGGAGGAGACTGAGGGTCTGAGAAGTCAGGGAACTGCCCACGCCCTGTAGGGAGTAAGTACCAGAGCGTGGATTTGAATCCCGGTCTTCTACCTACAAATCTGGTAACAATATTGATGCATTGGAGCATCTTCAAGGCAAATCCAAGTGCTGTGCTCTGGGTTTTTTAAATCTTAAATCGATCCTGGTTACTTGCCTGGATTCTGGTTCTTGAGCGCCCTTCCTTGCTCGGAGCTGACAGCTCCAATCAGGAAATACTGTGCTAGCCCCAAATTACAGAAGAGGAAACTGAGACCCATGGAGGGAAAGTGACTTGGCCAAAGGGATACGGGAAGCCCCCTGCCTACCCTTCTCTTGGGCCAGTCTGCCACTGTGTGATCTCCGAAGGATGGAGACTTGATCTCCCCACTGTTTTCTTTTTTCCACATCAACCCAATAAATAAATTCAAACTTTCCACAGCAGAGAAGGTCCAGGATCCCCTGCCCCCTTTTAGGAGTAGAGCTTGACAAGCCCAGAGCTCTGGGCCTTGCCCTGTGGGCCCCACATTGATGGCGGCCCCCACTTCCATCCCCTCGGTGTGACCTGGCAGAAGACCCTCGTCCATCATGTCCCCCCCGATCGCCGCCGGGTCCGATGCTCCTAAAATAAATGGGAGAGAACGATCCGGAGAGACGCGTCCTCCTGGTCAGAGAGAGCCGGCCCTGGTGGGCCCGCAGCCTCCTGCTGACGAGGTTCCTCTGTTGCATGTAACTATTAAAATGCCAAATAATGATGAGAAGGCCCCTTCTGATCTGTATGCTTTCTTGGTCACCGTGTGACCGCCTGAGCTCTTTCCTTCCTGTGTTACATTAATGATGAATGCAGATCGTGCTTTCAAAAGGTATTTTTATGTGTTTCTAAGGACTTTTCCAAATGAGCCTGACACTTATGTTTCAGCATTTTGAGACATTTCCACGTTTCCTTTTTTTAAAAATGCAAGATTATGGAGACTTTTTGGTTGAACTAAATCGTATTTAATTTATGCACAGTCTTTATAATGTATGTATGTATGTATGTATGTACGATGCCGTCTCAGCCATCACGCCTTTTTTGATTTCCCTTATAATTTGATCTGGCTCTGTTTCTCATGCCAGGGAATGTTGCTGAATTCTTTGTATATGCAAATTGCAAGATCTAATACATTGGGAGGGAAAGAGCAATCTTCCCTCGCCTTTTCAGCCTGCATTTTGGTCTTCCGATCTCTTTATTTCCTCTCCGGGCTGTACCTGTGTCAGTGGTAACTGAAAATTCATTATGGTGATAAGTTATTGGTACTTTGTAAAGTCTGGGTCATTCACCCAGAGAGCAGAGCGAGGGCCCGGCCACACTTCACGGAGGAGCAGGGCGCGTGTCCCCGTGAGGAGACATTGGCCAGTCGGTCCCCGGCCGGCTTGTCCACAGCAGGACTCCCCAGCAGCCAGCGCTTAATGGCCGAGCAGGATTTTATCAGCCTTCCCTCCCCCAGTGGTAGCCATGGGCCTGGCTCACCAGAGGGCACCAGCTGGCTCACTAACGGGCAAACGGGGTGCCCGCTCGGAAGAAAATGCTGCCCAGGAGGCGGGCCCAGAAAATGCCCCCATCTAGTCTGCCTTTTTAAAATTAATATTTTAAACACATTTCTCCTCTTGAATTGAGAAACCCCCAAACCCACTCAGGGCTGGGTAAATTCCTCCCAACCCCCTCCTCCATGTCGGGGCAGAAGGACCCCCTGTGTCCTGCTCTGCCATAGTCACCCTGTACCTAAGAGCTTCTCCCGCTCCCCGGGCCATCCTGCAGAGGACAAGACTTATTTCCTTCACAGGCTGAGGTCAGTGTGATGGCCGGTCGTCCAGAGCCTGTTGGGAGTGATCCTTCTGCTTTGTGGAGGGCAGCGTGCTTCCTGACCCGGCCCAATCCCTCTCCAAAAAGAAAGCCATTAAAGGAATAATCTTGTGCTACCTAGAAAAAAAGATGATGTGGAAAAAAAAAAAAAAAGCCCTAAAATGAGATCAGCCCATGTTCGAAACTGAAAACAGGCAGGGTCCCTGGATCGTCCGGAGCCTGGAGGCCTCTGAGAAGAGCGTATTACAGTGTGACGAATTGGGAGAGAGCCTCTCCAGTATTGGGGTTCCCCAACAATACACAGGTTGGCTCCTGCTAAGCCCCCTGCCAGGGGGGTATGCCTGAGCCAGGGGGTTACTCAGGGACCTCTGATTCCCCACACATGGGATTCCGTGTCCAAAGCCTCCCAGGGCTGCTTCCTCCCAGATCTGGAAGCAAGGGCCCATCCCCGAGCACCATCTCAGGCGGTGGCAGGCCCCCAGGGGTGCAGCCTATGAGACCCAGAAGGGGGAGCTGCCTCCTCTGGAGGAGAATGTCCGGCCCAGGTCCTGATCATTCTTTGTGTCCTGAACGCTCTTGGCAGCTTGGGGAAGTCTTCTCAGGGGCATGTTTTTAAGATATAAAAGCAAATGCAGAGGCTTTCAAAGGAAATCCATAATGGGAAATCATTACCAGACTCCCCATGGTTCAGACCAAAGATGGAGGAAATCACATCCTGTGTCCCTGTCAGATAAAAGACGGAGGAAATCAGATCCCATGTCCCGTCAGACTAAAGATGGAGGGAAGCAGATCTCATATCCCTGACAAACCAAAAATGGAGGGAATCAGATCCCATGTCCTGTCAGATAAAAGATGGAGGGAATCAGATCCCATGTCCTGTCAGATAAAAGATGGAGGGAATCAGATTCCATGTCCTGTCAGATAAAAGACGGAGGAAATCAGATCCCATGTCCTGTCAGACTAAAGATGGAGGGAAGCAGATCTCATATCCCTGAAAAACCAAAAATGGAGGGAATCAGATTCCGTGTCCTGTCAGATAAAAGATGGAGGGAATCAGATTCCGTGTCCCTGTGTCCCTGTAAGCTCTCTCACAGGACCCACTCCCTCCATCTCCTGTCTGCACAAAGGAGTCATGATGCAGGAGGAGCCAGTGGGTGGGATTTGCTCCCCCAGTCCCACACCTTCGCCCCTTCATTTCTCACGTCCCAGCCTCTGCCAACTCTCTGCCCCCACAGAGGTCAAGTTTTGTGGGTCTCCTCAGACCAACCCGGGATGGCTGGTGGGGAGGGGGGGCCTTTAACCCCCTTGTTGCTTGACTGCTTTCAGGGTCTGAATCGGATGGGAGTCAACAAGCATATTTATTCTGACGAAAGGGGGGGGGCTTCAGTGCTTACTATTTGTGCTTCCCCTGTGTCCTGCAATCTCCCCCCCCCCCAAACTATCATCTTAACTAATTAATGAAGCTGAAGACCTCTGGGCCTGCCCAGTCACACTGCAGCTGATCTTTATGGTTCCCTCCCCCATTGGAAGAGAGTGCCTCAACAACAGAGAGAAACCCTCTGGCTCTTTCTGTTGCTTAGGAGGATGCTGGGCAGCCCTTCCCCACTTTTCCTTCCTGCCTTTTAAGTCTCACTCCCACTTTGTTAGGGCTCCATTCTTATGGAAAGCCCGCTCTTAACACCTTGGTTCTGGGTCTTAGGGAGATGGACTGATCTGCTGACTTTTAAGGGGAATACAGGAAGCAGGTTAAGGATGGCTTCTTATTCCACATTCTTCACACTGCCTCTTCTCAACTTCTAAAGAGGCTTGATCTCATTTAGGACGTTGTTTTAAAATGATGAGGAATTCCACATAACCTTTTTTCTTTTCAAAAAAATGTTTTCACATAAATATATATTTTTTTCCTAAATAGCTCAAGATTATTCCTTTAAGCATCAAACCTTTAAAAATCCCATGTGGACAGATGTCCTTGAGAAATGCATCCCCTTCCCTGTCTTAATAACAGCTCACATTTCCTTTTTGTTTTTTAGGTTATATTTGTGTTTTTATTTTCCCCCAGTTACATTTAAAACAACGTTTTTTACATTTTTTTAAACTTTGAGTTCCAGATTCTCTCCCTTATCCCCATTCCCAGCCTCATTAAGAAAGCTCATATGAAGTTCTGCAAAACATTTCCATAAAAGTCATGTTGTGAAAGAGAACAGGTCTCTCATCCTGAAAAAAACTCAGGAAAAATAAAGTTAAAGAGAGAGGAAGGGAGGAAGAGAGGGAGAGAGAAAGAGAGAGAGAGAGAGAGAGAGAGAGAGAGAGAGAGAGAGAGAGAGAGAGAGAGAGAGAGAGAGAGAGAGAGAGAGAGAGAGAGAGAGAGAAAGAAAGAGAAAGAGAGGGAGAGAGAAAGAGAGAGAGAGAGACAGAGAGACAGAGAGACAGAGAGACAGACAGAGAGAGAGAGAGAGAGAGAGAGAAAGAGAAAGAGAGGGAGAGAGAAAGAGAGAGAGAGAGACAGAGAGACAGAGAGACAGAGAGACAGAGAGACAGACAGAGAGAGAGAGAGAGAGAAAGAGAAAGAGAGGGAGAGAGAGAGAGAGAGAGAGAGAGAGAGAGAGAGAGAGAGAGAGAGAGAGAGAGAGAGAGAGAGAGAGAGAGAGAGAGAGAGAGAGAGAGAGAGAGAGACAGACAGACAGACAGAAAATCTGCATTCAGACACAACCAGGTCTGAGTACAGACAGCGTTTTTCATCCTAAATCCTGCTGGGAATAGCAGAGTCATTCCCAGCTGACCATCCCACGGCTTTGCTGTCACTGTGTCCACAGTACATTTCGCTTTAAGCTCATGCAGGACTTCCCAGGTTTTTTCGAGCGCATCCCGCTCATCATTTCCCATAGAACAACAGTACCCCGTCATCATCCCATAGTCCAGTTTATTCGGCCATTCCTCAGTTGAGGAGACGCAGTTTCTGATTCTTTGCTCTGAGAAGGGAACAGCTCACATTGTGGTTTTTTAAGGTTTTCAGTTTTTAAGGCATGTAAAGCACTTTATGAGCATCATTTCATTAACTTAACAATAATCCTGTGGGGTAGATCAGTGTATTTTCATTTTACAGAAAAGGAAACTGAGGTTAAGTGACATACTCAGGGTCACACCACTAGGAAGAATCCAGGTAAAATTTGAACTCAGGTCTTCTTAAGACTAATGCTCTGTACACTCTGCTAGGCCTTTTATCACTACATATAGCCCTGAAAGTAGAGTTTTCTTAATAAAACCAACTCAGTAACCATTTGGTAAATGACTACCAAAGCCAAAAAGAAAAGGCATGTTGCCTCTACTTAGGGAGCTTATGCCGGGCGTTCTGGGGGCCAAAGTTAAGTGCCATGGCAGCATTGAGAAGGGGCTGTGTGTGAGGGATCAGGCGTGAAGGGGAGCCCCAGCCCTGAGCCTTGAGGGAAGAGGGAGATTCTGAAATAGGAAAATGAAGAGGAAGAGACATTCTGATCAGGAGGGGCACAAGGAGGGACATGGGAGATGTCAGGAGCAGCTGGGGGTCCACTCTGGACCAAGGATCATCATTAGGGAGTTATCCTGTTTTGCCAGGTCACAGAGATACTCTCACAGTCCCTGCTGGAGGCGGGGAAGGCTGTCACGGCCCCATTCTAATTCTGAATTTCAGATTGTTTCCCCCTAATCTCCCTTCAAGTTTGCCAGTCAGCCTTCTCTTTTCCATATTGATTGTGGGTTTAGCCAGGCCCCCTCCCATAATTTGCAACCTCTAATCTGCTTTGAGCTCAAATTTCAGATAACCCCCTGATTAGAATTGTGAATTAAATGGGATCATAGGATTTGGAACCTGGAGGGCTTTGCCTTGTCACTTCCAGATGAGACCCAACCCGGGAGCCCAGTGCTATTATCAAAGTCTTAGGATCCCAAATGCTCAGATCCCCAGACCGCTTTACCAGTGACGGACGCAGCTTGGGGCAACTCCTTCCCACTTCCAAGCTCACGGTGTGCCTTAGAAGCACATGGCAAGGTGGACAAGCAGGGTCCCCCGGGGTCTCATTTCCAGAAAAAATTATAGAAACAGAAACAGCCACCCAGTGATGGGGAAAATAGCCAGGGCGTTGCCCAGGGGAGCCTGCCCTAAGAAAGGCTCATCTAAGAGCTCTGGGTGAGGAGGGAGAACAGGCCCTCAGACAAAGGTTCGGGGCCTAGAGGTGAAAGGTCATGCTGGGCAAGCCAAAGGTCAGAGCAGCTGTCTGGTGGCCCTGAGCTGTTCAGGCCATGCCCAAGTCTGGTCACAGAAACTGATATGAAAGGCAAGAGAAAGCCAGGGGGCAGCTTGTGGTGCTCAACAGGGTCTCCCTCCAGAATCATCAGCCCTGCTTTTATGTAGCTCCTGCTCTATATGCAGGGGAAATAACCAATATTGTGAATAATCTTAGTTTGCCCTAATTGCTGTAGGAACAATAATATCTGCCCAAACTGGCCCCTCACAAGAGGCATTATGGGAGTCAAATGAGACATTACTGTTACTACCACTGCTGTTACTATTGTTACTACTCCTGCTGCTGCTATTAATACTGCTGCTGCTACTGTTACTACCACTGCTGTGACTATTGTTACTACTCCAGCTGCTGCTGCTGCTGCTGCTGCTATTAATACTGCTGCTGCTACTGTTACTATTATACTGCTACTTCTGCTGCTGCTGCTTCTATTACTGTTACTGCTGCTGCTACTGTTACTACCACTGCTGTTACTATTGTTACTACTCCTGCTGCTGCTATTAATATTGCTACTGCTACTGTTACTATTACTGCTACTCCTGCTGCTGCTGATGCTACTACCATTATTTCTCTAACTTTGCTGCTTTTAAGAGCAATACAGACATGATAATATAATCCCGTGTTTTGGTTTTACCAAACAGAATTATCCCATGAAACGAGCTGGCTTGGGCTTTGTGCATTAAACAGCAGAGCCTGAGACTGAAATTCTAAGAAGTCTTATAAATGAGTGAAAACCCAACCTCTGCTCGGGCCGAGGACCTCGCTCATCTGGGGCTTGCTTTCTTTCAGTAGCTGGGGGCAATATTCAATGTCCGAGGATACATGGAGAATTTTATGCTTTATTTTTATTTTTAAGAATGAAAGGGGGCGAAACCTTGCTCATGCTCGATTCAGAATGAATTTCGGTATGCAAAAATTATTTCGTTATGACTACAGCTGAAACTAATATAATTCTTGCCTGAAGAGTGACTTGCTGTTGAGACTTTGCTGGACACCAAACCTGCCCATTCTGCCCTGATCTCACGCTGTTCCTCTCCAGTGGGTTTCGGGGATTGTGACAATCCTTGTAAACTGGTAAATGTGAAGGGGCAGGTCAGTTCTCCCAGAGCCTCCACAGCTGTGGATCATAACAGCTGAAGGAGTTTCGGGGCAGCCTTTGCTGACACAGCTGTTGCTTGTGGACTGGGAGTGAGATAAATTGGAGGCAGAGGGAAGAGGGGAGAAGTCAGACAAAGCAATGGCCTCTCAGTGGGGAGGTCAGAGGACAGCAATGGCTTCTCAGTCTCCTTGCATCATCCTCTCACAAGAAGAGATCCGTTCTGGTGGATCTCCAGCAGCCACTGGCAGGTGGCTCCCGTGGATTCCAACATATGGCGCCTGCCAACAGGTAAACAGTGGTAATGACTGCTTGCTGTTTTATTGCTTCTCAGACTAACCCAGTCTTAGAGATGGAAGCCTGGAAACTAGGTTTGTAGAACGTCACTTGACTCGCATAATTGCAAAATGATGATGATTAGTGATGGTTCTATCCAAAAAAGGTTAGTTGGACAGTTTAGGACACTCATCTTTAAAACTAAGAGCATTTTCTTTAAAGCAGGCACTCCTTAAATGGGTGAAAAAAATAAATAAAACAAACAGCTGTTAAGAACACATATATAAATAGCTCCACCATGACAAAAGCAGACATTCCCATCTCAAGGATCTAGGATTTTCTTAAGGTGGGCACTCCCTCCCACCAACATCAACCATAACCTCTGTGTCTCTCTACAACTGAGTTGGGAAACTTCAAGAATTGGTTTAGCTCAAAATTTCAACTGCTTATGGCTTGCCAGGGCTATTTATTGTTGAAAGCCCAAGATTATTTCTCAAATGTGATCCAACCCATATTCTTCTTGCCCAATCGGAAGCCTAACTACTGTTGTTGTTGGGTGGTTGTTGAATGACCAACTAACTTAATGAGCTCACTAACCATGATCAATGTCAGGTGGTATCATTTTCATTTACTTTTTTCCACCCAATAACAATTCTTAATCCAATTTTATTTTTTCAAAGTTGACATCAATCATTGAATAAGAGTACAGAACCCAGCACACAGTAGGCACTTCGTGAGTCTTGAATGTAGATCCTAATCCTGGTCATCTCTATCGGGTCATGGGAACTTTTCACCCTTGAGCCTGCCTTTACCACTTGGTCAAAGTCCTTTACCTCCAGTCTGCCTGGAGCCAATATTTATGCTGAATGGCAAGGTTTCTGGCCTGCTTTTGAGGCCAGAGTGTGGGAATAAGCTGCTTTTAAAAGGTCCCAGGCGCTTTCCCTCATTGAAAAGATGAGCTGAACAAAGCAGTTTTTCCTCAAATAGGATACAATGGTTCTTACTGCCCTAATTTACCCATTGGCCGTGTTCTTCTGCATTGCACTTGTCTATGTAAACCATGTCTGGTGTGGATAATTTGGCGATTTTCTGCTTTCTTTGTTAAAATATTAACTTTCCTTTTTGCTGTGTACATTGCTGATCAAGAGCACTCCTTGGCTCTCCGGGCTGGCCAGGCTCTTATTTGCCAATTGATTGATGCTGCAATGTTGCAAGTAGTAGATTTGTCCTCATTACCACACAGATCAATGGATTGTTGATGATATGCAGACGGTTTGATGTTGATTTTATTCTGCTGCTAGATCTCAAAGATGCAATCCTTTGATTTGCAGCTAGACCTTTAAAGAACTTGTTGGAGAAAATCTGATTAAAATATTATTGAACACAGTATCCCTGGAGTCCTAGCTGAATCTTTCAAGCCCTTATTTGAGAAATTGTCAATGGGCTGTTTTTCTCCTCCTCCTCCTTCTGAGTGGATTATATCAAATCTGCTTTTAATTATTAGTGGATAACTTGGCTTCTTTGTCTGTATGTTCACAAAGACTAATTCCCGAGATAAAATCAACTTTAAATTCTGAAACATTTTTTTCATGAGATAAATCTCACCCCAAACAGAAGCACAGACCCTTTCTTTCTCCTTGGAGCATGTACCAAATTCTCTTCCCAGCCTGCATCTAGACCAGGATTTGTTTGTTTTGTTTTGTTTGGTTTGGTTTTTGTTTTTTCTGTGATGGATTTTTAAAAGTAAGACTTAAAGACCTTAGCTTAAAAAGACCAAGGGTCTCCCAATGCATCTCCAGTGATCCTAATCTGGCAACTGGACCAGAATGGGTCTGGAGAAGGTGACCTTGCACAGCCTTCTCTCGATTCAATTTGACTCAAATTACAGGTCAGGACATCATCTCCATGAAATCATGATCTCCTTTGAGAACAAACAAACATAGATCACTCTGGCATTCTGGCCAAGCCAATGGGCCCCTTCTTAGAACCATGGTTTAAATACTAAATTTCAGGTCAAAGTTAGGGAAAATCAAGTTGCATTTTTCCATCCAAATTCAGATGCCTAAAATATCCACAAATTAAAAACTTCTGATTTAGACTCTTTTCCCTCTGCCTCTCTCTTTCTTTAGGTATTTGTCTTTTTTGTCCCTTCTCTCCTTCTTTCTCCTTTCTTTCCTCCCCCATCTCTTTGTTCACACATACGGAAAAAGGCATATATATATATATATATATATATATATATATATATATATATATATATATGTGTGTGTGTGTGTATATACACATATATACAGATATATGCATACACATACATATATACACACAGAGAGATTCATTTACAGAAATGGAGGAATATTCAATGCTCATGGCAAGGGCTTACCAATATAAATAAAATTTACTATCAAAATTAGTTTATTCTCTTAATTCCATACCAATTAAATACTTTACAATATTTGTAAGGGGGATACTTTATTATTTTTTTTAATGCAAAAAAAATATTTTCTCCTTTTTATAATAGTTTTTTTATTTATCAAAAATACATGCAAGATAGTATTCAATATTCACCCTTGCAAAACCTTGTATTCCAAATTTTCTTCCTCCCTCTTCCCCTCCTCTAAACAGCAAGTAATTGGATATAGGTTAGATATGTGCAATTCTTTTAAAAAATATTTCCACATTTGTCACACTGCACAAGAAAAATCAGATCAAAGGGGGAAAAATATGCAAACAAATAACAGCAATTACAATAATAAAAGGTGAAAATATTATGTTGTGATCTACATGCAGTCCCCATAGCATCTCTCTGGGTGTCTCTCTCCATCATAAGACCATTGGAAATGGTCTGAATCACCTCAATATTGAAAAGAGCTGTGTTGTCAGAATTGATTAGAGTATAATCTTCTTGTTGCCGAGTACAATTATCTTCTAGTTCTGCTCATTTCACTCAGCATCAGCTCATGTGAGTCTTTGTAGGCGTCTCTGAAAACCTCCTGCTGATTGTTTCTTACAGGACAATAATATTCCATAACATTCATACACCATAATTTATTCAGTCAATCCTCAACTGATGGGCAGCCACTAAATTTCCAGTTTATTGACATTACAAAAAGGGTTGCCACAAACATTTTTGTACACTAGGTCCTTTTCCCTTTTTTATGATCTTTGGGATTTAGACCCAGCAAAGAAACTCCTGTATCAAAGGATAGCCCTTTGGGCACAGTTCTAAATTGCTCTCCAGAATGGTTGGATCATATCCCAATTCCATCAGCAATGAATTAGGGTCCTCATTTTCCCACATCCCCTTCAATATTTCATTATGTTTTCCTGTCATTTTAATCAATCTGAGAGAGATGAGGTGGTACCTCCAAGCTGCCTTAATTTGCATTTCTCTAATCAATAGTCCATTAGAGCAATTTTTCATATGTTTAGAAATGGCTTTAATTTTGTCTGAAAATTGTCTTCTCATATCTTCTGACCATTTCATCAATTGTTGAATGGCTTGTATTTTTATAAATATGAGTCAATTTTCAACATATTTTAGAAATGATGCCTTTAACAGAAACCCAAGCTGTAAAATTTTCCCCCAGTTTTCTGCTTCTAAGGGGATATTTTATAAGGAAATGCTTTATAGAACTTAATTCATTTGGTTACAGATTTCATTTGGAAAAACAAGATGTAGAATATTAAATGAAACCATGAAAAAAGTAGGGAGATAAGAGGATTTCAAAGTATATTATAAAGCATTAGTTAAAGAATAGAAGGATAGCTCAATGAAACACATTAGACAAGGAGATTCAGAAAATAATAGAACTAAATAACTCAGTGCTTGATAAAGTGAAGGACATAAATTACCTAGGGAAAAAATTCTCTATTTGATAAAAATGTTAAGAAAACTTGAAAGCAGTCTGGAAGGAATTGGGGTGTAAATAACTCCTTACATCATATTCCACAATACATTTGTAAATAGATACAAACAGATAATATTTGTAAATATTAAAGATCATACTATAAAAAATAATAGGAGAAAGATCATATAACTCTCAAGTAAGAGGTAGAGGCAATTATAAAAGATAAAATACTCCAAAACATTGATAATAAGAGAAATACAAATCATAACTACTCAGAGGTTTCCCTCACATCCTGTAAAATGACAAAAATGATAAAAGGGAAGGTAGGCACACTGAGACATTGTTGATGGAGCTGTAAAGTGGTGTATCTATTTGAGTAATTTAGAGTTGTGCAAATAAAGTGATGAAAATGTCCATAAATGCCTAAACTTTTTGAGATCCAGATCCCATATACCCTAAGGAAGCTACCAATAAGAAAAAAGTCCCCACCTAGTCCAAAATATTTATAGCAGCACTTTTTTTTAGTGTTAAGTATTAAAAACAAATAGATGCTCATCACCTGGGTATGCTAAACATATTACAGTATATGAATGTAACAGGATATGGATGTATTATAAAAATGATTTGTATGATGAATATGGAGAAGCATGGAAAAATTTCTATGAACTGATACAGGGTGAAGTGAGTTGATCCAAGAAAACAACCTACAGGGTAACTACAACAATGTAAGTGGAAAGAACAATGAAATATCCAAAGAAAAAATCAAGTAAATATAACAAAATCATAAAAACTTAAAGTCAGATGAGAAGGCATCCCCCATCTTTATGAAGGTGACTGAGGTCCACAGGTATTGCACATTGCACACAGTTTTAGAACTTTTCAGTGTTTTTTATCAGTTGGGCTAACTTCCCCCCCCCCCCTAAAAATTGCCCTTTGTTACAAAGGATTATTCTTTGGCGGAAAAAATAAATGGATATTTGGATTAATTATCATCATATAAGAACAAAAAAAATTCAAAATAAAATAACTATAGATAAATCATCAAAGGATAGGCAGTATTCAGAAGAAATCTAAGTTATCAGTAGTATGAAAAACTGCTTTAAATCATAACAGAGAAATTAACAGTAAAATGACTCTAAGGAGGACAGCTAGATGCTACAGCAGATAGAGCACCAGTCCTGAAGTCAGGAGGGCCTGAGTTCAAATCTGACCTCAGACACTTCCTAGCTGTGTGACCCTGGGCAAGTCACTTAACCCCAGTTGCCTCAGGGGGAAAATTTTGATTTAAAAAATAATAGAACAAAAAACGACAAAGCAAAATGTAAATATTTTATCCTTTGTATGTGTATTTACAGATGATAAATTTAATGATATTTCCAATTATAAAGTTATCTAAAAACGTTAGAGCACTTTTCTATTATCTAACCACAGAACCTGAACTGAACTCTAATTTCCTACTATTTCCCATATCCTGCAGCCTTCGAAGGACTACCTTATGCTGCATAAAGCCAAAGTTGCAGGATCATACAACAAGATTAGCTATTAGCTGCACAGTAAGGATTTCTCCTTCCCTCTATGGGAAAATAAATGCCAAAAGCTATCATATCAGAAGAAGAAATCCCCACACAGAAAAATTATGGAATAGTATGAAAATTCCTAACCATTTTTATTGCAACAACAAATTCTTGGAATATTTAATAAAGTAAGGAAGCTCCTTTTAAATAGCTTGGGAATTGTAAATATAAATTAAAGTTACCGGATGCTTAATGCTCTCAGGACTGCTGCTTTAAAATTTTAAGTCTGTTTTGATGAACATTATGGCAAAAGAAAATCTCATTTATATAGTACTATTAAGACAACTGAGAATACTAAAGAGATAAAGATCAGATGATCTGCTCTTATTTTACACTCAAGTCTAATTGGTTACTTATATAGGTTTCAATAACTGCCAAGGATATTGGGGGAGGAGGGAAAGAGAAAAAGGAAAGCAAATGACCATAAGAAACATCTATAAGCTGACAATAAGAGTCTGGGGTGATGGTGGGTCTGCAAACATTATATTTCAGCATAGTACATGATATTCATAATGACGACTCTTCACTCATCAAGAAAAGTTCAAATTATGGTTTGAATGCTCAGCTTTAGAAAGCTGTCATGTCCTAAGAAGATTTTAAAATGGCTTCCATCTAAAGTGGTTAAATCAATCTTTTTAAAAAGCTTGTGTGCTTTAAAGAGCAGAGTGAGGGTTCAGTTATCCAGAAAATTAGTTGATGTTTATCCAAGTTTGATAATTCTTGGATAAAGAGACATTGTACCATACCTAAAAGAGTCAATGTTTGACCATTCACAACAAATGCTCCCTTTTCACTTTTATTTCACTATAACTAAACTAAAAGCAAATTTGGTTACTTATGCTGCCCTAAAGTGTTATTTAAAATTTTTGCTTTTGTTTTCAAACACTTAAGCAGCCTTATGCCCAATAAAAAATAGATCATCACAGTACCTAATAAGATAAAGATTGGTATAGAAGAAAGATGTCGCATCATACTTTACATAATAAATTTTCTTAGATAGCAAACACATGTACCTCCTCAAAGTCATAAATATAAATGATTTTTAGATTATCATATACAATACTGAGTGTTGAATCCCTTTTTTTCCTTTGAGAAACTTAGCAAAACCGTGCTCATTAAAAATGCATGCATATGTACTGTCAAAAAAAAAATAAAAAAAGTTATAATTATAAAATAAAATAAAATTTAAAAAAAAGAAAAAAAAGTTTTAATAACAAAATAAAATAAAATAAAAAATAAACTAAAAATAAAAATGCATACATTTTACCTGATTTGAACTTTTGGCGGTTGGTCTGGTTTTCTGTAAGTTATGATTTATTCTAGGATCAAGAATTCTCTTTCCAGTGAGTTGGTTACTAATTAATATTTTGGGCTTAATTTCATTATCTGATAAAGCATTATTTTCTCAAGTCTGGTTTGTGTTAATTTAAAACTTTTTATGGTTTTTGTTTTTTTTTTTTGCTGATGAAAAAACCTCTTAGAACGTATCATCTTACATTTGGGCAGATTTCAGAAGATGACTATGTGGGATATGAAAGTTTCCAGTACAGTTGCTCCTGATTTGATGTTAGTGGTCCCAGATTTTTCCCCTTTTTTGTTAAGAGTGGAATAAACTTTCTTCCCATTTTTGGCTTTTCCAATAGTGATGAATCATCTGCACTAAGATTAGCAAATCTTTGCAGATCCATATCACTTTTATTTTTGTGTTTGGTTCCCATACTACTTCCTCTGCTATTTGAGTACTTCTTTGAAAATCCCTGGTCTTAGGGCAGAAGATCAGATCCTATTCTTTCAGCATCATTTTTGTTTCAACATCTGTACCTTAAAAGTACTTTTATGATTGTCTCTGTTTCTTCCTCCCTTTTCTCAATGTAAACTATGTCTAACCTATGTCAGTTGTACCAAAGAAAAATTATGCAATTCTTCAGCTTCATTTCTGCTTTCAGTTCTAAACAACTCTTTGATTTTTTTTCCCTTTGATTTACATCTCCTTTATTTTCTAGGCTTTAAAGCTTTTCTTTAACTATCTATCTCTTTTGCATTAGATACATGAGGAATTTCTTGCAGCACTTTATCAACTCTTTTTTTTTTTTTTTCTAGTTAAAGGAAGGAATAACACACGTGTCACTGATTTTTTTAAAGATCCTTAATACCTGTGGCTTTCTCTGCACAAGTTCTAGCTTTTGGAAGTATAGATTTTAAAGATGGCTCTCTATTTTCTGCTGTATCATTTAATTCTTCTGAATTTTTTATTTATTCTTTAGGTAAAATTCCTCAGGTCAAAGCTGGAAGATTGAAGCAATAACCTAAATCACCCAAGCTATATAGTTCTGGCTCTAGACCACAAGGATATATTGAGTTGATACAAAACATCTATTTCTGGTTGCCCATTCTCTGAAGATATATTCCTTAGTCTTTCTTTATCCTTACATCAATTCCCAAAGGGTTTACTGATTTACCTAAAGAATATAAACATTTTTGCTTATCCTCTTTCTCAAAAGGATTAGAGCAAATTTGTTGTTGTTACCTGTCCATTTCCACCAAGTAGTCCTAAAAGGATTAGAAAATAAGATACATTCCCAAACCTTTAGCTAATCTAATAGGTTTATTTTATTTTATTTTTTTATTTCCATGAGGCTGGGGTTAAGTGACTTGGCCAGGGTCACACAGCTAGGAAGTGTTAAGTGTCTGAGATCACATTTGAACTCGGGTCCTCCTGAATTCAAGGCTGGTGCTCTATCCACTGTGCCACCTAGCTGCCCCCCTAGGTTTATTTTTAAATATGTCTTTTGTACTGTAGAAATCTTTAAAGATGTTACTAATACTTAGCTCACCTAAAGCCAATTATTATTTAAAGAATAGTAGTCCTCTTTTTACAAACTAAACTTAGGATAGACTAACTTGTTACTAGTTAAAAACTGATTATACCAATTCCTATTTTAAGAAATCTCAGTTTTTGATCAAAACAAGATGAAAAAAAAAAAAAAAAAGTTGGCTTCTGTATTGTTGAAGTACCTAGACTGATGCCCAGAAGCATGACCACAATCCTTATGAACATATGGAAAAGTTATAAATCCAATTCATCATTTAGACTTTTACATTGCCAGTGGTGGGGGGGGGGAAAAACAACTTCTAAACTCAATTGCAAAAAAAGGCTTTAACTTCTAACTCTACAATATAATTTTTAAATCTCTTAAAATTTTCCCCTTGGAGCAAAATTAAAATCCATGCTGTTTTCTGCATGAAAGTCCCTTCAAATATTTGGTCATAGCTGACACTTATTCTTATGTTTCCTTATTATTCTTCTCTTATCTGTGGCGCTCCTGAGATTTATTTTGAAATTTGGCTTTGAATCAACTTCTAATTTTTCAAACTACTTCATCTAACTTCCTATTATGATTACCAACAAGTATAACAATTAAAACAATCATTATTTGGTTGCTCAGCAGAATTCAACAGTTCCTACTACTTCTAAGACACCGATTTATTTTTATGGAAATGCCGGTGAAACTGAGAGAACAACTCATTCATTAATTACTTTGCTTTTCTTTGGTGACTCAAGTATCTCTTTCAATCCCTTATAGTCTAGTTCAAAATTGAATTCTTCTGATATTGAAGGTGTGTAAATCGAAGCCATCACTCATCATTTTCTTTCTTAGTTTCTGGGACTTATTCCTAATACCCCCCAACATTGATTTCCTGTGGTGGCTCTAGTATTTTTTCTGTCATTTGATGGTTTTGATTTGAAACACTGAAACCTTTTATTGCTTTTTTTCCTCAGCATCTACATTTAATTCTTGTAATAATTTTTCTGAGGGTCCTGAATTTCTATCAGATATTTCTAATGTTTTGCCCCCTTTATTTAGTGTCTCTATAAAATAGCTATCAGACCATCAGTCTTGTGCTGCATCTCAAGGAGTGGGTATGTTTCTTTGCTGAAAAAAAAAAAAAAGTGGTAGAATACAGATAATTATGAAAACAAGGAATATGCTTCCCTCACCAATCTTGAGAGTAATTCTTCTTTATGAAATATGGAGAAATTAAGGTCTACCCATTACCTCTAATAATTTTATATTCTCATGTTTTCTTGGTCAATAATATTGAACATACTTAATAAGATGATGCAAATCTTTACCTACCCAGGTAAAATACATGTGACAGTGCATGTGAATGTGACATAATTAACTTACAGCTAGTTTGACTGGAATATAGAGTGCATGAAGGATAGCATGTGAAATAAATCGGGAGTTTGCATTTAATCCTAGAAGATCCAGAGAACCAACTAAAGATTTGGGGCACAGTGGGGTTAGACTAGCACTTAAATAGGAGAATAACTGAAAACTCTTGTGAAGGGAAGGAGAGGGGCTAGAGAGGAGACCAATTAGGAAGGTATTTTAATACTTAAGACAAGAGGCAATTAGGGCCTAAAAAAAAAAAAAAAAAAAAAAAAAAAAAAAAAAAAGCAGGATGTTGGCCATGTGAGTAGGGAAAAAAGGGATGGATATCCGAGCAGGGAGAAGTGACAAATCTTGGCAACTGATTAAACCAGGAGGGGGGGAGGTGAAGAGTCAAAGATTAACTTTCTCCGGTTGTTAAATATAAGAAATGTTTAAACTGCAGTGTCACAAGAAAGTCTGCATTGTACAACTATATTTAGATGGTATTTTAATCATTATAAACTACAAAATATCTTCTATAGATGTGTAATAACTGACTCAGTTGGGGTCTAACTCTTCAGGTTGAAGGTTAGCTATGGCATCTCATGACACCATCCAACGGCATGAAAGGAGCTAGTGTTTGCCAGGAAGACTACAGATGCTTTGGGGATTACAAATAAAGAATTCTGTAAAAAATTTCACTGAGGGGAAGCTAGGTGGCGCAGTGGATAGAGCACCAGCCCTGAAGTCAGGAGGACCTGAGTTCCAATGTGGTCTCAGACACTTAACACTTCCTAGCTGTGTGACCCTGGGCAAGTCATTTAACCCCGATTGCCTCAGCAAAAGAAAAAAAAAAAGTTTCACTGAAAAAGGAGAAAAAAAGAAAAACCAACCACATTCATCTGAAGTGCGCTCATGTCCTGAAGGTGTCTGAGGGTGTTTTTTACAAGACATTTCTTCAATAATAATTGAATAATGAATTGAATAATAATGAAGGAAAATGACACATTCATGTATCTACTACATGGGGTAGAAATATATGCAACAATTGTGTGTGTGTGTGTGTGTGTGTGTGTGTGTGTGTGTTTTATCTCCCACACTCACTATTAGTAAAGAAATCACTTTTCAAAGTTCAGGGGATCCAACCTAGGCAACAAACTCTTGACTCTCATTCCTATTTCAAATAATGCAACAGACCCACCAACTCTCACTATTGATTTTTTCAGAACAATCTGAGGACAGCTTCCCTAATTTCAACCTCTTCCTGGAGATTCTCCTCTTGTAAGGGTGCGGGGAAGGTAAGTTCTCGTTAAATAATTCGGGTCTTAGATGGAACCCCAAAGAAACTCTTCCTTTTGGCTGGTGATCCGTCGCTCCTTGCTCCTATTATCTTAAAAAAGACACACATTTATATGTTCTTTAAGTATCCATTATCTGCATGTTTAATATGCTTATCTTATATATACGCCAAATGCAACAAAAGGCTTAATAAACTTCCCTCATTATACAGAGCACAACAGGATAGGAAGACCACAGATGCAGACACATACTTAGAAAGCTTTTTTTTTTTTTTTAATTGGATATGAAGAGTTCAGATTCTCCCTCCTGCAGAGGATGAGTCCGGGTTGCCCTGTCACCTAACTTTGAGCCATCCCTCCCAAAAGTGTTATTAAAGATTAAGTGTTGCCTTTCAAATGTTCTCTTCCAATGGCATCTTTGCTTGGGTTATGGAAGGAAGAGTGGGTAACAGAGCTAAAAATCCATGAGAAGATTTATTGGGAGACAGGCAACAAGCATCAAAACTCTCCCTCTGTCTATAGAACAAGGACCCAACTCCACATGCCTTATAAATGTCTGTATGTGAACAGAAATTAGATTTATCTCGCTTTTGTAAAGTCTGGCTATGTAAACTTGAAGCAGCCTTTAAGATCGCTGATATCAAACTGATATGGGTACAGAAAGGTTATTTTAGCTGCTTCATCACCACTTGATGAAGGTGGGCAAAAAAAAAAAAAAAAAAAAGGCTTCCTCATGGGCTAATTTGGGAAGGAAAAAGGATGTTTTTTTCCGGGGGGCTGACCTCTGTCCTCCTCCTTTCTTCTCCCTGAATTCCCTGCAGCCAGCCCCTCACTCCTGCGTTTTTGGGGCACCTTGGGCCGCCCCACCTCTTGGCCTGGCCTCTCAGCTGGGAATCGCTCCGCTCCAAAGCGCTCTCGTAGGGGTCCTCAAACCACCGTTCTCTCTCGTGGCTCCTCCCGGCTCAAGGCGGGCCCAGGGCTCCCTCGAGCCAGGCTCCTGGGCAGGACTTTGGCATTGAGGGTGTTCAATGGCCCTGGCTCCTGGGAGAGGCTCTGGAGGGGGACGAGTGGAGGGGCTCTGCCTTCTGCTCTCCACCACCCATGCTGACCCGAGGCTTGGGCCCAGATTTTCTGCTGCCGGGGTAGCTCTGCCGGCCTCCTTGGTGGCAGTCACTGTTTAATTCTCCTTCATCAGGCCAAAAGGTTTCTTCAAAAGCGAGAGATCATGGTTTTCATTCTTCTTTGGAAATGTGGGACCCACATTCACGTCCCCACTGCAGTCGGCTGCTAGATGGATGGGAATGGAACTTTTTTCAGTGCCGTTTGCGGTACTTTCTTTGGGTTCTTTCTTATGTCAGGTTGGAGTTTTCCCTGCAAGATGTTCTTCCACGTTTTCTGAAGCATCATCACACTTTTTAGGTTTGTCTGCATTCATTTCCTCTAGATTGGTGAGAACGGCCTTGTGTTATTTTCTTCAGAGTGTTCTGTAGAGATATCGCTGAAAGAAAGGCACTGTTTGTTCTGTATTGGGGGAAAAACAACACAAGGGCGGTTCGAAAATATTTTCTTGGAATGTTATTACTAGTCATTGGATACTTCAAAGTAAAATGAAGAACTTTCCTCCAATGATTGTTTTTTTAAGTCTATAATTGAATTCTTTAAAATGACCCATTTTACCTCCCCCCCTTTTAAACCTTCTAAACACACATATATACAGGTATGCAGCATCCTAAGAAATAATCTTTTATACTGAGGTCTTGTATGTAGACACAATGTACACTCATACGTGTCAAACTGGCCGGAGCCTGTGCGGTTTCATAACTGGGCTGGCAAATGAATGGGCTTCAGAGGATCCACAAAACTCCAGGACTTTAAAGTGGCGGCCAAGAAAACCTCTCCTGAGTCTGACGCGAGGCCTGAAATCTCGCGACAATTCGGTGTTAAATCGCATAAGGTGCTAGCAGTAACGTCAGAACTGTCCGTCATCAGCCAGGCCGGGAAGCGCTGGCGCCTCTAGAACGTTAGAAAACCAGGCTTTCAGACTTCCTGGGTTCGGGTTCTTAGGCCCTAACCGGCTGCTTTCCTTTGCTGTGAAGGCCGGTTCGTGTTCAAGTCTGAAGGGGTAGGATGGTGTCATGATGATTTCCCCTGAGAAGCCTGGCCCGTGGCTGGCTCTCTGGTGACTGACGTATACAATGCACGACCTAGTGCACGTGAATGGGAAGTTATTAAGCTTTAAAAGTCGGCACTTCACTTCCGTCTAGAATCCCCAGGCATATGTTTGATTTTGCCCATTTAATGGAGACCTCGGGATTGATTTTGTGCATTTCAGAGGAAGGCGCCTACAGTAGCCGCGGCTTAGACCAGTCCGTAAGACCGAGAGCTCTCGGCAGGCCGGCTTCGCTAACTCCAGTCAGCCCAAAGCAATCGAATAGTTGCGGCTGAGGAAACCTTTTATGTGACGGTGGTGACGTGTGGGGCGTGGGTCACCAGCTAAGAAGAGAGGAGGGGGGGTGAGATATATGCGTCATTATCCGCAATAGAAAAGAAATCTGGAAAAAGAAATTCACTTTACCCCTCCCCCCCCTCCAGGAGCCATCCCACAAGCGGTGAAAAAGGAGCCACAGAAACACGCCCCCACAGGGGGGTGCAGTCTCCAACCCCCTCCCCCCGCAGGCGTCACCACAGGGCCTGGAGTCACCGGGGTCCCGGTCCACGCGGCCTCAGGCACGGACCCGCTGCGCCCCCTCTGTCAACCCGCCGCACTGGCTTTAATCTCGTCTCATGCAGCAGGCTGTCGGCGCGCCCCCCCCCCCCCCCCCGCAGCCCCCAGACCCAGCGCCCCGGCCCCGCCAGCACCTTATCAAATGGGGGAGGGGGCAGAACCCCAGTGTTTTCACGGGGGCCACTTCGCCCCAAGTATCTCATTAACTGCACCCCCTGGGCGGGGGGGGGGCGGGCAAGGACGCCCCCTCCCACTGGAGCTCCCCACTTTCTTAAGTCCCCATCTGCCAAACTTCGGCCTCCCTCCTCCCGCCTTCTCTTAGAAGCCAAAGACTTTGATTGGTGAGGGGGCGGAGCCCCTCCCTCTAAGGTCCAATGACCAAAGGTGGAGGCGGGGCCTCAGAGCCGTTGAAGCAGAGAAGCGGGAGTCTGCGTAAGGGGCTAGAGCCAGAGATTGACTAGACCCGTGTTTCCGCCCCCAAACAGAAGCCAATAGGAGAGACTAGAAACAGATTGACTAAACAAGTGGTCCCGCCCCTAAATTGGAGCCAATAAGAGATGCTAGAGCCAGCGATTGACGGAGCCAATAAGAGAGGCTAGAGCCAGAAATAAAGTTGACTCGTGTTTCCGCCCCCAAACAGAAGCCAATAGGAGAGACTAGAACCAGAGATTGACTAAACCGGTGGTCCCGCCCCTAAACCGGAGCCAATAAGAGAGGCTAGAGCCAGAAATTGACTAGACTCGGAGTCTCGTTTCCTTTGCTAGATTGCGAGACTTCTGCGCCCTTCTTTTAAAGTTTTCCCGGCTATTCGCCTGCTCGCTGGCAAGGTGCCGAGGGGCCGGCGCGGAGCTCTCTCCCAGCCCCGGGGGCCGTCACGGTACAGAGACTGGAGCCCGTTGTACGGGGGCCGCCCGCCCCCCTCGCTGACGTCCGACGGGGGGGGGGAGGTTTGAGGGACGGGAGGGGAAACTGAGGCACGTCCGGACGGGGACCGCAGCGGTCGGTGACTGCTCCGGGCAGAGAGCCGGCCCATTCTCCCTTCCGGAGGCTGCCGGAAAGCCCCAGCAGGGGGCGAGCTGCTTGTGGAAGGGGGCCCGGAACGGCCGGACGAACTACCGGTGCCTCCCTCCCCCAGGCTTCGGGAAGCCTGGCAGATTATTTCAGCAGCTCCCACTGAAGTGTGAGTCGTGGTCTGAGAGAATCCAGAGACGTTTTCTTATCGTCACAAAAGTTTGTATATTTACGCCAAGCTAAAAAAAAAAAAAAAGTCCCTGAAGAGCGGAGGCTTGGGAGTTTTTTATGCTGAAATCTGGGGCTCAGCGGGCGAGGCCGTAAATTATACAAGAAAAGTAAGGGCTTTTCACCCAGGAAGGAAACAGGGCGGCCTTTAGCTGCTGGCAGAAACACTGGGGGTTTTCAGGAGGCAGATAAGGAGCAACAGACCAGATCCTTGGCGAAATAGGCAGTTCTGAGCAGACCCTTGGCTCTGGCCCATCACTGCCCACGAGGGCTGCAGCTGTCGCCAGCGTCCCAGAGCTTCAGACCTGCCCCTTTGGCCCCGGGCTCCCCGGGCATCCTGGCACTGATGCGGCTGTCCACTGAGATCTCGCTTGTGCCCCCGTCTGGCTTCTGCTGAATACAGCATAGAACCGGCCCCGGGACGCCCCGCTGGCTGCAGCGCCCTCACCCCCTCCTGGCAGCGGCGCCCGCGGTCTCCGCTCTCTCCCCTTCCTTTCTGACCGGCCACAGGGCCTCCATCCAGTCCGGTCCTGTACCCCCGTCAAGCCCCCAGTCTCTGGGGACCTCCTTAGTCCTCTGGGCCAAAGGAGCCCCATTGTCCTATAGAAAGTGACGAACAGCCTGGTTCTAGAAAGAGCTGCGAAGAAACAAGCGGAACCAGGAACGCACCGTGCGCGGCTAGAGCGAGTGCGACGCTCGCTTCTCAGCAGTTCCGTGATCCCCGGCAGCCCGTCCCTCCCCTTTTGTCCTCTGTTTTTTCCTCTCTCGTGACTTTTCCCTTTTGTTCTGATTTTTCTCTCCCGACATGATTCTTAAGGAATGTTTTTGGTTTTGTTTTTAAATAAAAACTGTACTGGCTGTGGGACCCTGGGCAAGTCACTTAACCCCAATTGCCTCAGAAAAAAAAGGAAAAAAAAGTCCATGTATAACTAGAAAAAACCTTTTAGAAGAAGCCATGTTGCATAGTGGAAGCAGTCACTTGCATTTAAAGTTAGCCGGACTAGGTCCAAACCTCAGCTACTGGATTTTGCTTATTTTACAGAAGGGAAAACATGTGATTTCGGGCGGGTTGCTGGACCTCAAGTTCCCTTTTCTGTAAAATGGAGGCGCTGGACTAGAATTATTCTTAAAGCGCCTTCCAGCTCTAGAGCTGCGATCCTGGCTCCAGAATGGGGGGTACTAGCTATCCTGTTACATATGGGAGCGGTGCTTTGGCCTTGGAGTCTGGAGAACCTGGATTCGAATCCCGCCCAGCTCCTACTGTGTGCCAGGCACTCTGCTGAGTACTTTATGCATAGCTCATTGGTTCTTACATTCTGGAAAGTAAGTGCTGTTATTATCCCCACTTTACAGATGAGGAAACCTAGGCAAGCAGGATTTAGTGACTTGCCCAAATGACTAGGAAGTGTCTGTTTTCAGGGGGTTTCCTTTCTAGGGGGGAGGGAATTAGGGATAAATCAGATAAACAGACAACCATAGACATGATAGTGTGAAAGAGGGCGCACTAATGGCTGTCTAGAAGGGCGGCCTCTGAACTGAACTTTAAAGGAAGCTGAGGATTCCAGGAGATAGAGATGAGCAGGGAATGTATCCTAAGCACTGGGGCTAATCCCTACCCAGGTGAGGTAGGCTATGGAATGTCCCAGAAGGGGAGCAACAAAGGTCAGTTTGGCTGTAATGAGAAGTTTATGAAATCTTCCAAGAAAGAGTGGGAGAGAGGAAGAAAAAAATTAGGGAGGGAGAGAGAGAAGAAAGGAGGGGGAGAAAGGAAAGAAGTAACCTTTATTAAATCTGCATGGGAAGACCAGCCCTTGGTTTTGAAGGACGTTTAATGCCCCGCTGAGGGGCTGGTGTCTTGTTCTGGGAGTGATGGGGAGCCATTGGGGCTTCCAGAGCAGGACGATGCTGTGAATAGATCTGAGCTTTAGGAAGATTCAAGAAACCGTTAATAATACCAGGCAAGCAGAAAACACAAGGCCCAGGAGCTGAGCCTGTCTCCGTGACATGTTTTCTAGAACATCCCACTGTTGCTTGGCTCAGCCCCCACTGCTCTCATCTACACTAGGTGGACTTCCTCCCCTCTCCTCTCCTCCAATACTTCCTCCACCCTCCATCCAGTGGCCACAATGATTTTCCTAAGTATAATCAAGCAGCCAATTAACAGGCCTTCACTGACTGTGTGCCAGGCACTCTAGCAGGCGTTAGGTGTCCAAAGGAAAAAAAACAGAAGAGGTTTTGCCTTCGAAGAGTTTACACTGAGGGGAAAAAAGCAAGAACATCTAAAATTAAATACAAGATCATTTCACAGCAAGGGGAAGAGGAGGCCCAGGGATACACGTGACCCGGATCACTCGAACCCCAATCTTCATTAAATCCCCACTGCTCTGAAGGAGGAAGTCCGAACACCTGGCTCTGACCTTTAAAGCCCTCTATAATCTAGAGCCTGCTTTTTCAGCCTTATCACCCATTACTCTACCACAGTCTTTCAAGCCCCTCCCCTTCCTGAACAGGTCCTCCTTGCTTTCCCATCTCCATACCTTTGCCCACATCGTTGTCCCTCTTCTCTGCTAGATCCTAGTTCACAGCCACAAGGTGCTCTGTTGCATAGGGGCTCTCCTTCCTTTTTAAAGAAAATCTCCTATTTGCTTTCTCCTATTGATGGGGATGGGGTGTAGCTGAGCCCCGCTCCTGCTGAATCCTCTGCTTTCATGACGGGAGCAGGGCCCTTCTGTGGGCCTTACCTCTTTTATGAAAGATGGGATTAGCTCCTTCCAGTTCAGTATTATGATTCCCTTCAAGCTCCCAGGCTGGGCTGACTTTGTTTATTGATGTTTTTGAAAAAGGGAGAGGGAGAGAGTTAGGAAGGAAAGAACATTTATTAGGCGCTTACTATGTCCAAGCACTAAGTCTACCTCCCTTCCAGGAGGTTTCCTTCCAAAGGGGGAAATACCTGGCAGAGAAAGGGTGGCGGTGTGTTGGTCCAGAAAGTTCTGGAGCTCCAGAGGGGCTGGGGAGAGGTTCTCCCCTCGGGATTAGTGGGAAGTAAACCAGGAACTAAATAACAAAGGGTTGGAATCCACAGACCAGACAGTCTTTCTCAGCATCTCCTCCAAGCAGGACCTTGGCTTTCTGCCCCTGCTCCCTCCCTGCCCCCCCCCCCCAGCCCCAGAGGCCGGACCCCCAGCCTTTTCCGCTTCTCCCATCCCTGCTCTTCTTCAGTTTTTATAAGAAACTGGACTTTGGTCCCACTCTCTGCCCTCCCCCTCTCTGTGAGCCTGGACAAGGCCGAGCTTCCCAGGGAGCCTCAGCCCCCCCAGGGCTGTAGAGAGGTGATGATGGCCTGAGCCAGCCTCCGAGGGGAGGGGACTGGGAGGCACGGGAAGGGCGTTGGGGAGTGTCCCACTCCCACACTTAGTGAAGGGAGTTGAGGGGAATGGCTAAGAAGGCCCGCAGAGCTAGTAGGGCAGCGGGGGTGGGAGTGGGGGAGGTGGGGGGCTGTCACCAGGAGGAAACCAGGTGTGGAAGCAGCCGGAGGGGAAGAGGTTCGGCTGGACATAGGTGTAGTGCTTCCTGTGATGTGGAAGGGGCCGCAGAGGGGACACTGAGGGGATGGGGGACTCAAGGGAGAGAGCAGTGGGCTTCGAGGGGCCGGTTTGTCCGCAGATGGGGCCGGAGGGAGGGCGGGATCCCAGGGAGGGGGAGCCCATCACCCGCTGGGAGCGCCTGAAGGACTGCAGAGGAGCTGGAGAGGATGGAGTCCTCCCAGGACCTCCGTCAGCTCAGGGAAAAGCCATCCTGCTGGTCCTGACACACAGTGTGTGTGTGTGTGTGTGTGTGTGTGTGTGTGTGTGTGCAGGGGCCTTCTCTCCTGCCTTCATTCAGGACTCAACCTACCCCCAGCCCGCCCCAAACCGGTCAGCTCAGGGAAAAGCCATCCTGCTGGTCCTGACACACTGTGTGTGTGTGTGTGTGTGTGTGTGTGTGTGTGTGTGTGTGTGTGTGTGTGTGTGTGTGCAGGGGCCTTCTCTCCTGCCTTCATTCAGGACTCAATCTACCCCCAGCCCGCCCAAAACCAGTTCCCCGGGTCCCCTGGCAGGCCTCCCAAGGCCACCGCCTGCCTTTGGCACATCCCAGGACAATGTGGGAGAGGAGTCCCTGAGATGCCCGGGGCCTCAGCGGCACAGAACGTCCTGCCAAGCCGGGCCCAGGGCAGCAGAGGGGAACTCGTCGGACCAGAATGGGCGTCCCTCCTCCCCTTCCCTGGTTGGTCCTGATGACACTTCCAGGCCCAGCCCCACGAGGTGCCCTTTAGCAAGCCCCAGGCCCTGCCCAGCCGAGGGCCCCAGAGACACAATTCAGGGGTAGAAAGAGCCCTGACTGGGATCCCGGAGGTAGGAGGGGGCTGAGGTCCCCAAAGTCCCTTCTATTGAGGGGTCTTTTTCTTTCTCTGACTCTCTCTCTTATTCCCTGCCTCATCTTTCTCTTCCTTCCTCCATCTCACTTGTTCATTCGTTCTCTCTACCCAATCCTCTCTCATTTTCCATCTCTGTCTCTGTCTCTTTGTCTCTGTCTCTGTCTTTCTGTCCCTGGTCCCATCCCTTGTCTCCCTCTGTCTCTTCTTCCTCCCCTTTTCAGTTGTTTCCCTAGGAGGGGGTGCTCACGCTGGGGTGGGGGTAGGGGGAAGAAGCCAGAGGGGGCTCTCTTAAAGACCCTGCTCCCTCCCTCCTAGTCTGTATTTAATGGAGCCAGACTGCCTAAACTTTGACCCCTTGCAGGGGATGGAGAACAGAAATAAAAGCTGGCTCCCTGCCCTCCCTCCCCCCATCCCACCTTGCAGATTACGAAGCACGGCCCCTGATTGGAAGTCTTGGCTGGGGCCTTGGGGAGTGCTGAAAGGGCGCCCTTCACATCCCTGCTAGTCCCCACACAGGGCTGTGGGACCCTGAGAGGGGTGTGGGGGGGGGAGGCAGCTTTATGAGCGACTTCCTCCTATCTGGTTAATGTGTTTGGAGTCAGGAGGACCTTTCATGTTTGAATCCTTAATTGGAGATTTGCTGAGAGACACTGGGCCAGTGACTTTCCCTCTCTGGGCTGTTTCCATCTTTAGAAAATGGGGAGGGATGAGGAGGATGGTCTCTGGCTTCCCTACACTTGAGGAAGGACTTGTGAAGGAGGGGGCACCCTGAAACATCTCCCCTCCCCCAACAGGTAAAGGGGCTGATTTCTTCCCCTACTGCAGTCTCCTGCCTGAATCAAGTTTGTTTTTTTTTTTTCTTTTTCCAAGCCCCCCTTCCCCCCCCCCCATAGTGGGCAGGCTCCTGTTCCATCTGAGAAAACCCGACTCACTTTATAAAGGCCGGCTCCCTCCCTGGAGCTTCTTAAGGGCTTGGAGGTGGGGGAGGTTCCATCTTCACACTTATTACCTGGCCTTTCCCTGCATCTCAAACCTCTGGCTGGCTGGGGGAGCGTAGGGGGCTCCTTCCCCAGGTCCCCTCCACTCAGATCCCCACAGGGCTTCTAAAACGCTTTCCCGGCCATCACCCAGCTGAGTCTTCATTCTACAAGAGCCTGGGGGAAGGGTCCTCCGGGCTGTTCTACAGAAAGGGAAAGGGGACTTAGACTAGAGAGTAAATGCAGTCCTTGTTCCCAGATGAGACGATCTGGAATTGGGAAGGGCTCTGGATGCCGGTCTAATCCAGGCTCTCCATTTACACACAAGGGATCTCCCAGTAGGGGAGCGGCCAGAGATTGAGAGCCAGGAGTCAGAACAGAGACCCTCAAAGACCCGGGGGGCGGGGCAGCAGGAGGGGCGGGGTCCCTGACTCATTCTAGCCCTAACTGTCAGTAAACTCCCAAGGGCTCAGGATCTCGGCAGAGATGCGCCGTCTACCGTGTTGTTCGTCCTTCGCTCCTTCCACCTCAGAGCTTCCAGAAAGCCTCACTGGGCGCGCAGCAGGTGCTTAACCAAGGGGCGAGGGTCAGACCAAACATTAGCGCCTTTCCTCTTTGTTTTCATGGCGCGTGGGCCACTCAGAGCTTTTTCTGAATTTCAATAAAATGTGCCCTCTCCTCACAGCCAAGAGGTCTTTGAAACAAAGCTAAAAAAGAAAACAAAAAACTCTGCAAAACCAACCAGCACCTTGGCTGCGTCCCAGACATTCTGCAATCTGCCACACTCACAGGCCCCACCGCTGGCGCTCATCGCTTCCCAGGATGTTTCCACTAATCTGACTTTCTCAAGACTTTGGGATCCTTCTTTCCTCCTTCTTCTCTTTTTTCCTCCCTTCTGATTCTTCTCTTCTATTCACCCCCTTTCTCTTCTTCCTCCTCTTGTCTTTCTCTTTTCTCCTCTTCTTTATTCTGTTCTCTTCTTCCTCTCCCCATTTATCTCCTTTCTCTTTTTCCTCCTCCTCTTCTTCTCTTTTCTCCTTTCTCATCTTCCTCCTCCTCCTCTTTTCTATTCATCCCCTTTCCCTTCTTCCTCTTCTTTATTCTGCTCTCTTCTTCCTCCTCTTCTATTCATCCCTTTTCCCTTCTTTCCCTTCTTCCTTTTCTCTCCTTTCTCCTCTTCTTTATTCTGCTCTCTTCTTTCTCCTCTCTTCTGTTCATCCCCTTTCCCCTCTTCCTCCTCTTTTCCATTTTTTCTCTTCTTACCTTTCATTTCTTCTTTCCTTTTCACCTTCTCCTCTTCCTCTTTCCCTTTGCTCCCTCTCTCCTGCCCTCCTCCTCTTTCCTCCATTTTTCTTCCCTCCTCTTTCTTTCTCGAATCTCTCTTTCCTTTCTCCCTCCCTCTCTCTTTCCCTCCTCCCCCTCTTTCTCTTTTTCTTCCTTTGGGCTTCCTCCTTGGGCTGCCTACGGGGCCGAGGAGGGTGGACTCTGACTGGCGGGGAGCTCGGATGCAGAACGCCCGGCCCCACAGCCCCACCCTGAGCCTTCTCCGTCCCAGCCAGGGCTGATTAATGATTACAGGCTCGGAATGAAGGCTGCTGGTTCAGGTGCACCTCAAAGTCCACCTTGGCCCTGACCCCCAGCGGAGGCTGTGGGAGATGGAGGCAGGAGCTCAGGAGGCCCCAGCGGAGCCTCCGCAGGAGGCCAGGGCAGTCCTTAACACCTATGACATCTTGGTGGTGGTCTTCTATTTTGTCTTCGTCCTTGCAGTGGGGATCTGGGTGAGCCTGGGCCCTGGGGGCCGGGAATGGGAGGAGGGGAGAGGCAGATCTGGGGCAAGAGGGAGTTGGGGCGGGCCCAGGGCCACTCCACCCTTCCACAGCTGGGGTCCCTCCCGGTGGGGTTCACAGGGGCGCTGATTTGGAAGTGGGGAAGACTCGGTCTCAGTCTTGGGACAGCGCACAGAAAGTCAGGGTTGGGAGAAGCCCTAGAGAGAATTCAGACCCACTTTCCAGAGAGAGAAACTGAGGCCTGGAGGGAGAGAGGGACTGGTTGGGGTTTTCAGAATCAGTCACTAAACCTTTACTGGGCTTCCCCCTCTCCCTACGGGGGGGGGGAGGGGGGAAGGTCTCCCCTTGGTGCGCAAGAGCAGAAGTGGCGACAAAAAGCGCAAAATGAAAGCCTGAAAGCAGGGTTTTCTTTTCGGGGGGAGGCCGGGGAGGGAGCGCGGCCGACGGCTCAGCCGGGCTCCTTCCCTCGTAGTCCTCCCTCCGCGCCAGCAGAAGCACGGTCGGCGGCTATTTCCTGGCGGGGCGCTCCATGACCTGGTGGCCGGTAAGTGACACCCCCGCGGGCGCGCGGGGCCGGCTGCGCGGAGCTGCCGCCTCTGGGCTGGGGGGCGCGGGGCGTTCCGGGGTGTCAGCGCCCGGGCTGGGGGAGAGGGAGCCGGCGGCCTCCAGCGAGGGGCAGGGCCCGGCTGCAGCTGAAGTTGCAATCAGGCTTAAGTGACTTGCTCAGGATCCCCGGCTAGTAAGTGAAAGTGTCTGAGGCTGGATTTGAACTCAGCTCCTCCTGCCTCCGAGGCTCCACCCGCTGCACCGCCTGGTGCTCCAGGGGCTCAGCGTCCCTTGAACAACACTCTGACAGCCGGCGGACCTTTGCTATTGGACACACGCTAACGCTCCCGATTCCTTTGATCCTCAGACATCCTGGTCTCGGGTCACAGCTTCCCACTCACCCTCCTCTCCCCAGACAGCCCCCCTAGCTTAGCGCCGCGCTCCAGAGGTGGTCCGGCCAGCCCACCGCCCTAGTCCTAGGAGCTCTGCCCGGCTACAACCGGCTGTTGCGGCAGCTCCATCCTGCTGAGCCCTCTTAAGCTTGAGGTCCACTAGCACCCTCTGATCTTTCACAGAGTAACTGCTGCTATCCACACTTCTCCTCCCTCATACACGAGAGATTGTTTTGAGCTCAAGTGCAAAGACTTTGGTTTATTCTGTGGAATTTCAACTTATTGGCTCCAGGCCCGGGCTCTAGGCTTCCGGGGAGGTCAAATTCAGCTCCGTGTAGTAGCATTTATCATTCCCCTTGTTCGATAGCAAGAGACTGAATGAATATTGGGACACCTAAGGCTGTGAGTCTGAGTGTTGTCTCGTCATGAAGTGTGATGAAATGTGTAACCTCAAGGAGCTATAGAAATTACTGCTAACAATTATTATTAGTGCTGTCGGGTATTGTTTCCCATGAAGCACTGGGCTTCTCTCATGATGTTCTTCCTGCTGCATTGTTTTCTTGTTCCCAGATAGACCAAGACATACATAGGTGGATGAATGGAAAGCATAATACATACAGACATGCGTGCATATACATAATATGTAATTAGAGATGAAGGCAGACTGGTGCATGGGTGAGGGGAAAGGATAGATAAAGAATAAATAGCTAGGTAAACAACAAATATATACAGAGATTATAGATAGATGAAAAGGATAAATAGAAGAAATGGATAGAGATAGATAGATTGTAGATTAAAAAAAAAGTAGAAGAAAAAATGGATGGATGGAAAGAAGAATGGAAACACAGACAGAGAGATTTATATCAGGTTGGCCAGATCTATTCAGATAAGTTTCTCTCTCTCCTTTTCTAGTTTATACCTTCTTGATTAGATTAGGACAATTCCAAAAATGTTTTCAGTGGCTCTTGTGGGCAGTCCTCCCCTTGCTAAGGGCACACTGCTCTTGTTCAAGCTTGGGTCCAAAACTCCAACTTATATTTCATAGACCACATGTCATTTTAAAAATGACATCTACTCAGTGCTCACTGATTGTGATTAGACTCTGTGAATCTACTCTTAAGGGGCTTGTGATCTGGTAAAGGGGATAAAATAGACATAAAATCTCTAAAACAAGACAGATGAGAAGGGCTGTTGTGAAGAGACAAACAGTGGTCTCAGTTCAGGGGGAGAAAGATTACTTCTAGTTAGGAAAATTAATGGGCACCTCAGACACCATCTTCTTGATTTTCCAAATCTTGTTTTCCTTTTAACACCCCTGAAAATCTCATCTATGGCCCCAAGAACTTTCCTTTCTTGCCCATGACTTCATAATCCCCAAGACAACTAGGCTCGCTCCCTTTCCCTCTAACTCCCTTTATTTCTCTTTCTGCCTCTCTAGCTCTGTCTCTCTAGATGTAACCCTTCTGATCCTTTGTGCAGAAGATTGCCCCTAGGATCCCCTGATCTTCATCTGGTTGGTGGCCTTCCGACCAAATCTAATTACCCAGAAGCCCCGGCTTCAGCCCCACTCCAGTCTGCTCCCGTTCCTTTCAGATTGGTGCCTCTCTGATGTCCAGCAATGTGGGCAGTGGCTTATTCATCGGCCTGGCTGGGACAGGAGCCGCTGGTGGCCTGGCTGTGGGGGGCTTCGAGTGGAATGTGAGTACCCCCCCCAAAGGGATCCCTAGTCCCGGCTGATATCCAGGGAACAGGAGCAAAGCCAGGCTAGGTTTAAATGAGACAGAAAGGGCTTTTCTGTGCCTACTTTCCTCTCTCATTTACTACAGACTGGATTGTGAAAGTTCAAGAGACATAATTTCTGGGTAATTAAGCATTTCGTTAATTGTGGCTAGAGAATAATTAATAAAAGCATGGCCAACCAAAGGTGGATCATGGCAGCCTCTGGATGTTTGCACTTGGAAGAGTGGGCGTTCCCAACAGGTGGTGATCGATTCTGATTGGCTACTAAATTAGTGAGAGGAGTGAATATTATAATGAGGTGGATCTAACATAGGGGGGGTGTGTGACTTGATTGGGTCACTCTCCGTTCCAGAGTCACCCCTAGCCCAGGCAGCCTAGGCAAAGGATCTAGCTCTCATCCAAGCCTGAGTAGAACACGAGGGACTTCCCAGTTCGAGGGGGTCTCAGCAAAATCGGGGAGAATGTTAAATCCAATCCCGTTATCAGCCTATTCTTCAGAGACTGATCTGGCCTAGCAGAGAATAAATTAGGAGAAAGAGAAGAACCCCTGGAATCGATTGTAAGCATAAACGAGAAATGAGCATTTGTCTCAAAGCCCTAGATCCGTTTAGAACGTGGATCTCGGGAAATGGATCCGTGAATGTCGAGCTATGAGGAAATTTAGAAACCGTCTGTCCCTCCCTTTTTACCAATGGAGAAACTGAGGCACAGAGTAGGGGCGTAACCTCCCCAAGATGACCCAGAAAGTTGGCGGCAGAATCCGAACTCCGCTCCGAGGGGGCCTGACTTCCGGACCAACAGCCCCATGCCTCGGCTGGAGGCCGCCAGCTTCTCCCCCCGTGTCTAGGGTCCACCAAGGGAGGGCTCTGGCTTCCCCCACACACACCCCCTTCCTTTGCCCAGGCCACCTGGCTGCTCGTCGCCCTGGGCTGGGTCTTTGTCCCGGTCTACATCGCGGCCGGCGTGGTCACCATGCCCGAGTACCTGAAGAAGCGATTTGGGGGCCAGAGGATCCAAGTGTACATGTCCGTGCTGTCCCTCGTGCTGTACATCTTCACCAAGATTTCGGTGGGTAGAGGGTCCTGCTCAGGAGGCTGCCCTGGTCCCACTCCCCCGAGGCGCACGCTGCTAGGCACTCCGGGGGGAGGACGGTAATCGTACACGGGCCGCCATCGACCTCCTTTGGTCTTCTTCACCCCTGAGGGAGGCAGGGGAGGATCACGGCCTCCGCTTTAAACCTGAGGAGACCCGAGTTATTTAGTGACGCGGCGTCAGTGACCGGTCCAGCACCCGAGCCCCGGCCAGCTCCCTCCGCGCCTTTCTCCCCCCGCGCCTTTCTCCCCCCCCCCTCCTCCAGCCAAGCCAAGGGCCCTGTGAGAGCGGAAGGGAGGGAGGGGTAGAGCCCCGAATGCCTGCGCTGATGGGGGGGGCGCCTTTCCTTCCCCTCCCCCCCACCCTGGCTGTCCCCGCTCCTCTCCCCCAGACCGACATCTTCTCGGGAGCCCTGTTCATCCAGGTGTCCTTGGGCTGGGATCTCTACCTCTCCACCATCATCTTACTGGTCGTGACGGCCGTCTACACTATCGCCGGTAATGGCCCCCGGAGCCAGGAGCGCACACCCGAGGGAGTCAATGGGGAGGGGCCAGAGGAGGAGAGGGGGACCGGAAGGGGAGGGAAAGAGACAGAGAGAGGCAGAGACACAGAGACAAGAGACAGACAGGTAGAGAGAGAGACAAAGACAGACAGAGGTAGAGAGAGGCAGAGACAGGCCAAAAGGGAAGGGAGAGGGAGGGAGGGAGGAAGAGAATGGAGAGGAGAGAGACAAGGACAGCCTGGGGCAGAGCGTGACACGGAGTCAGGTGGACGGACACAGAGTCAGAGAGAGAATCAAAAGCAGAGGGGACGGACAGCGCCTGGACAGGGACCGGGATGAAGATCTCGAGGGGCCCCAGCCAAGCGGAGGGAGACGCAGTGGCCGCAGGCGCCTCCGGGGGGCGCTCAGGAGCGGCCCAGCCTGACTGGGGGACTGGTCCCTGCTGCTCTCTCCCAGGGGGCCTGACTGCGGTCATCTACACCGACGCTCTGCAGACGCTCATCATGGTGGGGGGCGCCCTGGTCCTCATGTTCTTGGGTGAGTGGGGAGGGTGGGTGCTGGGGACAGGGCCTTGTGGGTGCCGGGGGAGGGGTCTTGTGGGTGCCACGGAGGGCAGAGGGGCGTCTTCCCTCGTTCCCGGGCCTCCGGCTCGGGCAGGGTCTGCGCTCGGGCCCGGTCCGCCACGGAGCAGCGGCTCTGGGTTTGCAGGGTTTAAGGAGGTGGGCTGGTACCCGGGCCTGCAGGAGAAGTACGCCGCCGCCGTCGCCAACGTCACTGTGCCCAACACCACCTGCCACCTGCCGCGGCCCGACGCCTTCCACCTGCTCCGGGACCCCGTGGCCGGGGACATCCCGTGGCCCGGCCTCATGTTCGGGCTCACCGTGCTGGCCACGTGGTGCTGGTGCACAGACCAGGTACGTGCTGCTCCTGCCCGGGGGAGCCGGGCTTGGGCCGCCCCACGCGCCCCCCTGGCAGAGGCCTCGCCTTGTGCGGGCCGCGTGGCACAAGGCGCGCTCCGTTGGGGGTGGGGGCCGCGCAGCTCCGCCCACGCGCCCTGCCCGAGGAGCCCCAGGCGGAGACTTCGAGGCTGGCCCCTCACGTGCCCCCGGCCCTGCCGCCCCGGGGGCTGCCACACGCCAGGTGATCCGGGCACTGCCAGTCTGGCCGAGCGTGTGCGGGGAGAAGCCCGTGCCGCCCGGGCCCACGTGGGGGCTGTCTGGCCGCCTGCTGTGCCCCCCTCGGTCCCGGCCCTCCGTGAGCTCGGCCCTGTCCCCACAGGTGATTGTGCAGAGATCCCTGTCGGCCAAGAACCTGTCCCACGCCAAGGGGGGCTCCGTGCTGGGGGGCTACTTGAAAATCCTGCCCATGTTCTTCATTGTCATGCCCGGGATGATCAGCCGCGCTCTGTACCCAGGTAGGGGCCGAGGCGGCGGGACCCCTTATGCCTTCCCTTACAAGGGCCCGTCCCGCCGTCTACAGACCTGAGCGCATGGGGAGCTCACCACCGGCCTGGCCTGCCCCTAGGGACAGCTTACGGGGCGCTGGAATCTGCCCCAGCCCTGTGGCCGCCCCGCCCCCATCCCGCCTCCCCTGGGCTGGGCCCCGGGCTCTAGGCCTAGCCCCGCCCCTCTCTGCCTCTGCCTCCCTTGGTGAGGGAGTCAGCTCTGCAGGGGAGGCGGGACCCCCACATTCTGTCACAATCCAGGTTAGTCAGCAATGATTAAGCCCCTTCTGTGTGCAGAAGGCTGGGGGCGGGCACAAAGCTTGCATAAGACCCTGACCCTGCTCAGTTTAATGTCTGCAGGGAGGGGGCAAGGGGCCACAGACTCCACAGACCCCCCCCCCCCCCAGGCTGCTCACAAGAACCATGGAGGCTGCCATTCGGAGGATGGGCAGGAATTCTCGGGGGAAGGGTCCTGGGGGGGCTGGGGGGGAGGGGCGGTCAACAAGCCCTGGGCCTGAGGCTCAGCTGCCTCAACTGCCCTCTCTGGGGGCGCTCCCAGCTGTGACGGGCCCAGGGCCCCGAGTTCTGTGTTCTAAGATTCCTCCCCGGGGTGAGGTCCCGGGTTCCTACTGCTGATACTCCGTTCAAAGATTCTCCCCCTCATTTCTGACACCCCTGTTCTAAGCCAGCTCTAGCTCCAGAATCCTCCCCAGGCTGCCATGGCCGACAAGAGCCCCTTAGCTGCTTCCTCTGCAGCGGCCCGTTTTCACAAGGGACCTGGAGAGGAGGGCTTGGGATGGGGACCCCCCCTCCCCCCACGGCACAGACCCCTGTCTGCTCCCCCTGTGCAGACCTGGGCCAGTCCGGCCTCCAGCATCCTGGGGGAGGGTCCCTCTGTCTGGGAGGGGGCAGGGTCAGCCTGACTCCCCTTTTCCAGACGTGGTCGGCTGTGTGGACCCCGACATCTGCCAGGCCGTGTGTGGGGCCCGAGTGGGCTGCTCTAACATCGCGTACCCCAAGTTGGTGATGGAGCTCATGCCTGTGGGTGAGCCTCGCCCAGCCCTTGGGCCTGGGAGCAGGGCGAGGGGGGAGGGCAGAGGAGGGGGCAGGGGAGAGGCTGTGGCTAGAAACCTGGGGGGGGGTAAGTGGAGAAGGGGGTTAGCCGGGGCGAAGTTGGGGGAGGGGAGAATTGCCCCTGGGACTCCCCAAACTAAGGTCTCCAAGATTGGATGCTGTTGCCTCCAGGGCGGGGCTGTTTGGGCGCAGGGGGGCAGGGTGGGCTCCTGGCTCCGCCCCTGCCATGAGGGAGAAGCAGCCCCTCCCCTCAGGGAGCATTCCATAAATTGTCCGCCCTGGGACAAAGTCCCAGCTGACTCTCCCCAGTTAAGGTGGTGGGGCGGGTGGTGCCCTCATTACCTTATGCCCGGGTATCCCCAGCCCTTCGCCCAGGCCCGGCACTTAGTGGGCACTGAAATGCTGCCTGTCTGTCCGGGCCACTCCGGGACTTTAGGCAAATCCCTTCCCTGGTCCGGACCTCGGTGTGTCGGGGATAGAAAGTGGGGGCCCTCATCTCTGCCCGCCTGGTGCCCTGCCCAGTGGCTGCCATGGCCGCTGGCTCCCTGGCCAGTCCTGGGGGGTCCCCTGGCCCGAGGGGCGTTGGGAGGCGGCCCGGCCCCCAGCCCCTTCCTCTCCCCCACAGGGCTCCGCGGGCTGATGATCGCCGTCATCATGGCAGCCCTCATGAGCTCGCTCACCTCCATCTTCAACAGCAGCAGCACGCTCTTCGCCATCGACATCTGGCAGCGCTTCCGCCGGGAGGCCTCCGAGCGCGAGCTGATGGTGGTGGGCAGGTGCTGGCCGCCCGGGCTCGCGACCCCCCCCCCAGTCCTACCCTGGGCTCTCACGCCCGTCCACCCCGTCCCCCCCCCCACTCTTCCCTCCCGCCCTCCCCCCCCCACTCTTCCCTCCCGCCCTCCCCCTTGGCCACACTCGGATCCCTCCGCTGAGAGCGGCAGGTGCCCCTGGGAGCCCTGCGGCGGATGAGGAGCCGGCCCCCTGAGACTGTCGGGAGGGCGGGCCCAGGTCCCTCTGCTCCGGTATTTCTGGGCTCTCAGCGGGCGCCTGGGCCGGCGCCCATCTTCCTCTGGGGGGTCCTAGTCATGGGGAAGGAAGAGGGGGAAGGAGCCGCCAGGATGAGCTGGGGTGCCCGGCAGGGAACCTCGGGTCGGGCACAGGGACAAGGGCGGCTTGGCCATGGGCAGGGAAAGAACAGGGTCTCCGGCCAGGTTTTCTCTGAATCCGATCCGCGTCTCGGACCGCACATTACCTGGCCTGTCCTAGCAGGGTGACCCACCCCTGAAGCGGGAGGAGGCGGCTCAGGGTCCGATCAGGGCCAAGGGGCAGGAGGCCGGGGTGGGGGCACAGGCTCCTGAGTGAGCCCGGCTGTGGGGGGAGGACAGCCGCTGTCACCCCTGGGGGAGAGCTGGGGGGAAGCTGAGAGCAGGGAGGGCCCTAGAACAGGGGGTGTCAGGGCTGGGAGGGGCCGAGAACAGAGGATGCAGAGCTAGGGAGAGCCCTAGAATTTGGAGGAAGCTTGGAGACCATTTGGCCTCCCATTTTAAAGCTAGGGAGCCAGAGCCTGCTCAGGTCATGTGGCAGGTTAGGGTGCAGCTGACCTAGGACCCACATTTCCTGCCTCGGGACCCCCACAGCCCCTGGGACCCCACAGGTTCTGGGTCCGGCCGGCCGCCGCCCATGGCGGTCCCAGAGCTCCGTCTGAGGCCGGCCCCCTCCCCACAGGGTGTTCGTGGTGTTCTTGGTGGTCATCAGCATAGTCTGGATCCCCATCATCCAGAGCGCCAACAGCGGGCAGCTCTTCGACTACATCCAGTCGGTCACCAGCTACCTGGCGCCGCCCATCACTGCGCTCTTCCTCCTGGCCATCTTCTGCCACCGGGTCACAGAGCCCGTGAGTGGGGGGGCGGGGAGCTGGAGCCCGGGAGCACATCCGGGCCCTTCTATGAAACATGGCGGGGTTAGCGGCGGAGGGCGGCGCCCATGGACAGGGGCCAGATTCGGGGATACATGAGGCCTTGCCCCAAGCCCTGCTGGCCCCTCACCATGGGGAGTGAGACCTCCCCTATAACATGAGGCCGGTGGTCACAAAGCCTGGGACTCTGTGACCCAGAATCCAAATCCTGGCCCCAGCCTTCTCTGGGCCCTCTCACCTTGGGATCTGTCCGGGTCCCGGGGCTTGAGCTCCCCGTCTCCACAGGGGGCCTTCTGGGGCCTGGTCTTCGGCCTGGTGGTCGGCGCCCTCCGGATGGTCCTGGAGTTCTCCTACGGGGCCCCCTCGTGTGGGGAGCCCGACGCCCGGCCCGCCGTGCTCAGGGACGTGCACTACCTCTACTTCGCCCTGCTGCTCTTCGGCCTCACGGCCCTGGTCATCCTGGCGGTCAGCCTCTGCACGCCCCCCATCCCCGAGGAGAAGGCAGGTGTTCCCCCCAGGGGTCCCACGCCCAGCTCTGCCACAGGGGCGGGCCCCCCACTGGGCAGCAGAACCTGGCTCCTTGTACAGAGGGGGAAGGGGTCAGAGACCCTGCCAGCTCTGGGTGGTCAGCTTGGACCATGGAGAGGAGCAGAGGTACAGGGACGGGGCTGTCCCCTGAGAGGGACCAGGAACAGAGCCCGGAGAAACCTAGAACGGGGGTGTCGGAGCTGGGAGGGGTTCTAGAAAGGAAGTACAAGAGCTGAGCAGGGCTCTAGAATGGGGGATGTCAGAGTGGGGCTCTAAAGCAAAGGATGTTAGAGCTGGGAGGAGCTCTGGAACAGGAAGTGCCAGGGCTGAGGGGGCTCTAGAACAGGGAATGTTAGAGCTGTGAAGGGCTCTAGAACAGGGGGATGTTAGAGACAGGAGGACCTCTGGAATAAATGAGAGGGCTAAGAGGGGCTCTAGAACAGGAGATGTCAGGGGTGGGAGGGACTCCAGAACTGGGGATGTCAAGGCTTGAGAAATGCTCTAGAACAGGTGTAAGGGCTGATGGGCCTGAGGACAGGGAATGTCAGGGGTGGGGGCCTGAAAATGAATGACCGATGAGCTATGAATGAATGCAGGGCTTTCCTGCAGTACCCCGGGCTGAGCCAGACAAGTCTAGCCGGGTGCTTGGGGCTCCCCCCACCCGCCCCTGTGGCCCCTAAGCAGGAAGCCTGCTGTGGCCCCAGGCCCCTCCCCTTGGCCTCTGCCTGAAGCCCTGCATTCTCTCCCTCCAGCTCATCCCCCTGACCTGGTGGACCCGACACCGCAGGGCGCCGGGCCTGGACGGGCACTACCACGGGCACCCAGCCGGGGGTCGGGAGGCAGAGTGGTCGGCCCCGGACAGTCGGGCAGAGGAGAGCGTGTGGGGGGATGGTGCCCTTAAGGAGGAGCCCTCAGGTGAGCTGGGCGGGGGGCGGAGTGGCCCCCCCTGTGAGAGACGGCCCAGGAGAAGCTCCCCAGCTCTGAGGGTTGCCCTGTAATGGGCCGGGCTCAGCTCAAGCCTCCCCAGGAAGCCTTCCTCAGCCTCCCAACTGCCTCCTGACAGTGTAGATGCCACAGCAAGGGGATGCAACCCGAGGAGGGAAATAGAACTGAGGGCAGCGAGGAAACAAGCCCAAGAAAAAACCCTTAATAAACCCCTAAACTGTCCGTCCATGCCATCTCCTCCATTGCAAGTTTGCTGGTTGGGGGAGGGGGTGATGAGTGCAGTCTCCACTTCAAGAGTGGGTCCCCACTGCCGAGCCCCTTCCCATGAGCTCACTGTTAGCCGGGAGACAGGAGGAGCTAAAGCAAGAGCCATTCCCAAGAAGAAAGAGTAAAACTAGATCGGGAGCCCCCTAAAACCTCAGGGCGGACTCTCCCACCAACACTGTCATCGCTGGCAAAGGTGGGACTTAGTCTGGCCGGAGGGAAGCCCACGGTAGGAAGTTCAGATGAGCCACCGCTAGTGCAGGACCCCGGCCCTCCTCCTTCTCGGGTCCCTGCTGACAAGGCCGCTCCCCCCCAGCTCAGCTCTGTGCCGCAGGGGTTCTGCTCTCCAGTCGGAGTCCGTAGCTCCCTTGTGGGCCGCCAGGCGCCAGCTCCACGATGGCGCTTCCTCCTCCCGGCTCTTGCTCTCTCTGCTCTCTCCTAGAGGAAGCGTCCCTCCCTGGGCAGGCGGTCCTGAAGCAGGGCCTATGAGCAGGGAAGTGGATGGAATCTTCCCCTGCTGCTTCTGGCAGGCTTGGGGCCCGTGCTCCCCCGGGCGGTCGTTCTGCTTTGTCTAGATGCCCATAGGGCCGACAAGGTACCCGAAAAGAACCGATCCGCCGTGCCCGCAATGTCGCGGGAGAAAATGTCTTAGCGCTTCCTAAAAGCAGGAGAGCGCGGCGCTTCCTTTTGGGGTTTCCGTGCCTTGTTAGTCTCTCGGTCTGTGCCCTTCCTGGATTACATCAACTGCCCACCCAAAGCGCAGGCGCGAGCGCCGAGCTGACCCAGCGATGGGAAAGGCCGCTTTAGCTCAGCTGGAGCCCAGAGGCCTGGGGGGGGGGGACGAAATCCATGACTGGAACCCTCAATAAGTACTTCTGGGGTGCCCGGCACCGTGGGAAGTGCCCAAGGTGGAAGAACAAATGAAACAGTCCCTAATGGGGGAGACAAATGTCCATATATATATACATATGGAGACACAGGGAGGGAGACAGACAGATATGGACACGGATGTGTGTGTGCATATAACAGAATGAGGATGGAAGTCATTTTGGGGGAGACTAGTGGCTGTGATGGGGCGGGAGGTCAGATCTAGGATCACAGCTGAGGGTTGGAAGGACTCAGTGACCACCTAGGACAAAGCCAAGGCTTCCTGGGGAAGGTGCGCCTGGGCCCCAAGGAAACCGGGGGTGTAGGAGGGAGCCCAGACATGGCGGTCGGTCGGTGTGAAGGCCCCAGGAAGGGCGATGGATGGACACAGGACACCTAGAGCCCTACGTCTGTGTCTCCGAAGGTCGGGCCCGACCTCGCCCGTCTCTCCTCACTCTTCTTTGCCTCGGTCTCTCTCCTCCCAGCCCCGACCCAGTCCTGCTGGCAGAAGTTTTATTTCTGGTTCTGTGGACTTTCCTCCACCCCCGCCCCCGTCCTGAGTCCGGCGGAGAAGGCCGCGATGGAAAGAAAGTTAACGAGCATCGAGGAGACGCCGCTGTGGAGGCGAGTCTGCGACATCAACGCCATCTTTCTACTTGCCGTCAACATCTTCCTCTGGGGCTACTTTGCCTAGGTGGGCCCCCGTCGGTCTGGGAGGGACGAAGCATCTTGTGGCAAACCGCCTGCAAGGCCGGCGTGGGGACTCGAGAACGGAGCCCTGAAAGGGAGCCGAGGTCGTCCTGGGAGGTCAGTCAGGGCCGGACGGGACTTGGCCCAGCCCAGCCGGTCCCCGACCACTGCCCTCTGCCCCGTTGAGTGGTGGCCGGCTGGGAGAGTGCGCTCGAAGCTTCGGCCGTGCCCTCCTGGCCACGTGTGACCTCGGACAAAGGCGCTTCCCGGCTCCCCCACTCCTGTGGCCCGTCCCGGCTTTTGAAGCTCTTTCCTCCCGTGTCCCTGTGAGGGGAGGGGCAGGATCGCCATCCTCACATCACAAACGGGGAAGCGGAATCTCAGAGAGGACCAGAGAGCGAGTCGGAGGGCAGGTCTCTCCCAGCATGTTCCAGTCTCCCAGGCTGCCCCGAGCCAGCCCTCATGGGCCTGGGCCAGGGAGGGTGCTTCCTTTCCCCCCCCTTTCAGTGGGTCCTGGCCCATCATCTCCTGAGTGCCCAGGAGGGCCCGAGGCCTGCCGGGAGCCCAGAGACGGGGGCTGGGAAGGTGCTCACCAGGTTCTGCGTCTCCCTCCCTTTCAAACTCCTGCCTCCGTCCCTTCCTGCTCTGCCCTGCTCTGGGGTGACAATGCTGCTCTTCCACTCAGTGGCTCCCACTCTCAAGGGCTGAAATCCAGACTCTGCCCTAGTGAGAGGGAAACATCTCGCCTCTGGCCGAACCAAAGACCCTCGGCTCCTCACGCCCCCCCTGCCCCCTCTCTCCTCACGCCCCCCCCCCCCCCCCCGCCCCCTCTCTCCTCACGCCCCCCCCCCCCCCCTCTCTCCTCACGCCGCCCCCGCCCCCTCTCTCCTCACCCCCGCCCCCCTCTCCCCCCGCCCCCGCCCCCTCTCTCCTCACACCCCCCCCCGCCCCCTCTCTCCTCACGCCCCCCCTGCCCCCTCTCTCCTCACGCCCCCCCTGCCCCGTCTCTCCTCACGCCCCCCCTGCCCCGTCTCTCCTCACGCGCCCCCCCCCCTCTCTCCTCACGCCCCCCCTGCCCCCTCTCTCCTCACGCCCCCCCGCCCCGTCTCTCCTCACGCCCCCCCCGCCCCCTCTCTCCTCACGCCCCCCCCCCTGCCCCGTCTCTCCTCACGCCGCCCCCCCCCCGTCTCTCCTCACGCCCCCCCTGCCCCCTCTCTCCTCACGCCCCCCCCCCCCGTCTCTCCATACGCCCCCCCCCCCGCCCCGTCTCTCCTCACGCCCCCCCCACCCCGTCTCTCCTCACGTCCCCCCCCCCCGCCCCGTCTCTCCTCACGCCCCCCCCTGCCCGTCTCTCCTCACGCCCCCCCCCGCCCCCTCTCTCCTCACGCCCCCCCCCCTGCCCCGTCTCTCCTCACGCGCCCCCCCCCGTCTCTCCTCACGCCCCCCCTGCCCCCTCTCTCCTCACGCCCCCCCCCCGTCTCTCCATACGCCCCCCCCCCGCCCCGTCTCTCCTCACGCCCCCCCCGCCCCCTCTCTCCTCACGTCCCCCCCCCCCCCCGCCCCGTCTCTCCTCACGTCCCCCCCCCCCCCGCCCCGTCTCTCCTCACGCCCCCCCCTGCCCCGTCTCTCCTCACGCCCCCCCTGCCCCCTCTCTCCTCACGCCCCCCCCCGCCCCCTCTCTCCTCACGCCCCCCCCCCCGCCCCGTCTCACTCTGTTCCGTCCCTTCCCGAGACCTCCACTCCTGATGTTTCCCATTCTTAGAAAGAACTCCTCCAGTTGTGACCTGATCCAGCTGTTTTGTAGAGGAATCGAACACAAGCCCAAAGGGCTATAAAACCATGTCTGCCCTTTGACCAGCAAAACCTCCATTAGCCAGAAAGAGACGAAAAGAAAGGAAAAGGCCCCGAGGGAGATATTGTAGATCTTTTCACTGGTCTTCGATTGGGGAACAGCTGGATAAATCATGATACGTAATTATGATGAGCGGGACACCCTCAGAAAATCCTGGGAAAATTTCCACGAGCTGAGACACCGCGAAATGCGCTGTGTGCGAAGTAACGGCAATATGGAAAGATGATCTTGTACGTGGAGCAAGAGGATCATGGGATGATCAGTCCTTCGGCCGAGGCTCTCAGCATGAGGCGAGTCCGACCAGTTCCAACTGTTAGCGATGGAGAGAGCCGTCTACACCCGGAGAGGCCTGTGGGAACTGAGTGTGGACACAACAAGCATCCTCACTCTTTTTGTTCTTGTTCGCTTGCATTTTCTTTCCTTCTCATTTTTCCGACTAGATTTGATTTTTCTTGTGCGGCACGGTAATTGTATAGACCTGTCTGCACATATTGGCTTTAACATAGATTTCTTCCATATTGGGTAACTTGCCATCCAGGGGAGGGAATTTGGAACCCAAGGTTTTGCAAGGATCAATGCTGAAAAATTATCCTGGCAGATGTTTTAAAAATAAAAACCTTTAATAAAAAAAAGACCATACTTTGTGAATGACATAACTATTCTCAGCAGCAAAATGATCTAAGCCAGGTCAGAAGACTTAGGAAAAATGCTTTCCTTCCCCAGACAAAGAACTGATGGCGTCTAAAAGCAGACTTTTTTATTTTGTACTATTTTTTTTTTCCTGAGGCTGGGGTTGAGTGACTTGCCCAGGGTCACACAGCCAGGGAGTGTTAAGTGTCTGAGATCAGATTTGAACTCGGGTCCTCCTGAATTCAGGGCTGGTGCTCCATCCACTGCGCCCCCTAGCGGCCCTGAAGGAGACTTTTTTTAACTTTATTTTTCTTGAGCTTTTCTTTTACAACATGACTACTATGGCAATGTTTGGCAGGACTGTAATGTGTAACTTATGCCGAATTGTTAACAATTGTTTTTAAATGTAATCGGGGAAAATAAGACCCTCACCACACCTCCCTCCCACACCCATTTGGTTTGGTTGACGCTCGTTCCATCTCGGGCCGTCCGCGGCCGCTCCTCTGGTTAAAGCTGACCCCTCCCTCGGTCGCCTCAGTTCTTTCCCTGGACGCTCTTTCACTCTCGGCTCCGCATCCTACTTGCTCATGTCCATCTAACAGTGTAGGTTATAGGAGGCTGGGACCACCATTTGTCGGGTTTTTGAGACAATCAAGGTTAAGTGACTTGCCCAGGGTCACTCAGCCGGTAAGTGTCTGAGGCTGGAATGGCAATCGTCACTTGGTCTGCCCCCTGGGAGGTCAGGGCTCTGCATTTAGCCGGAGCTTCACGAGTGGCTTTTCCCATCCCCCGTCCCTTCTGGAATGGCCCTTCATCCTTCTGGATGGAATTTATTTTACTCAGGCCGCCCCCCACCGGCCTTTTCTTAGGATTGTTGGACGACTGAGTCCTAGACTCTCTCAGAGGGGGATGAGCCCCAGAAAGCACCGGGTCCGTCGTCTCAGAACAAGAACCTCCCATTTAACAGCGGCTGGAAAACCTCCAGTGACAGGGGCTCTTGGGGCAGCCCATTTCTTAGTTTTCCTTGGGTTAGGCCCTTGGGCCTCCTGAAGGCAGAAAAGCCTTGAGGGGTTTGCTATGAGGGGTCAGAAGCAACGCCCTGGAAGGAGGGGAGGTAGATGTGAGGGGGTTGTGACTGAGCTGTAAGGGGGCGCACAGAGGCCTCAGGTCTGCCAAGAACAAGGCCGTCGCTGGCGAATCTGTGCTTGCTACTTAATGACCCCGTTCCTCTTCACCCATTCGCTTCGGCTGAACCCTGGCAGAAGGCAGGGCCCTCAAGAACACGAGAGAAAACTTAGGGCCTTAAATGTCCACCCTGGAAAGAACAGTACAGAACATCCAATCCAGTCCCCCTCATTTTACAAAAGGGGAAACTGAGTCTGGGGAGGTGATCTGACTTGCACCAGTGAGCTGCAGAGCCAGTTTGAAGCCAGTCTCAGCCCCCCATCCAGCGCTAGTTCTATTTGATTTATATAACAGCAGGATCCAAGTGGTGTTAACACAATGAGAAGGGGCCTGGCTCGATCGCTGCATCCATTGAGAGCAGAGGGTCTCATTCTCCATAGATAATGTCCCGGTTCCCTTCAAGATTCAGACCAAACCCCACCTCCCACCAGAGGCCTTTGCCAGTCCCCCGGACGCCAGGACTGTCTCCTCCTGCTTTTGCCTTCCTGTTTCTTGTATACACTTTGAGAATGGCAGCTCCCTGGGGGCGTTCGTATTTGTATCCCAGCACTGAGCCTGCTGCCTGGCATCCAGTAAACACCTGGTGCTGAATAAATGTTTATTGATCGATTGGTTTCTGAGGTGACATTGAGAGCTCCTAATTAGGAGTTTGCAGCATGCTTCAGGATGTGAGCGGCTGAAGAAGTCGGGGTGTGAGCAGGGAGGGGTCGGGAGGGGCTGGAGCCCCCGAGATGCCCAGGGCACAAGAGGGGAGCCGGGGGCCAGGCGCAGCCAGCTCAGCCAGAGGAAGGAGGCAGGAAGCTGCACAGGAGGAACGGCAGGCCTGGCGTAGTCCTCCACAGAGCATCTGGAGGGTCAGTAGGGCTTCCATGCCATAAAGAGAGGGGATGCTTCCCAACGGAAATTTGTTTTGTTTTGTTTTGTTTTTTTGGTTATGAATTTTTTTTTGTTTATAACCCTTTAAAATTTTAAAAAAAAATTAATTTTATAATTATATGTAAATTATATTAAATTATTATAACTTATAACATTTTTTGAAAGTACATATGCATGGGTAATTTTTTACATTATCCCTTGCACTCCCTTCTGTTCCGAATTTTCCCTCCTTCCCTGCACCCCCTCCCTAGATGGCGGGCAGTCCCAAGGGAAATGTTTATTAAAGATCAGACCAGACTCGCCCAGGGGTGGAAAGGAGACGTTCTTGGCACGGAAGAGCACAGGCCACCTGACATGGTCAAAGGGCCGACCTCCCCCAGAGGCTGCTGGGAGGGAATCAATGGGAAAAAATGCAAAGAAAGGTGGCCCAGCTATACCAGGCCCGAAGCCATATCAAAAGCAATGATCACCAAAACTGTTTGGTACAGACTAGGAAACAAGAAGTGGACCTGCGACAGACACAAACCCTTCACTGTGTCACTGCAACCCGTCCTCCCAGAACGCTCCTGCTTCTTAGCTGTCTGTCACCCTCCTCCCTCCTGATGTTTCCCATCCATTCCTCCCGTCATACCCTAGAGGCAGACAGTGCCAAAGGGGGACAGAGCCCTGGGTTCAAATCCAGCCTCAGATGCTTACTGTCTGACCCTGGCCAACCCACTTCGGCTCTGCTGGCTTCAGTTTCCCCATCTGTGAAATGGGAATAACAGCACCCAGGCAGCAGGGCTTTTACCTGGATCAGAGGAGATAACACTTGCTAGAAAGCATTTAGCAGTAGGTGATATAGAAAGGCTTGTTTCCTTCTCCTCTCCCCCCCCCCCCCCCCTTTGCACAGACCATTCCCCCCCTCCCCTTTTTTTGGAATGCTTTACCTGGTCACCTACACTGCCAATAAAATGACTTTCCTAAAACTCTGATCTGATCACACACACACACACACACACACACACACACACACACACACTCCTCACTTCTGTGGCTCTCTATTGCCACCAAGATCTAGTCCAGGGGGCAGCTAGGGGGCAGTGGATAGAGCACCAGCCCTGAATTCAGAAGGACCCGAGTTCAAATCTGGTCTCAGACACTAACACTTCCTAGCTGTGTGACCCTGGGCAAGTCACTTAACCCCAGCCTCAGGGGAAAAAAAAAATCTAGTCCAAAATTGTCTAACATTTAAAGGCCTTCATGTCCTAACCTTCACCTCCCTTCTGCCCAGGACACCCTCCTCCAGCCCCGTTCATCCCCCCGGGCTGTGCTCCCTCCTCCTCTCCAACCACGTCCCTTTCCAGCTCCAACTGACAAAATGTGAGCTCCCTTCTAGCCCAAGCTCAGACACCACCAGTGAGATCTCCCAGGAGTCCCTGTTGTTGTGCCTCCTGCTCCCTCAAACTGCTTTAATGTGTTCAGTCCTGACTTCCTCATCAACACGGCTTTTCCTCACCCCAACCCACCCGTAGGAGAAGGAAAGTTCACTGAAGTGAACCAATTAACAAACCTTCAGGGGGTGCCATTTCCAGACAGCTCTCTTCCCTGTTTCTTAGTTAACTGTTCTGTACAACAAGCTGGAGAAAGATTTGACAAATCACTCCAAATGAAACGACTGAACAGGGTGGGGAGTTGGTTTTGCTGAACTGAAGCTACGTGGTGAGGAATTAAATGGGGAAGAGTAGGAGGAGGAGCAGACTGTTACTTGAAAAATTAAAGAGTAACTTTGGCAGGTGTGTGGTAGGGTGGTCTGGAGGGGAAAGAAGGGGTCCATGGTACACAGCCTGGACTACTGCAGGAGCCGTCTGCCTGCTTCAGTCCCTCCATTCTGAGCCATCTTTCCTTCAGCCACTAAAGAGCAGATGGATGTTACTCTCCAGGAGCTCCCTTGTTGCCCCCAGGACAAAATGTCAAAATCACATTTTGCTTTGAAAGCTCTTCCTCCTCCCTGGCCTTTGACATATTCTGCCACCTCACCACACCTCACCTAGTATCCGTCCAACAGAATACTCCCCTCTCCTGCAGGCTGACCCCCTTGCCTGCAAAGCTCTTCCTCCTGGTCCCCTCCTCTGATTCCTGGACTTCCCAGGAGGCCCCTGCTTCTGCAAGAAGCCTTTCCCAAGGCTCCATCTTCTTAGTTCTTTCCAGATGATCTCCTACTGATTCTATCTAGATCTTTTGGTACACGGTTGTTCACATGCTGTCTCTCCCATTAGATTGACAGTTCCTTGAGGGCAGGGTCTGATTTTTCCCCTCTTTTTGTATCCCACTGCATAGCATTAAGTGCCCAGAATGGAATAGATGAAAAATGAACTTAATTTTTTTTTTTGAGACTTCATCTCCCTTTCTTACTGTCCATGGGCCCAATCCTGCTGAGGTTCTAACATGGGCTGGGGGTTGCCCCTGCCAACTCAAGCGCTCACCCCCTTGGTACCACACTGTTCAGTGTGGACACCTTAGTTAGCCACCATAGCCCAGACTTCCCAAGCCTAAGGAGTCCACCAGTCTCAGCTCCACAGCAACAAGAATTGCAGCAAAACCAAGTTATTTTGGAAGACTTAAGGACTCTGAACAATGCAATGATCAATTTAGAGCAGAATGGCACTCCTCCAACAGAGAGGTTGGGCCAGTCAGTCTAAAACATACTTTTAGACCTAATCTAACATTTCAGATACATCTTAAAGGCAGCATGTCCCAAGTGGAACAGCCCTTCTCCTCTTCCCTATGACTTTTTTTCTGTCAGAGGCCTCCAGGTTTGTAAGCTCAGCATTACCCTAGCCTTTCTTCCAGACCCACACGGACAGCTACCCAATCTTGCCCTTTTCCCTTCCCCTCCGTTGCACTTCTCCGACAGCTTCTGTAGCAATTCTCTTCATCCAGACTCTCCTAACATAATTAGAACCCGACTGTTCCCCTACCCCTTCTTTCCCCTTCAGACCATCCTACCCACACGTCTGCCAAAGTCACTCTTTTTAATTTTTCAAGTAACAAATGTTTTTCTAAAAACCAGTCTGCTCCTACCCTTCCCCATTCAATTCCTCATCACATAGCTTCAGTTCAGCAAAACCAACTCCCCACCCCGTTCAGTCGTTTCATTTGGAGTGATCCGTCGAATCTTTCTCCAGCTCATTGTACAGAAAAGTTGATTACGGTAAGCAGATGAAAAGCCTTACCCAGGGTCCCACAGCTAGGATGTGGGGTCAAACATTCTACCCACTGTGCCACCTACTTAGGACCAACAGGAAAATCCATGAGTCTAATTTATACAAACACGAGTAAGTAAATTTAATGAATTCACATAAAAAGTTTTTAGGTTATGGAAAAAAAATTTATTGAAAAAATCTTCCCTTTAAAAAAAAATAAAACAAAAAAAATATATAAACTTTCATCTCACCATAAACATAGTTAAAAATTAGCTGGGCAAAATGAACTTAATGAAATGTAGGTAGAAAATCATTTCATGACCTACTTACAAAACTTGAAAACTGGCAACAAACAAGAAATCAAAATATTCTACATCTACATATTTTTACTTAAACTAAGTTAACTAAGTACTTCTTCAAATTTCTGTTATTAACATTTTTTTCATTTCTATAACAATCATTTCTTCATAGGCAGGATATATAAATCATCTTGAAATTATATTTGAAGATTTACAAAATGAGCACCGTCACTCTTTTTTTTTCTCAGGCTTCAATGTTCTTCTTTGCTGTCTGGTTGCTGTTATTTCTATTTAGAACAAAAAACACAAGGTAAATTTATAAATATTTTGTCCTTTACATATGTAAATATATACAGGTGATTGATGTAATGGCATTTCCAATTACAAAATCATCTAAAAATCTTAGGGCATTATCCCACTATCTAACAGTACTTGAATTGAACCCCAATTTCCTAGTACATCCTATATCTTACAACCTTCTTTTTCTAAGCAAAAATTCTACAAGAAAACATTCAGTATAGATTTAATGTTTCTCTTTTTCCTTTCAAATTCATGAATAAAAAAGGGAAAGATTTGCAAGATAAAACATCATATTTAACATGATTATAAGCTACACTGGTAAACCTCTCATGATGATGAATGGACTTATTAACTTCATAATTTTTAAAATAAGCTGAAGGAAATGCTAAATTAAGAAGAAACATTGGCTTTTTAGCTTAATAATACACTACACTGGGTGAAAATGGATAAAAAGCAAATTAACATGCACAAAATGTTAAAATCCAAACATCATGGAATTCAAGAGATAATGCAACATTCATTCTAATTCTTCATTTTGACAAAATTTCCTATATTCATTAGTCCCATTCTTGGTTTCTGTCTGCTTGAATCCAATGGCTATGATCAGAGGCTCTGGAGAGTCATTTCAGTAACACAAATGGGCCAGATCTTACCCAATTCAAAGGCTCTGAAATCTGGACTCAGTAAAGACTACAAAAGGTCCATGGTGTACGGGGGGCTGCCTGTGAACCAGAGCCAAAGTTCCAGGATCATAACCCAAGATTAACTGCACAAGAATGATTTTTCCTTCCCTCTATGGACAAATAAATATCAACTGGGCTATAAAATCAGAAGAAATCCCACACAAAACAATTATGGAATAGCATGAAAATTCCTAACCAATTTTTTTTGCACTATTTAATAAAGTAAGAAAGCTCCTTCTGGATAGCTGGGGAATTGTAAATATAAATTAAAGCTACTTGATGCTCAAAGCTTTCAGGGCTGCTGCTTTAAAATTTTAAGTCAGTTTAGATGGGGAAAAAAAAATTCATTGCTCCTTTAACTATTTAGAATAAATAGAACACTAAAGACCAGATAGTTTTCTCTTACTTTACACTCAATTCTAACAGGCTAGTTATATAGTTTATAGCTGCCAAGGAAAGTTGGGAAGGAGGGAAAGCAAATGACAGTAAGAAAAATCTATAAGCCAACAATAAGTGTGGGTCTGCAAATATTCTATCATAGCATAGCAAATGATATTCATAATTATGACTATTTACTCATCAAGAAAAAGTTCAATTTACATTTTGAATGCTCAGCTTTAGAAAGTAGAGATATGTTGAATAAGATTTTAGGAAGATTTCCATCTTAAAATAAGTGGTTAAAATGAATCTTTTCATTCATTCATTCATTCATTCATTTATTGCTGAAGCAAATGGGGTTAAGTGACTTGCCCAGGGTGTCACAGCTAGGAAGTGTTAAGTATCTGAGATCAGATTTGAACTCAAGTCCTCCTGACTTCAGGGCTAGTGCTAAAATGAATCTTTTTTAAAAGCTTATGCTTAAAGGGCAGAGTGAGGGTTCAGTTATCCAGAAAATTAGCTTGTTTCTCCAAGTCTGATAATACTTGGATAAATAAGTATACTTAAGAGAATCAATGTTTTGCCATTCAAAACAAATGCTCACTTTTCATTTTTATTTCAAAAAATAATTAACTAAACAACAAGAAAAAAAGTTTGGTGACCTACAGTGCCCTACAATGCTTACTTAAAATGTTTGCTCTTAGGAAGGAACTCAACAGATTTCAAACATTCAGGCATTCCTCTGCCCCAAGAAAGATAATAAGATCTTTTCATCTGCTGTGGAAAAGATGACATATATGTATCACTAGCACAGAAAGATAAAGCTTGGTAAAGAAGAAAGATTTAGCATTATATTTACATAAATTTCCTTAGATAATAAACACCTGTATTTGTAACCTCAGTCATAAACAAATTATTTTTAGATTCTTACATACAATACTGAGTTGAACAATTTTTTTCTTTTGAATTTAGCAAAACTGTGATACTCATTAAAAATAATTATAAATTATCATACCTGCTTTGAACTTCTGGTAGTTGGTCTGCTTCCTCTTAGGGTGTAACTCTTTTCACTGCCTGATGAAGCATTATTTTCTTCAGTCTGGTTTGTTTTATTTTTAAATTTTGACTGGGCTTTTAGGCCTGACTTGGTTCCTTTTGCTGCTGAAAGATTATCTTTGAAAGTATCTTGCACTTGGGTAGATTTTAGAGGACAGTGTGGAATACTAACATTTTCAACAACAGTTCCCTCTGTTTTGATGCTGGTGGTTGATGGTCTCCCCCTTTTCTTTGTTGAAAGAGTGAAATCAACTTTCTTCCCCCTTTTGGCCTTTCCTGATGTTAGAATCGTTTTGGAGGCAGCAGTAGATGAGTTATCTTCGCTAAGATTAGAAGATCTTTGCTGTTCCAAATCACTTTTATTTTGATATTTGGATCCGATTTCAGATGTTTGACTCATGCCGGCAGTAGATGGGTCAGTTTTGCTAATATCAGCAGATCTCTGCAGGTTCGTATCACTTTTGTTTTTAAGTCTGCTTCCCATGCCTCTTCTGCTAGTTAAGCGCTTGTTTGAAAAAATCCCAGAGGGTGAGAGGTCCAGCGTGTAAGCTATGTCAGTTGCACTAGGCAAAGGAAAGCCATTCGATCCTTCAACTTCAAAGGACTCTTTTGTTTTTCCCTTAGTTTTCCTTCTTAGTTTATTTCCCAGGCTTGAAAGCTTTTCTTCATCTGCTTCAGCTATCACGATCTCAGCTGCACTAGATACAGGAGGAATTTCTTGCAGTTCTTTATCAACTTTGTATCTCTTTCTAGTTAGAGGTCGAATTCCAACAGGAATTTTCTCTTCCTCTGCAGAATCTCTCAGTTCTGTATCCATTTTCCTTTTCCTTTTTGGCCTTAAAGACGGCTTCTCATGTTCTGTTGTATCATTTAAACTCTTTTGAGTTTTCACAGGCTTTTCATCCTTTAGGCAAAGTTCCTCAGGTTCAACACTGGAGGAGGGAAGCAATCGTTTTCTGGTTCTAGATCTCAAAGATGCATTGTGTTGACCAGGCTCTGTCTGTAGACAAGAATATGAAATTTCTTGTGTTTGTGTAACATCTTGGTTTTTACTTTGAGGTTTTAATTTCTCAGGGGAGCTTGTGACTGTTACAGATTGTTTAAGATCCATTTTCTTTTTGCTCCTAGATTTACCTACTTTCCCTGGACTTGCAACTTTTGACTTTTCTTCTTCTATCTGAGGTTTATATACTTCAGCAGGCAAAGTATTAAGTTCTTGTGTTTCTGTAGCACACTTAATCCTGTTTCTAGTTCTTGAAGATGCCATTTTTTCATTAACAGATGTAATCTTCCGCCTGGCTGGTAAATTCCTTTCATTATCCTCTCTGCATTCTGTGTGTGTTGGATATGACTCTTGTTTTTCCTTAGATTTATTTCTGCTTCTAGTTCTCAAACCTATGCCATTCTCGTTCATATCTGTCCTCCCCTGGTCGCAGCTATTCAGAGGGTTTTCATTGTTTCCTGTGCTAGATAAACTATCACATATATTCAGAAATTTACTATTTCTAGAGCCAGTCACCAGGACTGTCTGTTCTTTTGGTTTCTCTGGCAAATTTTTTATATTTTCCCTTTCTTCATCTGTGTAGGATATATTTGAGTCACAAGGTAATATGTCCTTATTTTTATTTCTGTTTCTAGATCTCAAAAATTTATTTCCTTTATTCACAACACTCTTTTCAAATTTCTCCTCCTTATCTCCCTCTTTGGGAGATGAAACTATATCATTAACTAAACTACCAGTAGATTCTTGTAATTTTATATCAGCTTTGCTTCTATTTCTAGTTGTTATAGTTACCCTTTTTTTCTTTTCATTCTTCTCCCTTGGTGACCTATTTGTTTCACTTAGTAAAGGGCTAGGCGATCCAAGCAATTCCTTATTGATTTTATTCCTGCTGCTAAATCTTAAGGGGGGAGCTGCCATTTTTTGAATCAGTTTCCCTTCTGTCAATCTCTTATTGTCTGAGCATTTTTCATCATTTGTGTGTGAAACATTTGACTCACTAGGTGATTCTGCATTTTTATTTCTAGATCTTGATGTTACTCTCCCTGCACCCCTCTTCCTTAAATTGTCTACAGGTCCTTCAGAATTCTCTTTATCTATCTCTGAAAAATTTGAACTACAACTCAGCACTTCCTTTTCAGTTTGATGCCTTTGACTCTCTGTATTGCAGAATGTTCTGGGCCCAGTCTTTACAGGTTCTTCCTTTTCTGAATGTGCCAAACTTTCGTCATCCTTCTTTGCTGAAGCAAGTCTTGACTCTGCATTAAATCTGGTTTTTCTTCTGGATCTTAGTGTTCTCTCACTGCTATCATTTTTATTACTGACTTCATCCAGAAAACTGTCAAGAGGTTTCTTGTTTTTCCTCGTGGTGATGTTCTTCACAATCTTTTCATCATCAATCTTTGTTGAAGCAAGTTTTGACTCTGCATCAAATCTGGTTTTTCTTCTGGTTCTTAATGTTCTTTGATTTAAGCCATCAGTATCTTTTATTTCATCCTGAAACTTCAGAAGAGATTTCTTTTGGGTTTTTTTGGTGAATGCATTTTCTGTCTCACTGGGCAAACTATCATGTTCTTGTTGAGCCTGACTAATTTCATCTTTTTGAATGTTTTCCTTTAGGCTCATTAAGTATAATGACCCATCAATTTTAGAGGCATCAGATTTATCTTCTGAAATAAAAAAACACAAATGAGTATGAAAAAACAATTAAATTATCAACACACAGATAGTTAACCCATAGTAAAAAACTTCAGGTTGCATGTGTTCTCTAGGTGCACATTTTTCTCTAAAAACCAGAGAAAGTTTTTCCTTAGATATTCCAGATCAATTTTTTATTTACCAATTATTCTATTTTTAGCCTAATTTTTGTTTTTCAATAGGATTATCAAAATGGGATGCTGATTTGAGTTAAAGTTCTAGCTATACTTGTATCTTATATCATCCATTTATTCCCCACTTTTAAAAAACACTTAAAATAGTAAAGGAGGTCTGTGACATATGCTAAGGGGATAAAATTGCTCATTCCTTAAGTGTTTCTTTATTCTTATATCAATTAAAAAGAGTTCACTGATTTTAATTAAACCACTAGAATATAAACATTTTTACTTACCATCTTTCTCAAAAGGATTAGTGCAAATTTGTAGTTGGTACTGGTCCACTTCCCCTGAGTGGTCCTAAAAGGATTAGAAAATAGATACATTTTCAAACCTCTTGTAAATCAAATATAATTTACATTTACTTTTGAATATACCTTTTATACCATAGAAATCTTTAAAGATGCTACTAACACTAGTACTTTGCTCACTTGGATAAAGTTCATCGCTATTCAAAGAATAGTTTTTGCAAAGACTTCTCTTTGACACATAAATGTATGATAGACTAACAGCTGTTACTAAAAACTGATTATACCAATTTCTATTTTAAGAAACTTCTTGTGATCAAAACGATATGAGAGAAAATTGGCTTCTATGTTATTGGAATACCTTGATTGATGCCCAGAAGCATGATCACAATTCCGATATGGAAAAACAAACACCTATGGAAGGTAACCCATTTCCCACCATTGCAGTTTCTTGTTCTAGACTCTATATCTCCCTCTAATGAAAACAAAACAAAAACAAAACTCAAAACCTCAATTGTATATTAAAAAAAAAAAAAAGCTTTAATTTCTAACTTCATAACAATTTTTAACTCTTAAATTTGTCTTCTGGAGCAAAATTAAAATCTAGTCCCTCTTCTGCAAGAAAATTCCTTCAAATATTGGATCACAGATGATACTTATATATATATATATCTCCTTAGTATTCTCTTATTTATGGCACTCTTGAGATTTATTTTGAAATCTAATTTTGAATCATCTTCTAATTCATTTCTTCAAACTAGTTTTAATTACCTAATACAACAATCATACAAATTATAGTTAAAATAATCATTGGGTTGTTCACAGAACTCAAAGTTTTCTACTATTTTTAAGTCTACTTTACAGGACCTATTCAATTATTTTTATGGCACTGTCCTGTGCAAAGTATTGCACTGAAACTAAAAACTGGTTCAATTATTACCTTGCTTTCTTTTGGTGATTCAAACATTTCTTTAAATCCAGTATAGTCTACTTCAAAATTGGAGTCTTTTGTTCTTGAAGGTAATTTTAATTGGAAGACATCTCCCACCACTCTTTTTCTTGATTTCGGTAACTTATTCCTAACACAGCCACCAACTGTCTGAGGTTTAACTTCCTGTGTTGGCTCTAGTATTTTTTCTGTAATTTGGGGTTCTTGATTAGAAGCACTGAAATCATCTATTGCTTTTTTTCTGAGCATTTTGAGCTCTTGTAAGTGTTCTGTATCTGATTCAGATATTTCTTGTGCATCACTTATGTCTTTTACTTTATTTGGAGTCCCCATAAACACAGTAACACCTGTCAAATCTTTATCCAATTGGCCCTTTTCTTTAGGGGTCCTCACCAATTTCGTAGTCTTAGCAGGCTCTTCTATGGTCAACTCTCCCCTTTCATTAAAAGTCATATTTAGATCTTCTGGTTTTACTTTGTGTGTGGGAATTTTCAAAAGTGCTATTTTTTCTTTAGGAGTCTTCATAAGTTTCTTAGGATATGCAATGTTTTCTACATTTTTTCCTTCTTGGGGTTTGCTTATAAGTTTCCCTAGGCCTGAGTTATCATCTACTGGTTGAGTTTTACTAAGATTTTTGGTACCCAACACCCTGGCGTCTTCTACTAGATCACATTTCTGCTTTGCCATTTTAATAGAGTTCTTGACATGTTGCACATCTTCTATCAGTTCCTCCTTTTCCTTAGCAATTCTTGACTGTCTCCTGGTTCTGCTCAGAATTTCTGATTCACACTTTGTCAAGATGACATCCTTGTTGACTTTTTCTTCGACTAAATCAACCGCTCTTTGTTTTGGAGTACTAAGTGATTCTAAGTTTTCCTTAAGAGTAGGTACAAGTCTCCTGAGACCTACCAGATCTTCAGATGATTGAGCTTTGGACTTTGGAGCATCCTGCTTGACATTTCTGTGGCTTGTCTGACTTTCTGCTACTATCAGTGCTTTTTCCTTAGGAGTTCTTAGCAGTCTTTCTCTGCATACAACCTCTCCTGGTTCTACTTTGTCCTTAGGGCTTGTCATCAGTCTCTTGACCATTGTTAGGGGTTCAACAGGTTCACATTTTCGTTTGGGAGTCTTCTTAAGCTGCTCAGTGTTGTTGAGATTTTCCATCTCAATTTGTTGTTTTACTGACCTCATCAGCTTCTTTTGGACTTTGGCATCTGTTGCAGTACATACAATTTGTTTTGAGGTTGTAAGATTTTTCTGAACTTTTGCATCATCTTCAAAAAATTTTGCTACTTTGTCTTTTGCTGTTGGTCTTGGAGTTTCCATAAGTTCCCGGATGCCACTTAGGTCCTCATCTTCCACCACTTCTATTTTTTGCTTTGGAGTTGAAGTACGTTTTTTCTGAACTTTTCCCTCATTCCCAGCATAATCTGCCACTTTGTCTTTTGCTGTTGGTCTTGGGGTTGCCATAAGTTCCCGGATCCCACTCAGGTTCTCATCATCTACTAGTTCTATTTTTTGCTTTAGAGTTGAACTTCTACGTTTTCTCTGAACTTTTCCATCATCCCCAGAAGAATCTGTCATTTTGTCTTTTGCTGTTGGTCTTGGAGTTGCCATAAGTTCCCGGATGCCACTTAGGTCCTCATCTTCTACCACTTCTATTTTTTGCTTTGGAGTTGAACTTCTACGTTTTCTCTGAACTTTTCCCTCATCCCCAGAAGAATCTGCCACTTTGTCTTTTGCTGTTAGACTTGGGGTTGCCATAAGTTCCCGGATGCCACTTAGGTCCTCATCTTCCACCACTTCTATTTTTTGCTTTGGAGTTGAACGTCTAAGATTTTTCTGAACTTTTCCCTCATTCCCAGCATAATCGGCCACTTTGTCTTTTGCTGTTGGTCTGGGGGTTGCCATAAGTTCCCGGATGCCACTTAGGTCCTCGTCTTCTACCACTTCTATTTTTTGCTTTGGAGTTGAACTTCTACGTTTTCTCTGAACTTTTCCATCATCCCCAGAAGAATCTGTCATTTTGTCTTTTGCTGTTGGTCTTGGGGTTGCCATAAGTTCCTGGATGCCACTTAGGTCCTCATCTTCTACCACTTCTATTTTTTGCTTTGGAGTTGAACTTCTACGTTTTTTCTGAACTTTTCCCTCATCCCCAGAAGAATCTGCCACTTTGTCTTTTGCTGTTGGTCTTGGGGTTGCCATAAGTTCCCGGATGCCACTTAGGTCCTCATCTTCTACCACTTCTATTTTTTGCTTTGGAGTTGAACTTCTACGTTTTTTCTGAACTTTTCCCTCATCCCCAGAAGAATCTGCCACTTTGTCTTTTGCTGTTGGTCTGGGGGTTGCCATAAGTTCCCGGATGCCACTTAGGTCCTCATCTTCTACCACTTCTATTTTTTGCTTTGGAGTTGAACTTCTACGTTTTTTCTGAACTTTTCCTTCATCCCCAGAAGAATCTGCCACTTTGTCTTTTGCTGTTGGTCTTGGGGTTGCCATAAGTTCCCGGATGCCACTTAGATCCTCATCTTCCATCACTTCTATTTTTTGCTTTGGAGTTGAACCTCTACGTTTTCTCTGAACTTTTCCCTCATCCCCAGCATAATCGGCCACTTTGTCTTTTGTTGTTGGTCTTGGGGTTGTCATAAGTTCCCGGATGCCACTTAGGTCCTCGTCTTCTACCACTTCTATTTTTTGCTTTGGAGTTGAACTTCTACGTTTTCTCTGAACTTTTCCCTCATCCCCAGAAGAATCTGTCATTTTGCCTTTTGCTGTTGGTCTTGGGGTTGCCATAAGTTCCCGGATGCCACTTAGGTCCTCATCTTCCACCACTTCTATTTTTTGCTTTGGAGTTGAACTTCTACGTTTTTTCTGAACTTTTCCTTCATCCCCAGAAGAATCTGCCACTTTGTCTTTTGCTGTTGGTCTTGGGGTTGCCATAAGTTCCCGGATGCCACTTAGATCCTCATCTTCCATCACTTCTATTTTTTGCTTTGGAGTTGAACTTCTACGTTTTCTCTGAACTTTTCCCTCATCCCCAGCATAATCGGCCACTTTGTCTTTTGTTGTTGGTCTTGGGGTTGTCATAAGTTCCCGGATGCCACTTAGGTCCTCGTCTTCTACCACTTCTATTTTTTGCTTTGGAGTTGAACTTCTACGTTTTTTCTGAACTTTGCCATCATCCCCAGAAGAATCTGTCATTTTGTTTTCTGCTGTTGGTCTTGGGATTGCCATAAATTCCTGGATGCCACTTAAGTTCTCTTCTTCCACTAGTTCTATTTTTTGCTTTGGAGTTGAACTTCTGCGTTTTTTCTGAACTTTTCCATCATCCCCAGCAAAATCTGCCACTTTGTCTTTTGCTGCTGGTCTTGGAGTTGTTATAAGTTCCCGAATACCACTTAAGTTCTCTTCTCCCACTAGTTCTGGTTTTTGCTTTGGCATTGAAGATCTAACTTTTCTCTGAACTTTTCCATCATCTCCAGAAGAATCTGCCACTTCGTCTTTTGCTGTTGATCTTGGACTTGTCACAAGTTCCCGGATGCCACTTAGGACTATATCTTCCACTAGTTCTATATTTTGCTTTGGGATTGAACTTCTACGCTTTCTTTGGACTTTTCCATCATCCCCAGCATAATCTGCTAGTTGGTCTTTTGCTGTAGGTCTTGGAGTTGTCACAAGCTCCCAGATGCCACTTAGGTCTTTCTCTTCTACAAGTTCTATTTTTTGCTTTGGGATTGAACTTCTACGCTTTCTCTGAACTTTTCCATCATCTCCAGAAGAATCTGTCATTTTGTCCTTCGCTATAGTTCTTGGGGTTGCCATTAGTTCCCAGATGCCACTTAAGTTCTCATCTTCCATTACTTCTATTTTTTGCTTTTGGGTTGAACTTCTACGTTTTTTCTGAACTTTTCCATCATCCCCAGCAAAATCTGTCACTTTGTCTTTTGTTGTTGGAATTGGAGTAGCCATAAGTTTCCAAATCCCACTCAGGTCCTCATCTTCTACTAATTCTATTTTCTGCTTTGATATTGAACTTCTAAGTTTTTTCTGAACTTTTCCATCATCCCCAGTAAAATCCGCTACTTTGTCTTTTGCTGTTGGTGCTGGGGTTGCCATAAGTTCCCGGATGCCACTTAAATCCTCATATTCCACTAGTTCTATTTTTTGCTTTGGGGTTCTTGTTACTTTTTTCTTCACGTCTCCTAGCTCATGCTTGATGATTGGTACAGTTTCTGAGGTAGATATGCCATCTGGACACACAATAACTGGCTTCAGGCTTGAGATTTTATTGACTTCTGTTGGAGAGTACTCTTTATTTTGCAATGAAATTCTTCTATGTTTTGGTATCTCTACTGGTTGGTTGGTGACAGGTTGCTCTTTATTTGATCTAATTTTTAAGGGAGGTGTGACTCCTAACTGAGCTAATATTTCTTTGCTTTGATTTTTTAGGTTTGTGTGTTTCTCTATTGAATTTTCTTTTGAGTCCCCTTTGTTTGGCATTTCAGTCAATCTCTTGATGACTTGGATATCTTCTTCTAAAATGTTGAGTGTTGAATCTGGTGCTTGTGGATTATAAGAATTCAGACCTACACTTTGTTCCATTGATAGTTTAAATTTTTTTGTAGCTCTACTTGCACTTCCATTTTCTAATTTTTCTTCTATACATAAAACTTTTTGATTTTCTGGTGTTTTAACTCTGTTACGATTCAGGGTTGCTTCATTTTCCTTTGGTGTACAAGTCTTCAGCCTTTTCGAACCTGATGTCAATATTTTATGGTCTTCTACACCCGGATGTATTATTTCATCATTTCCAATTTCAGGGATTTTAATTATATTATCTCCTGCCCTTGACTGTCGGTTTCTTGGGGAACGGCGGCATGAAAAAATGCTTGAGGCAAGTAACTCTTGTGCTGCATCCTGAGTAGTGGGTATCAGTTTCTTTGCTGTAATAAATGGCAGAATGCAGATAATTATCACACAAAGAATATGTTCCCCTCACCAATTTAGAGAATAATTTGTTTTTATGCAATATAGAGAATTCAAGGTCTAATATTACTTTTAATAGTTCTGTATTCTCATGATTTCCTGATCAATGATATTTAACATACTTAGTAAGATGATGCAAATCTGTGCCAATCCAGGTAAACCACATGTAGATATGTTGTATTACATGAGAATGTGACAGACGTACATAATTAACTTATGGCTAGTTTAATTGGAATACAAAGTACATGAAGGACAGCAATGTGAAATAAATCAAGGGTTTGTATTTAATCCTAGAGGATGCAGAGAACCAACCAAAGATTTTGAGCTTACATAGTGTTACTATAGGTTAGACCAGCACTTAAACAGGAAAATAACTTTGAAAATGCTGTGAAGGGAAGAATATAGAGAGGGGAGTGCTGGAAGCTAGGAGGCCAATTATAAAGCGGATATAACAAAACTAGAGACAATTGGAGTTTTTAAAAAGCCATATAAGTAGGGAAAAAAGGAATGGATATCCATGCAGGGAGAACGAACTGACAAGACTTGGCAAAAATTAACTTTCTATACTTGTTGAACATAAGAAATGTTTAAACTATAGCATCACAAGAATGTTTAAATTGTACAAATATATTTATATAATACTTCTACTAATCATTATAAAATATAAATACTCCTTTATAGATGTGAAATGCAATTTTGATTTAGTCAGGATCCAGCTGCTCAAGCTGAAGATTAGCTAAGGCATTGCATGATACCCTCTACAGGGACGGAAGGGGACTATTACAAACATTCTAGTAACTTGTCATTCCAAAATTTCACTGAAGAAAAAAAAAAAGAAAAACCTACCACATTCATCTGAAGTGTGCTCATGTCCTGAAGATGTATGAGGGTGTCCTTTAGAAAACATTTCTTCAAACAAAAGTGGTGAAGCTGTACCAGTCTCAGACTTTCGTTTCTTATTTACATGGATTTTAAACATGTCTGCTAATCCTATTAATGAAGAAAACAAAAAACATAGTAACATATCTATATGCAACATAGCATCATAGTAATATTATTATGGAAACCAGTCATTCCACACTCTTCCAAAAGGAAAACAATGCAACAAACATTTTACCTCCTACAGTCACTATTCATAAAGATCTATCTTTCTCAAAGTCTAGGGGCACCCACCCTAGGCTGCAAATTCTTGACTCTCTTTCCTATTTCCCTTTCACTGGTTTTCAGCTCTTCTTCTGATTCTAGCTGTTAGGCAATTTATCTGCTTCTCTTTGGTTGGTTTGAGTCACAAAAACTCTCTTTCCCTGAGCATGTCACACATGCTTACATACACACATACAAACTTATACAACTATCCCTTTTATTTCCCCCTCCCCCCAAAGGTAAGGTAGCTATTGAAAAGATAAGCCAACCAGCCAGATCAAAAGCAGCTTCAGAGCAGCAATCAGATCCAACTACAAATGACCAGAGTCAGGGAGCTTTCTATTACTCATTTAATATTGTGCTCCCACACACACATTTTGGCAGGTTGTCTCTGCCTCCATGACACATTCATTTTTTACCTGTAAAATCCTCATTCATATCCATGTCAGTTTTTAAAACAAAGCTGTTCAGCATCCTACAGGGCCGAATAGGTGCAGTCACTTTTTCAGTATGAGCTCTACCAATCACTATGGTGCAGGGAGAGTTTGCATGACCTGTACCAAAGGAATCCTTAGTGCCATTTGCTGGCTTCTGTAAAGTAAAAAGAAAGATTTCCAAATTTTTAAAAAATATTTCTTAATGTTATTCAGAGGATATTCAGAATTATATATAGTGTAATACACATGACCCATGCAATATGTTATACATACACACATAAATATTCATCATATATCATCACACAAAAATAACACTCACACACATGTAAAATGTTCTCAAAATTTCTGTAATGTACCTTGGGGGTTAATCTTTTCTGCTTCTTTATTATTCTTCTCTCAAGACCATGTTTTACAACAACATCTGCTTGTGGTGGTTTCTTAGTTCCTAATCTCACCACATCTGCCCAAGAGCGTACAACTGTAAAGAAAAGTAATTAATAAAAGGAAATTAAAACAAAGGATGAAATAACATTTTATTTTGGATAGAATCAATCAAAAGACTAAAGCAAAACCTTCTCTAATAGTGATAACTTAATCCTGGTGGGGTTCCCTTCTTTTTAGTCATCCAACTAATTTCAAGGTCATCCTTTTCTTTGCTTTCTTGCTGGACACATCAGGTCCCTTGCCAATTATTTCTCTCTGCATAAATATATTATCTGATTTCTCTTGACTCACAAATATACCACTCAGGTTTGTTATCCACATAAATTCAAACACTTCCCCGACCCCCCCCCTCACTGCAATCAGATTGGTTAACAGGCATCTAACTCCTGTTTTTCCTCCTTTTCTTTCCTACAATAGTTACTGCCACAGTAATTTTTCCTAGATCCAACACACACACACAAAAGTCTGACCATGTTTCACTCCCTGCTGTTAGATAAATGAAACTTTTAAGTGTTTTCTGTCTTCATGAGAAGACCAACCTTTCCAGGTTTTTAATGTATACCTTTCCCAACCCCCCTGCATGCATATGCACTCTTTCTAATCATATTTACTATCCATATTATTTTTCCTATCTTGGGTTTTGTCTCTGTGTTGGTAAGACTGGCCTGCTTCATCCACCGTGCTTGGGGGCACACGATCCCTGTTTATTGTAAGAGACATTGGAAAATTCATTTAAAAATTACTCCCTGCTCATTACCCATGAGATTAGCTTCAGATGCACCACTTCTCCTCTTGGCATAAATCCTCTGCAAAATATCATGTTGGCTTCTTCTTCCAGAAGCTGGGCTCTTTGAGGATGATGGCTTGTTCATCTTCTGGAGCTGGTTTTCACCAGCAACAGATTCTGCATTCTCACAAGATTGAGAAAGACTGGAGTGGGCAAATATTTTCTTAGTCCCAGGCAACTCTGGTGACAGGTCTTGTACATGCAGATGCAGTGGTACCCCTTCCTCTACAGGGTGGGAGGAAGGCTCTTTTTCCAGTAGTTTAGAATGTTCCTGCTGAAATGGACATTTTGATAGTTTACATAAATTATAAGATCTGCTGTGAGTTCCCTAATAAATACATGAACATGCCTAAATTATATCAACAGCCTGTGACAGACACTAATCTCATTTGAGTCTGACATCAACCTTTTTAGGGACCACCAACCTCTCTGCAATGGCACCACCAGGGCTCAAGGAGCTTCAGGGACAAAAGAGTCAGCAGTGAGACAGGGAGTGGCCCCCAAAAGTCTCTCCTGACACAAGGCCAGAAATGAAAACAAAGGATGAAATAACATTTTATTTTGGATAGAATCAATCAAACCTTCCCTAATATTGATAATATATAATTCTGGTGGGGATCCCTTCTTTTTAGTCATCCAACTAATTTCAAGGTCATCCTCTTCTTTGCTTTCTCAATGGGCCCATCAGGTCCCTTGCCAATTATTTCTCTCCACAAATGAAACATCATCTAACTTCTCTCTTCTCTTGACTCACAAATATTCACATCAATTCAAACCCTTCTCCCACCCCCCCCTCACTGCAATCAGATTGGTTAATAGGCAACTAACTCCTGTTTTTCCTCCTTTTCTTTCCTCTTATGGAAAATGATTAAATAACCTGGCAGTAGAAAGGATTGCTTCCCAAGGCAACTGGAGGTAGGAGGCAAGGTCTTCAAACAAAAAGCCTGGATTGGCCATTTATTAGACATGTTGGGTAAACTCGGCCAGTGGTTTGCTCTAGATGGTTTTAAAGTTACACTAAAACTTCTGATATCAACCTGAAAAGCAGAAAGTTTTCCACCATGAATAACTCAAAGTAACCAAAATTACTAGGCTCAGTGATTCAGATGAATTTGTCTGCCACCACCCAGTGGCAGCAAAACAAAACTACAGGCATATGTTATATTTTGGGAAAAGAAAATGACATATTATAGTGTTGCTAGTGATATTTTATTTGTTTACCCTAGAAGCACCTTTTAAGTTAGTAAAAAACATTTTTCTCTTTTTAAAATGATCAAAGTAAAAAAAAAAAAAAAAAAACGATCAAAGTAAGGAGGGATTCTACTACTTTTCCATAGGAATAAAAACAATTAACAAATGGCCCAAAACAGGATTCCTTCCTACCTCAGATGGCCCTGAATCCTATTCAGACTCATGGCATCTAGACAAGCTGAATATTAAAGCATCTGGCAAGCTTGGGGAGGTCTGACTAAGTCAGAGTGATGTATGGGCAAAAGAAAAAACTTATTTTGTAAATCATGACCTGAGCATGATAGAAAATTATGTTAAGTGAAATTATGCCTTGGTTTTTTAAGAGTACACTAAAAAGGAACACTCCAAATTTCCTATCTCATCTCATTCAAATTTCATTTCATTTTATGTCTTTCAATCCCCCCCCCATTAAAAAAAATTATAATAACCCTAACAGAGTAACCTTAACAGATAAAATTTCATAGCACATCTGGAGAAACTCAGCATATGGAAGCATCTTTCACATATATCCCATCTAACCCTGAATGCATTTAAAGAGAATATTCACAAGGAATCATTTGAAGATAGGCTAACATACCACCCACCACTTATTAAAAATGCATTTGGGGTTATGGATCATTAGATAAAGAAATGCAAAACTTAAAATATAGATGGATCAAATTCTTATCTAAAATATCATTACCTTAATTATTGATTTTCTCAGAACAGTCTGAGGCTGGCTTCCACCTCTTCGTCTTGTCCCTGGGGATTCTCCTCTTTTAAGAGGTGTATTGGGAGGTAAGTTTTCATCAAATAATTCAGGTCTTAGATGGACTCCAAAAGAAACTCTCCTCCTTTTGGCTGCTGATCTGTCACTCTCATTCACGTTACCTTAAAAGAAATATATTTATATTGTTTACACTTTATACATCCATTTACATACTAATCTCAAATGTATTATACCAAACAAAAGGATGTGATATATCTTAGTTTACTTACTTCAATATACAAAGCACAACAAAAGGATAGGCATATGCACACTGATACATACACACATACATATAACTTTAAAAACTTTGGGGAAAAAAAATTAGATATGAAGAGCTCAAAGACTCTCCCCTCCTAAAGGGGATGAGTCTGTGTTGCCCTATAACCTAACTTTGAACTACTCCTTTTCAAAAGCATTAAATTAAAAATTCAATGTTGCCTTTCAAATGTTCTCCTGCAATGGCATCTTTGCATGGGTTATGGAAGGAAGAGTGGATAACAGATCTAAAAATCTGACTATCCGTGAGAAGATTTATTGAGGAGACAGGCAACAAGCATCAAAATTCTCCCTCTGTCTATAGAACAAGGACCCAACTACACATGCCTTATAAATATGTCTATATGTGAACAGAAATTAGATTTATCTTGCTTTTATAAAGTTTGGCTATGTAAACTTGAAGCAGTCTTTAAAATCATTGATATCAAACTGACTGATATTGGTACAGAAAGGTTATTTTAGCTGCTTCATCACCACTTAATGATTCATTATAGATGGACAAAAATTAGCTTGGGCTAATTTGGGAAAGAAAAAGGATGCTTTTGGGGGATACTGATTTGAAACCTGTCAATAATAATTTTGTAGTACTGCACCTTTTTGAGTAAAACCTTTTCCCTTTCTGAAATAGAGAGTTTAGAGAAAGTAGAAATAGAGAGTAAAAGAGAAAGGCTCTACTTTGGAAGTTTTCATTTCTGACAAACCTTCAAAATAGAGTTCTTCTTTTTCAGTTTCCTTGGCTATCTCTTCTGAACTGGAGGCTTTCTTCTTTGGAGTAATCTGATTGTTCTTCAAGAGGTTCCCTTTATTTTTGGGCAAATCTGGAGATGCTCCCCCACCGTTAAAGTCACTCTCTTTGAGAACAGGTGTGGCCATGTGTTCAGGGGTTTGGGCAGTCTCTCCCCCTAATTTGGACAGTTTACCGCTTCCCCAGGAGGAAAACCTCTTGGTTTGGGACCGGAGTGTGTACAGAGGAGAAGGATGATTGGGGCTCTCTGATGGGAGCACCAGAGGGGCTGACCTCCTTCTGTCCTCCTCCTTTTTTCTCCCTGAATTCCTGGCAGCCAGCCCCTCACTCCTGCGTTTTCGAGGTGCCTTCAACCGCTCCATCTCTTGGCCTGGCCTCTCAGCTAGGAATCTCTCTGCCTGGCTCTGCTCCAAAGTGCTCTCATAGGGGTCCTCAAACCACCTTTCTTCCTCGTGGCTCCTCTCCAGCTCCAAGGCTGCTCCAGGGCTCCCTTGAGCCAGGCTCTTGTGCTTTCCTTCTTTGGCATGCCTGTCCTCCTGGAGGGGTTCTGTCTTCTGCTCTCTACCACCCATGCTGACCCGAGTCTTGGGCCCAGATTTTCTGCTACCAGGGTAGCTCTGACGGCCTACTTGGTGGCAGTCACTGTTTAATTCTCCTTTCATCAGGCCAAAAAGTTTCTTAAAAGGCGAGAAATCATGGTTTTCATTCTTCTTTGGAAATGTGGGACTCACATTCACATCTCCACTGCAGTCAGCTGCTAGATCATTAGAAATAGAACTTTTTTCAGTGACATTTGGGGTACTTTCTTTGGGTTCTTTCTTATGTAAAGGTGGAGTTTTCCCTGCAAGATGTTCTTCCACATTTTCTGAAGCATCATCACACTTTTTAGGTTTATTTGCATTCATTTCCTCTAGATAGCTCATTAGTGAGAATGGCCTTGTGTTATTTTCTTCAGAGTGTTCTGTAGAGATATCGCTGAAAGAATGGTGGTGGCGTTCTCTCCTTTGGCACTGTTCTGTATTAAGAGAAAACAGCAATTCAAGGGCATCTTAAAAATATTTTCTTGGGATATTACTAGTAATTGGATACTTCAAAGTAAAATGAAAAACTTTCTTCAGATTATTATTCTTTTAAGTCCGAGTGAATGAATTCTTTAAAATACAACTCGCCTTTCCCTTGTCTGTTTCTAAACTACTATATTTACTCATGTTTTACCCAAATAGGTTCATGTATACAAAATGCTTCCTATTAATAAGCAGCCTAAGAAATAATTTTCTGTTTATAGTGAATTTGTATATTGTTATTTAAGCAAATGCACACAGAACATTTATGCGTATAAACACTGTTGAAGACCCTATATATAGCTTCACAGCTAGACTAGGAAATGAAGGGCTTCACAGAAAATCATCATCAACAACTAAATTCACTGGAATCCTAATTAATGACTCTCTCTTTCCCAAACTATGTTTTGTCTTCCATCTCCACCATTACCCTTCTCCCCTTCCATATAGCTATATATAGCACTATATGCTAAAGTGGGATAATTCAGCTCATACTTATTAGTATAAAAATTAAAGTCCCTAATCTCAAACAATGCCCCTTCCCCCAAATTCAACCCATTATCTGTAGAATTGGTTCAATGTCAAAATGTTAAGTACTACTAGACTTTATTATTTTTTTCCTCCTTCATTTAATTTCAATTCTAACCTATTGAGCGAGGTTCTACTGGTCTCCTCCCCACATCCCCCCAACATGAACAAGGAAAACAATTACTGACCATAGTCCAGAGTTGAGATACTTCGGGATCGAGCAGGCATCACCTATGAATTAGCATGGGTGATAATTAATATTTTCACACATTTTGTGACTAAAAATTAATTCTGTTATATTTCCCATGACAAAGGTAAAACCTATTATTTTGAACTTTATAATATACAATAAAATCAACTTTTGTAGTTTATATAAATTACCTTTTATAAATTAGACTAATTTATTAGTTGTCCTTCTTCCTTCCTTTTTCTATGTTTATGGAAAATGCCACACTAAAACTCTAGGGTATATGAAAACTATAAAATTCTTTCAATCTCCAGGTACATACATCCTGTCCATAATTGTTTGCAACACACATCATATTCTAAATGAGTTTTTATTGAGCTTATTTTTGCATTAAATGCAATCAATTAGGGTCTAACTTTATAAGAAACAGCTCCAGGACTTTAAAATGATAGCCTAGAAAATATCTCCTTAATGTCTGATAATGTCCAAATCTTTTACTAAGTTCAGTGTTAAAAGCATGAATTAATTATAAATGTTACCAATAGAATTAAAACTGTTTATCATCAACTAAGCAAAGAAATACTGGAGACCTCTAGAATGTTAAAATAAAAAACATTACTTTCATGCTTTACCTCTTTGTTTTTTGGTCCTGAAGGCCTTATTGGTGCTTTTCTTTCATTTTGAAGGCCACTTTCATATTCAAACCTGAAAAGGTTTTATAATAAAAATGTTTTAATAATAAATTTTTAAAAATTATCATCTTAAAGGTCTGATAACCAAACTAATTATCTAATGATGTATATATACATTAATACAATATATTGCACATGCATACAAAATTTAAGCTTTAAAAACCAGCGCTTAATTTTATGCTTTGTCACATTAAAAATACTTATTTGCCTTTTTCTTTCCTTCAAAAATCCTAAAGCAATTATTTGATTTTATCTATTTAATAAAAGAAACTCATGATCATGGCCCTAATTTTGTACAATTTAAAGGAGAATAGGAAAAGTCCTTCACTATAAACAGATGGGACTAGTTTCTAAGAATAGGAAGATTTTTTTACGTTAACAAAAATCACAATTCAAAGTAAATCAAAAAGTTGCTGCTTTTAAAAGATAGTTAGCTAGGTGGTGGAGTGAACAGAGCATTAGCCCTATAGTCAAGAGGACCTCAGTTCAAATCTGGTCTCAGACAATTAACACTTCCTAGCTGTGTGACCCTGGACAAGTCACTTAACTCCAACTGCCTCAGGGGAAAAAATATAAAAGACAGTTGTGATGTAGGTCACTAGACAAGAAGAGAGGAGGTGGGTTTTGAGATTGTTAGGCTGTACACCAGACACCCCCCACACTACTGGCAGACCCAGTATTGAAAGAGGCAAATCTCTACTGTGATGCAAAATCCTAAGTCTGGACCAAAGCACAAAACCAAAATGAAGGTAAACCAAATGAGACAAAACTTTGATTAACCACAAGCCAATTTAACTGGAGGCCAGTTTTCACTGACCTATTATGAACACACGCCACCTTCTAAAGGTTCTGATCCAAAATCTAAATACACCATCCCTCTCTCCTCTCAGAGTTCCTATTAAAGAGAAATCTAAATGAAGTTCCCCCTTTAAAAATTATTTAATACATAGGCTCATTGCTAGGAATGGGAATACAATGTGGTTTGCTGATAATTCTCCCTCTCTTAACAAAAATATCTGAAAGAAGTAAATATGAAATAATAACATAATTCTTAAGACAGATTGTGGTTTTGCTAGTCTCAACCTACCTGAAAGAACGGTCAAATATGGTAATTAAGTCTCCATGCTTCAATTTTACAGGTTGGCAAATGGTAGTTCCATTTAAGTGAGTTGGATTTGAAGAATTTAAATTAACTAATAGAGCCTAAAAAGGAGACAATTTTAGTAAATAAAACTGATTATATATACATATATATATATTTATATATGTATGTTATACATATATGTTGTAACACATACACATATATAACATATATACAAATACATAAAAGAAATCAATTTGCAAAACCATACTTGCCTCCTTAAGCTGTTGATTAAATTCAATTCTGCATTGCTGTCTTGAAACAACAGGTAGCTGGAGCCGGATGTCACACTCAGTACTCCTTGATTCAAGGATGATTTTTAAAACAACATTTTACATTTTTACTTGAATTTCATAAAAAGGTAATTTTATGACAAAATATTGATATTACTATTGCTACTTCACACTAAATGGCAGGATGAAAATATCTTTTAAAAATGTAAAACTACAGTTCTTTCTTTTTTATGTGTAGTATTTAAACTATCAACAAATATTTACTGAATGCTTATGTCTCCTACTGTATGTGCCAGGCTCTGTGCTAAGTGCTTCTGATGGCATCACAAAGCAAGCTTTCAAAGCAGAACTAGTTAAGCTAAGAGAAAAAATGTCTTCATTTTCAATCCAGGATAGAAATCTGCCCGTTTAGAACCAGAATACTCCCTGCTAGCTCCTTGAGAATGGGGCTGGTTAGTTAAGTGGGACTAATTTTTTTTTTTTTAAATGAAGAGTTGTAAAAATATTAGCTAACAAATTGCTTATAAGCAAACAAGGGACTCTCTACTGAAATAAGAGTTATCTAGCCACAAACTATCAACACAACTAAAGAACTTCCCCCAAACCTACTTGGAAATAGAATTCACCAGAAGCCCTGAATTAGGGAACACAACTTCCCTTCTTTCTTGATGCTTGGATTCAGCAAGTAATATCATAACACAGAACCTCCTCCAAGAGATCACAAAGAATCTTTCTGGAGGCCTAGGGTAACGTGAGACCTGATGAAGTGACCAACTGAGTGTGTCTTCAAGGCCCCCAACCTTTCAGTCCTACCTTACACTCTCTTCTTCCCCTCCACCCCCTTAGGGGCTTCTCCCTTTTCAGCCTGGCAGACTGAGATGCTAACTAAATGATTGTGTTACAGATGGGTTAAAAAGTAGATGCTTTTAAGACCCTACAGAATGCTACTGCATTTTATACCAGAGTCAGAAAAACAGAAATTGTTCCAATTCCTTCACTAAACCTTTAAGTGGCCTCATAAATGTAATTTAGAAATAAGGTCAGCTAGATGGAAAAGCAGTCCTGTTGGCCTGGAGTCGGGAAGACCCTTTATAGACCTCAAGTTTAAATGGGGACGGAAAACAGCCGTCACTTTAACCTTCGGTGTCTGCCTCAGAATTTTCTCAACTTATGGGCATCAAAGTAGATTTCTCAAGCGTTTTTCTTGGTATCTGCTTCATAGTAGGTAATAGGAAAGTGTTGGCTATTTAACATTAATTTTTTTTCAATGGATCAATACAATTTTGTAAAGAAGTAAAATAAAAGGAAAAAAAAAAATCACCTCTTGCTATTGCCACCCCACCAGTTGTCATGTTTTAAAAATATAAGGAAAGAAAGGACTTTCCTGGACAAAAAAATTAAAATAACATAAAATAAAATTCTCCTTTAGGTTAAGATCAGGAGATTATCTTCATTTGCTCCCTAAAGCACGGTGCTATTACGTGACTAAATGACAAGTGAACCAACAAGAACATACTTCTAAAGACTTAATTATGCAGCCAACAAGGGAACACACACCCTGTCCTCTGTTTTTAGGGGCGCCTGGACTGTTGTTTGCAAGGCCGGGGCTTCGGGCAGACTGAAGTTCCGTAGAGATCACTTTAAGTGAAAATGGACTTATTATCATTGATCCAGATTCCACTAACAAAGAGTGAGATTTCCTCTCCAAATGGGAAAGGGACTTCTGGCAACCAGTTAGTTCTCCCTTCACCAGGCAGTTTGCACATTCTCTGGGCCTTGCACTTGAGGCATTGGGGGGGGGCCTAGGTCAGCTGCACAGATGTGCACCTACTTATGAGAAGGGGCCAGCAGCCCCATGTTTGGCACCTTTCAAAAAAAAGGAAACTTCCGGTTTGGTGAAGATTTCAAGTCCCAATATCTTTACCACTGAGGGAAGGGCAGGTGCTGACCAGCTTGGGGGGGGGGGGGAACAGAGGCAAGTGCTGGGCAGTTAGGGGGGAACAGAGGCAGTGCTGGCCAACTAGGAGAAGCAGCAGGTGCTGGTCAGTTAGGGGACAGAGACAGGTGCTAGTCAGTTAGGGGGAGACAGACAGGTGCTGGTCATTTAGGGGGGACAGAGGTGCTGGTCAGTTAGGGGACAGACAGGTGCTTGTCAGATAGTGGGGACAGACAGGTGCTGGTCAGATAGGGGGGACAGACAGGTGCTGGTCATTTAGGGGGGACAGAGGTGCTGGTCATTTAGGGGGGACAGAAGTGCTGGTCAGATGGGGGGACAGACAGGTGCTGGTCATTTAGGGGGGACAGAGGTGCTGGTCAGATAGTGGGGACAGACAGGTGCTGGTCATTTAGGGGGGACCGAGGTGCTGGTCAGATAGGGGGGACAGACAGGTGCTGGTCATTTAGGGGGGACAGAGGTGCTGGTCAGTTAGGGGACAGACAGGTGCTTGTCAGATAGGGGGGACAGACAGGTGCTGGACATCTAGAACCCCCGGCGCTAGGACCCCCCATCCCCGCCAAGCCACGGTTTCCAAGCGCTCACCTCCCGAACAAACAGGAAGGTCGGTTTAGGGGGTACCGGTAACCATCGGCCCCGGTCCGTTTAATAATAGTCACGTATCCCAACGTATCCGTCATTATCCACACCAGAAAAGAAATCTGGAAGAGAAATGTCACTTTACCCCCACGTGACCGGAGCCAGCCCCAGCGGCGCCCACAGACACAGCCCCGCAGAAGGGCTTTGCGGAGCTCTAAGCCTCACAATTCCCCGCCTCCCCCGACAGATGTCACAATAGGGCCCGGAGTCACAGGAGCCCCGTTCAAATGCAGCCTCAGACACGGACCAGCGAGTCCCGACACCCGGCCTGCCTCGGTTTCCTCGCCTGTCAAACCACTACAGGAGCTCTGCCAGCACCATCCAACTCCGCACTCCACGAGCAGGCTGTCAGCGCCCCTCCCCCCGGCCCCAGGGCCCCCCTCTCCCCCGTTTTCAGAGGCTGGCCGGAACCCTGCTCAGTTTCAAACAAGGGCCACGTCGCCCCCGGTTCCTCGTTAGCAGCACCCCCTGGGCGGGGGTGGGGGGCAGGCAGAGACGCGCCTTCCACAGGAGCTCGCCACATTCTCGAGCCCCCACCTTCTCCTGGCAGCCTAAGGCCACGGCGAGGCCCGTTCGATCAAAATAACGGGGGGACCTGTGACGTCACAGAAGGGGGCTTCGACACCACAATGCGCTGGGTCCCGGGGAAGCGGCGCAGGAAGGTCTCGCGGCGGGACCTCCGGCCACTGACTGGACCCGCGGCTGATGGCCGGCCACGAGGGGACAGCCATCAAGGCGGCTGCTTACTTACCTGCAGCTCAGCTCCTCTTCCTCGTGCTCGGGGCGCTCACTCCCTCGGTCCACCGGTGCCCCGCGGACCCCCGTCGGTCCGGCACCTCCTCCCTCCTTCCCCCCCTTTCCCCTTCTGCTTGAGTTTCTTCGCGCCACAGACCGCATGTCCCTCCGCATTCGCGACCGCGCACAACATCGGATCCCTCCGCACCACTTCCCGCGCTGCCTAACAACCCCTCCGTACCCCAGAGATGTCCCGCAGCCGGAACTCTCTCTGCTCCCTAGGATCGGGATCATAAGTTGGGGGTCGGGACTGCGGCAGGGAGTCCCCGGCCCCAAAAGGGAGAGCCGACAAAAAGTAGTCCCCCACCCGGTGCCGGAATTCAAGTCAAAACATCGGTTCGAATTGTGGCGCCAAAAGCTGTGATTGGTGAGGAGGCGGAGCCCTTCCCGCTAGGGCCCAATGGACAGAGGCAAAGGTGGAGCTTCCAGGCAGTTGAAGGGGAAAAGCGGGGAGCCAGCAGGAGGGGCTAGAGCCAGAGATTGACAGGACACAAGAACCCTGGCCCTGAGCTGGAACCAATAGGAAGGACTAGGCCCAGAGATTGATTAGGCTGTGGCCTCGCCCCCCTCCTCCGCCTTCCTTCTAAGCTCTGGGCTAAAGGTTGGGGAGGGAGTGGGGCTGAAGAAGCCGAACAGGCTTGTGTCTGTGACTGTCAAAGTTGGCGGGCCGCTCTTCCTGGACCACCCTTCCTCCATCTCCACCGCCCCCTCCTCCTCCCACTCTCCCCGCCGAGGCCCGGAAAGGGCTCTGGGCTGGACGGGAAACCGAGGCACGGCTCAAAGGGTTGTCATCAGAGCCTACTGCCCTGAGCCCCCGTCCCAAGGGGTAAACTGAGTCCCAGGCGCTGTCCCTCCTTGTCCAGAGCGGCACTTCCGGTCCGAGGGACTGCTCTCTGTGCCTGCCAGTTCTCAGGCTCTGCTCCGCAGGGGGTAACAGGAAGTTCTAGGGCCTCCTTAAACCAGGAGCAGGACGCAGCGCTGAGCACTTCTCCCCTTCAGAGGGGAAACTGAGGCACGGCTGGAAAGGGACAGACAGCCTGTCTGACTGCTCCGAGACGGTGCCCTGCTTGGACGGGGCAGAGAGCCAGCCCAATCTCCTTTCCGGATGCTTCGAGAAAGCCTTAGCGGATGGGGCGCTGAGGAGGGGGGAGGCTGAGCTGCCCATGGAGGGAAACTGGTATTGCTGGAGGAACTACGGGGTGCATCCCTTCCCCAGGGTGATCCACTGAGCTTTGACTGCCCTCCCCGACTAAGCTGGGGGGGCGGGGCTTACATTTGTCTCTCAGAGTCTCCTCAGGACTAAGGCAAGTGGGGGATTCTTACAAATTTAGCTCTGAGCTCTGCTCCAGGGGATAAAATGGTGCTTTAGTCAATTGTAGAGCCCTACGCTTGCCCTCTCAGAGACGTCTTCCCCCCCCCCCCAAAAAAAATATATAGAATCTGGGAGGAAAGGAGACTAAATGAACTTCGGAGCCCACAGAGTATAAAGCGAGTCAAGGCAGGAGTGGCTGGCGCTGGTCAGCCCGGCTCCCAGCAGGGGCAAACGGGTCCGGGTGGAGGGCTTGAGGTGGGAAAGTCTTTCAGATCAAACGACCCGCCCGGCGCTAGAGGACGGGAGACCTGAATTTGCGGCTGCTCCTGAGGCCCACCTCCAACTGGGGCAAATCGACAGCCTTCGGGGAGTCCAGCATTGGAAGCCCTAAGCCCCTCCCCCAGACTGACGCCTGTAAAGGGGGGAGGGGATTGCAGATTCTTTTTTTTTTGGTCGTCCTGCTGCTGGAGGTAAACCGAGGCAACACTGGAAGGACTTTCCACACGGTTCCAGAAAGAAAAGTTGAAGCAGGCTGGTGGTGGGCCTACTACCGGAGCCAGAGAGAGAATGACTAACACGTGGCCTATCAAGGGCGACAGAATTGCAGAAGAGAAACTGAGGCAGGCTGGAGGCCTTCCAGTGGAGCTGAGCCCTCGCCCCTCTCCCAAGCAAAACCATGCAGCTGGAGGCTCTCCCGGCGCCCCGTCGGAGTTCGTGGCCTCCACAGGATGCTCGGGAGAGGAATTTGGAGCAAAGTGGGGGGAGGGGCCGGCCCGGCGTGACACCTCAGTGCGTCCAGTGGAGAAACTGGGCCAAAGCCGAGTGCTCCTACAACCGAGATAGCCCTGAGCGCCTCGGGATGGGGGGAGGGGAGAAGAATCCCTTTACCCGGGACCTTCCAGATGACTGGAGGGGCTTTGCACGTGACTACGCCAAGCTCTCCCTTCCTGAGGAGCCACTGAGGCACGTCAGCTCCGCACCGCTCCTCGGGTTCGGGAAGGGGAAAGTTTCTAGTAGGGGCCGCTTAGCCTCGGGGACAGGAAGGGCCTGGGTCCCCACGGATGGGCCGGCCCTCCCCTGCTGGCCCCGCGTTTCCCTTTCCCCGGCTCAGCGCTTCCCCTGGAAGGAGGGAAGACGTCCTCGATCTGGGGACAAGCCGGAAGAGGCCGGGTTCCGCCTGCGGCCGGAGGGGCGCGAGGGGCCGCCCACGGTCTGGGGCGGGAGCTGGAGAGCAAGGGGACTCTTCCCTGCGGCCCAGGCCGCGAGTACCGCAAGGCCCCAGGCAGGGGACAGGGTTTGCTAGGGGACAGAATCCAGTTAAGCAGCGTTCAGTGCCTACTGTATGCAGGGCGCCGCGCTAAGCGCCGGGGGCCTTCCGTGAGAGAGCATTTAAATAGAGTTAGGGGCCCGGCACACCCACTAACGCGGACTTTCCTGGGGCGGGGAGGCCCCCGGGCCGGCCGAGGGCCCTTATCTTCTGTCCCTGGGAGAGATCCTGGGCCCGAGCAGAAAACGTCTCTAAAGCTGCTCTGGGGACTCCTCCGCCCCCTCCCCCACGCCAGGCTGTGTCCCAGACTGGAGGCCCGGCTTCCGGGCTCCGAGGCCTGGCTCTCTGGCGCCACCGGCGCTGCTTCTCCTCCGACGGAAAGGAAAACGCGGTCCCGGACCTGCACTTGTGTGGGACGGGGGAGAGCAGGGGAGCAAAGTAACGGATCTGAAATGCACCCCCCCCCCTTGTTAGGGACTGAGTCTGCCCCGAGCCTGGCTCTGAAGGCGGCCTGCTACTAGTGGGGAAAGCTGGGGCCGCCTCTGCATCGCAGACTTGCTTCATTTAGGAAACCCAATTTTGCAAGAGACACAGCCAAACAATACATTAGAAAAAGATCCGGCGGTTTTAGTGGAGTGCAAGCTCTGCGTGAGTGCGATGAGTCGCTTTAGAAAGCAGATGCAATTAAGCTCTCATCAAATGAACTCCCTCTCCCCTTCTCCCTCGTTGGGTGGTCTTTGGGGATCAAAAGCATCGATCCCTTCTGGCGTCAAAAACTAAATCGGGGGGAGGGAGAGGGAGGAAATGGAGCCTGCTCCTCGCCCTGAGTTTGAATGAACACAGGAATATACTTAGGGCTGTAACCTGACTGTCCAAGGTAAAGACAACCTTCAACAATGAGATGCTTTCAGTCTGTGGGACTGAGCCTTAGAAACCCAAAGCTCCGGGGGCCCCTCGGGACCCTTCATCTGGGCCCCGGCAAGTGGGTGTGTCTGATTACCGAACTCCCCGGGGAGGGATTTCCCCCACCCACCTACTCTGGCATCTACTTCTTTTAAAGAACACACAGGTTTGTTGGTAGATGACAGGGACTTTGCCAGCAACATCGGGCATATTTATGGATAAATTTGGACCCCACAAGGATCCGCTCGCCACCTGCCGCCTCCAAAGCGATCTATGCCCAAATATCAGCAGGGATTAACTGGTGAGAAAAGCACTTTTACTTGTGATTGCTTTCAAAGATTCAAAAACAGGTAAAACCGTAATTGAGTAAAAAGTTGGCCATAAGCCACAGCTGGACATTTTCCTCATCCTTTCACATTTGGGGATGTATTTCAAGGTATGGATGATTACAAGTCAAACAATTTAAATGAAGCAATATTCCAACTGAAGCTGGCTCTGGGGACTGCAGTTCACAAGTCTGGCATTTATGGGAAGCAGCAGTCTGATGCCAGGCGTGCCACAGGCCCATCCTGCAGACGGTAGAGTTCCGGACTTGAGATCCGTCCCAAGGTCATGGGATTTAGAGGTCAGAGGGATCTGAGAAGTCATGGAGTCCAGCCCCCTCACCTTGTTTTAAAAATATTTTTTCCAGATACATGTAAAAAACTTTTTTTTTTTGGTTATACATTTACATTTCTTGTTTTTTATTTTGTTTTAACATTTCCTTATGAACCATTTTGGAAGAGAAAAAAATCAAAGGGGAAAACCATGAGAGGAAAAAAAGAAAAAAAAAGTGATCATGTGTTGATTTATTTAGACTCCATAGTTCTCTCTGTGGGTGTGGATGGTGTTTTCCATTCAAAGGTTAGTGGGATTGCCTTGGATCACTGAACTGCTGGGAAAAACCAATTCTGTTATTGTGTATAATGTTTTCCTGATTCTCCTTGTTTCACTCAGCATCAGTTCATGTAAATCTTTCAGGCCTTTCTAAATCATTCTGTTCATGTTTTTAAAAATAGAACAAACCTTACTTTCATATGCCATAACTTATTCCATTTCCCAATTAATGGCCATCTCTTCATTTTCCAATTCTTTGCAACCACAAAAAGAGCTGCACGTGTGGGTCCTATTTCCTCTCATGATCTCTTTGGGATACCGACCCAATAATGGCACTGCTGGGTCAAAGGGTGTTCACAGTTTGATAATCCTTTGGGCATAATTCCAAATTGCTCTCCAGAATGGTTGGATCATTTCACAATTCCACCTTACATTAGTGTCTCAGTTTTTCCCACAATTCTTCCAGCATTTATCTTTTTCTATCTTAGCCAATTTGACCTCAGAGTTGTTTTAATGTGCATTTCTCTAATCAGTTATTTAGAGCATTTTTATATAACTATAGATGACTTTAATTTCTTCATCTGAAAATTGTTCACATACTTTGAATGTGATCATTTATCAATTGGGGAATGACTTGTATTCTTATAAATTTGACTTAGTTTTATTTTAGAAATGAGGCCTTTATTTTTAAAATATATTTTATATTATATTTTTATAAACAATACATATTTATATTGTTATATATGTTATATATGTTAAAATATATACATATTTAAATAATACCAACAAACCCCAACAGCAAGAGATACAAAGAGAAATCCCATTTAAAATAACTATAGATAATTTAAAATATTTGGAGTCTATCGCCAAAGCAAAGTCAGGAATTATATGAACATAACTACAAAACACTTTCCACACAAAGTCAGATCTAATCAACTGGAAAAATATCAAGTGCTCATGAGGAAGCCCAGAGAATATCATAAAAATGACAATACTACCTAAATTAATCTACTTATTTAGTGCCATACCAATCAAATTCCCAAGAAATTATTTTACAGATCTAGAAAAAAATAGTTTATCTGGAGGAACAAAAGGTCAAGAATTTTAAGGGAATTAATAGAAAGAAATGCAAATGAAAGTGGCTTAGCTGTAGCAAACCTAAAACTATATTATAAGGAAACTGTCATCAAAACTATTTGGGCCTGGCTAAGAAGCAGAATAGTCAATCAGGGAATAACTTAGGATAACAGGACAAAATAGTCAATGACTATAGTAATCTAGTGTTTGACCAATCCAAAGACCCCAGCTTTTGGGTTAAGAACTCACTATTTGATAAAAACTGCTGGGAAATTAGAAACTAGTATGGTAGAAACTAGGTATTCACCTATACCTAACACCATATACCAAGATAAAGTTGAAATGGGTTCATGATTTAGACAAAGAATGATAATAAGCAAATTAGAAGAATATAGGATAATTTACCTCTTAGATCTCTGGAGAAGGAAAGAATTTGTGGCCAAAAAAGAACTGGAGTTCATTATTGAACACAAAATAGATAATCTTTATTATATTTGGTTAAAAAAATGTTTGTTCAAACAAAATACAGACAAGATTAGAAGAAAAGCAAACTGGGAAAGCATTTTTACATTAAAAGGTTCTGATAAAGGCTTTTTCTAAAATAGAAAATTGACTCAAATTTATAAGAATTCAAGCCATTCAATTGACAAATGGTCAAAGGATATGAATAGACAATTTTCAGATGAAGGAATTTAAACCATTTCTAGTCACTAAATCACTATATTTCAGTACTTGGACCATCCTTGTTTTCATACGTGTGAGGAATTTGCAAATGTTAGCTCCTTCTTGCCTTAATAGGGAGCACTAACAGCTTGTTCTTTCCAATTTCTTTCCAGCAGAGATTTTCTTCACTTTTTCATATTCTAGTTCTCTCTGGCCATCTCTGTGATTCCTATGGACTCTCAGAATAATGCTGTTAAATAAGTAAAATGAAAATGCATTATATTACAAAGGGAGGCACAGAGTTATCAAAATGTAAAGAGATCTGCAAATTAAGACATTTCTTAGGTACCACTACATACCTTTCAGATTGGCTAAGATACAGGAAAAGATCATGATGAATGTTGGAAAGGATGTGGGAAAACTGGGACACTGATACATTATTGGTGGAATTGTGAAAGGATCCAACCATTCTGGAGAGCAAATCATGCCCAAAGGGCTATCAAATTATGCATATTCTTTGATCCAGCAGTGTCTCTACAGGGCTTATATCCCAGAGAGATATTAAAGGAGGGAAAGGAACCCACATGTGCAAAAATGTTTGTGGCAGCTCTTTTCGTAGTGGCAAGGAATAGGAAACTTAGTGAATGGCCTTCAGTTGGGGAATGACTGAATAAAGTATGGTATATGAATGTAATAGGATATTATTGTTCTGTAAGAAACGACCAATAGGATGATTTCAGAGAGGCCTGGAGAGACTGACAGGAACTGATATTGAGTAAAATGAGCAGAACCAGATCATCATTGTGCATGGCAACAAGAAGATTATTCCATGATCAATTCTAACAGATGTGGCTCTCCACAACAATGAGATGACTCAGTCTAGTTCTAATGATCTTGTGATGATGAGAGCCATCTATAGCCAGAGAGAGGACTGGGAAGTGAATGTGGGCACAACATAGCATTTTCACTCTATTCTTTGCATTTTATTTCCTCTTTTTTCCTTTTTAATCTGACTTTTCTTTGTGAAACAAGATAATTGTATAAATATATATGCATATATTAAATTTAACATATTTTAGCATGTTTAACATATACTGGATTACTTGTCATGTAGAGGAAGGGGTAGAAGGGGGTGGGGAATTGGAACACAAGGTTTTGCAAGGGTCAATGTTGAAAAATTATCCATGCATGTGTTTTGAAAATCGAGTTTTAATTAAAAAAAACAAACAAACCACTAGCTGCAAAAATTTTCCCCCAGATTTCTTCCTTTTTAATCTTAGCTGATTGTTTTATTTATGCAAACAAATTTTAATGTAATGTAATCAAAGTTGTCCATCTTACACTTCATAATATTCTCTATTTCTTCTTTGTCCATAAATTCCTCCCAATATCCCCTGCTCTCCTAATTTGCTTATAGTATCATTCTTTAGCCTAAATCATGTATTCATTTTGATTTTATTTTGATATGGGATGTGAGATGTAGACCTATGCCAAGTTTCTGACATAGTTTTTTCCAGTTTTCCCAACTTTTGTCAGATACTGAGTTCTTTATCTAGAACCTTGAGTTTTCGAGTTTATCAAACACTAGATTATCATAGGCATTGATTATTGTGTCATGAATATCTAACATATCCCAGTGATTCACCAATCTATTTCTTGACCAGCACCTTATAGTTTTGATGAGTGCTGCTTTATACTAGAGTTTTAGGTCTGGTACTGCTAGGCTATCATCCTTCCTATTTTTAAAATAATTAATTTCCTTGCTGTTTTTGACCTTTTGTTCTTCCAAATGATTTTTTTTCAGCTCTATAAAATAATTTTTGGCAGTTTGGTATGGCACTAAACAAGTAGACTAAATAGAATTTGGCATTTTATTATATTAGTTTGGCCTACCCATGAGCAATTGATATTTTTCCAATTGTTTCAGCTCCCTCACTTTAAAATGAAGAAACAAACCCAGAGAGACTAAGGGTTTCTCCCAGTCAGAGAGTTACTTGTAAATTTATTTTTTTGTCAATGAACAAAAATCTATTTTCTTTGCTGTACCCATTAAAAAGAAAAACCCATCTTATAACAGTCGGGCAAAACTAATTTTCACATTAATCATGTCCCCCAAAATGGTCTCATTCTGTGCCTTAAAGTCATTCATTCATTATTATTCATTTGCTATTATTTATTTACTATTAATATTCCATTACTATTGGAGAAACATTTCTGAAGCATTTATTGAGCAGCAGGAAGTGGATCACGCACTGAGCTTCCAATATAAGCAAAAAGATAGTCCTTTCCCTTGAAAGAACTTATACTCGAATGGCAGAAGATAATACATAAAAGGGCCCTGAAAAGAAGGGAGGCAGTGGGCGGGGAAAGGAAGTGGCCCATGGGGGTGCAGCATGCATGATTAGGTTCGGAGAAAGAACTAGTCTGGATCCTTCAAAGCAGAGGTTTCAGCAAGACCTCTGTCTGCAGTGGGAGAAAGAAGCCCAAAGGGTTCTTCAACTCTCTGGCAGGAGGCAGATGGTAATGGCTAAGGCCTTTCCAAACCTTAATGTAATACCCATTTCTCTCTGCTCTTCCCAGGTCTGAATTCATTCTTGTCAGACTGGTTTTCTCCTCTTTCCCCAGACCCAGCCTGTCCAAGCCTGCCCCTGGGGTTTTATGCAGAAGCTCCCCCTTCCTCACCCCCCACTCCCTTCCACAATGGCCTTGCCCCACTTCTTCCGACTAGAAGAGACCCCAGATAAGAATCCCTATTTTTTTCAGTACTTGTTGCAGCCTTGTTTTCATAGGTGAGACTCCCTTTACAGATGGTAGCCCCTTCTCACTTTAGTGGGGAGCAGTAACAGCTCTTCCTTTCCAGTTTCTTTCCAGCAGAGGTTTTCTTCACTTTTTCATATTCTAGTTCCCTCTGGCCAGCTCTGTGATTCCTATGGATTCTCTCAGAATAATGCTGTTACATGTGTAAAACGAAAACGCATTCCACTACAAAATTATCAACATGTAAAACATACAAGTCCACAACAGTTCAGAGGTAAAGGATCTCTCAACAGTCTTCAAGTTGCCATTTAAAGGCCCTTCACAGACAGGGTTGCATTCAGGCTTCACAGCTCTGGGACAGCAGTGCTACAGGGATCATTAATCTCGATGGAAAGATGGGAGACACCCAAAGAGAGGCCACGGGATTTCCCAGTGTCCTAAGGGAGGGTCCAAATTTGGTCTCTTCCCACAAAAAGTCCATCCCTCCTCCCAGCACACACCAAACTGCTTTTCAGGCTGTATAGTGTCTGAGAATGGCCTCAACAGCCACCTTACCTTTGGGAACTTAAGCTAGCCATCCGTCTGAGAAATCTGGGAAGAGACAGAGGCCCAAACTGCCCCTGCCCCCAAAGCTTCCAAATAAGTCTCTGCCTGTCCCATCCTGAACCCTGACCTTGGAGAGTCTCAGCGCGGAGGACCTGGGCCCATCTCTACCACAGCATGAAGACGTTTGGGAGGATAGTCCTGGAGAGAATCAACGAAGAGTGTAAAAATGGAGTGTGAACTAAAATAGAATCTGGTTAAGTGGTGATGAGAGGCAGAAGTCTGTGGGAAACTCCCTTCTGAAGGAGACTGAAGTTTTAGGGTTAGGGTTAGGGGCCTGCAGGTGTCTCGGGCCCTTGCAAAGAGAGGGTGCCCATCTCCCTGAAGGAGGCTGAGAGGAGCCAAAGGAAGGGTCTCCTTCTGGCTGGGAAGTGGACGAGACCCCACTTTTCCAAAATGTGCAGAGGAGAGATGGTGCCCTCTGGCGACCACAATGGTTCCCAACAGCCTTTGTGGATGGAGGCTGATCCACCTTCAGCTAAATCTGGGCCGAAGCATTCTGAGCAGGGATCTGGAATGGTCAAAGCCGTGTTGTAGGAATTTCGCCTGTTTGGGGAAGATGGATTGATGAGGGTAAAGATTAGAAAGAGGGAAAGCAATCAGGTGGGTGTGATGCAGGGGAGGAGGAGAAGGAGCTGAATTTGGGGAAGAGCCATGTGAAAAGGGAGAAAAAGGTGGATGGGACAGACGTAGTCCACCATAAGGTCAGGACAATGGAATAAAGTTCAGTCTGAGAAGGGGTGATGGTCTTGGAAAAAGGCTCTGGGACTTGAGGTGATGGTGATGGGCAATGAGCTAAGAAGGAGGGAGGCAGAGAGATGCCGAAGGACAGGTTATGGTCAGAGAGGAAAAATGAAAATTCAGTGTCACAGAAGTAGCACCTTCATGGGGATGGAGACCCGGGATGAAAAGGACTTTATTGACCCCAGAGTGGGGTGCCAGAGACTGATGGGCTGAGCAGGGTAGGTCGAGGTCAGTAGAGAATGAGGGAAGTCACATTCTCAGTTAACCAGTGGACACTTACCATGTGTCACATACTGTGAGCTCGAGGAGTTCATGTTTGCCTGGGAAAGATGGTGAATAAAAATAACTGTACATAAGAGAGTGTGGATGAAAAGTAACTTCAATAAAAGACAATTTGATCTCCGAAGATGCTGACTGAATCACAGGCTCGAGAGAAGCAGGAGGCAGGAGCTTTCAGGGCTTTGACTGGTACCTCTAATCTCCAGTGTTTTAAGTCTGAGACCGTTCTCCCCAGGAAACAGTGTGGGAGAGCGAGAAATGCCTTGTCACTTCTGCCCTTGATATTTCTTTGTAGTGAGCATCTCTTTGAAAACTGATGTTAACTGATTAAACGAAACTTCAGCACTAATCACTAGTGGCTTCCATGGAGAAGAACACACTGAAAAGCGGCCTGGAGTGGATATTAGAGACTCCTTGGAACCCTAAATGGGGTGATGTGGCCAGCCTCCCTCTGAGAGTTGCTACGTGTAGGGCTTTGCTTGGAATAACACTGGGGGCCTCTTGGAGAGATTCTCACCCAGGACTTTCATTATTGGATATTCTAGCTTTCAGTCAATCAGTTGGTCAAGTCAATAAGCATTTATTAAGCACCTACAATTTGCCAGACACCATGCAAAGTGCTGGGGATGAGGTAGTCCCTGGTCTCAAGGGATCCATTAGGGGAAAAAAGGGCAATTCCTTTTTCTCGCTTGTTTTAGATGGAATTACGCAGTTGTGTTTCCTGAGCCATGTGAAAAGGGAGAAAAGGGTGCACGGGACAGATGTGGTAGAGAAATCACTGGCCACGTATAGCTCAGATGTGGGGAGAGACTCCAAGGCTTTGAACTCAGGGAAACCCGTAGGCTAATAAAAGTGATACTTGCTATGTTATTTCCAGATGTTTGTCTTTGCTGATTTGTCACATCTTTAAATACTGACACACGCTGTGCTATTGATCCTGAGGCTGATATGAGAAGCAAACTTTGTTTTACAAATGCTGATGCCTAGTTACTGGCCCGGGCCTAGTGGGCCTGCGCTGCAGCTGTCCGGGGAACAGCCTGCTCCCCAGCAGAGGGGACGGACAACGGGCCTCAGTAGGATTGTCCGTAGCCTCTTACAGTGATCCGAGGCATAGGGACTCCATATCTCCATATTGATGTCAGTGAAGCCCAGAGCAGTTTTCAGGCCGCTTATTCTTACTGGACCAAGGTTGGGATTCTGGGGAAGTAGCTTGTTTGTGCCACAGGGAGGGGTAACCTTGTCTGCCCAGCTTCTGCGCAAGAATGGGGACGGCGCAGTCCCTCAGCATGACATCTGAAAGGGGTGAACACTTGCCATTCCTCCCCATACCAAACACGAGGCTCTCGGGGACAGAAAGGAGCCCTGAACGGAAGAGGAGGTCCAGGAGAAATTGGGAGGGGCTGCATGCAGGATTGTAATGGCTTCTAGCTGCCTTCCTACCAATGACTCTGATGAAGAATCAGATTGTGCAGCAAGCACGATTTTCGGCTGCGCGGCTCCTGGTACCCCCCTCACCGCCAGCATCCCTTCATGGCAGGAGATCCACTGGGAACTGTAGATTGGTATTACCCACAGCCTGGATCTGACCACTGGGCTTTCCTAGGACTCCTGGTCTGCTGTTCTTCCATGTTTGGTTCCTCTTTCAAGGACTTCTGACGTCCCTTCTTGCCTTTCTCTGGTTTGGAGGTTTGCTGACCTTCTGTTTTCAAGTTCCTCTTTTCTTCTTCACTGCCTCCCACACCAGCCTCCCCCGTCCTAAAGCCAAGATTAGCCAGTGACAACCCATTTAAGTGGAGGAAGGGCTTTGGAAGATCATTAGCTCAGTGCCACGGTCTGGGGGAACAAAGGGACACTGGACTAAGGTGCTAGTTATTCCTGAACATGATTAAGACCACCCTGGAAACTGGAGGCCAGGAGGATCAGCAGCTGCTGGGGCTTGGAGAAGTCCCTTGGCTCATCTTTCAGGCTTCTGCCTTCCTGGACAGTGTGAGCTCAGAGGAGTCATGGTCAGCTGAGTCTGGGCTGCATCTCCCTTGTTAGAGCCTTTTCGTGCTCCGAGTCGTGTCCGATGGCTTGGGCTCGAGTCTCAGCTCACTGTCTTAGCTGTGTGACCAGAGATTAGATCTAGTCCAGTGCTGGGCACAGTCCTGCCCCCGTTGGGGTCTCAGTTTTACTCGTCAGCAAAATGAGGAGGTTGAATTATCGGGTCACTCAAGTCTCCCCCGATTCTCCACACTTTTTCTGTCGGGGTATATGATATGCTTGTGGCTTAGAAGGTTCTATGTTTCTCTGGGCATTTCACACACTAACCCAAAGGCTTCCCCAAGGTGGGATGGGGCTCCTCCATATTTATGTAACCCAAGTGGCTGCGTGGGCCAGCTGGCCACCTTGATGCCAGTGAGACTTGGCCTCCGGGAAGGCTTCTTGCAGAGAAGTCATTTAGAAAGGTCATTAGACCTAATTGGAGAGAAAGGATGACATAAAAAAGGCAGCAAGAACACAGCAGGTGGATGAAGCCCAGAGATGGCACGGGCTGCTTTCTCAATATCAGGGAGTTTAGCACAACTAGTCCTTGTTAGTGCGATCCATAGCCCATGTCCCAAGCTCTGGGTGCAGTGAGCTCCGGCGTGGGGGCTTCCCCATAATTCATGTGCCTTCGGCCTGCTCTAACCCACTAGGAATTTACTCGGAACATTTAGACTGTAACTTCTGGGTGGTTTGAATATAGCTTACAGTCAGGTCTCTAATTCAGTGCTAAGGGTCACAGGGTATTCATATAGTTGGTGTAGAAGAGCTTCCTTCCACCTGAGAACTGCAAAAATAATAAAAAGGCTCTTAAGAGTTGTCATGCAATTCCCCTCCCCCTCTGATAAGTCCCATTTTGACACTATTTCTTAGTCCAAATTCACAGAACTACCTTGTGGTTTGAAATTTCTTAGGGAAAAAAGCCATTGGGTTGGAGTGCTCTGGGGAGTCTCTTTCTGTCTCTGTCTCTATCTCTTGGTCTCTGTGTCTCTCCCTCCTCTTTCTCTGTTTCTGTTTCTGCCTCCCTCTCCCTCTCTCTCCACTCCCCTCCTCTCTCTGTATCTGTTCCCCCTCCCTCCCTCCCTTTTCTCTGTCTCTGTCTGTCTCTCCCTCTCCCCCACTTTTCTGTCTCTGTATCTCTTCTCTGTTTATCTGTTTCTTTGTCTCTCACTCTCCTCTGTCTCTGTCTCTATCTTCTTTCCGTCCCCCTTCTGTCTCTTTTTCCTCTCTCTGTCTCTGTCTCTCCCTTAAACTAGGGCTCATATCGCCACCCTGTGGTTTGGTCTATGCTAGCTCGGTATGACCATCCTGTCATACAAAGCAGAAGTATCCCGGGGCTGCCCGGCACTTCTTTCCCCAGGACAGACACGATCCCAATATTCCTCTAGCCTCGAGACCCAGGATCAGGTGAACCTCTTTTTCCCCCCACAAAGTTGGTTCTTCCCAGAAACTCCTTTTATCTCAATTGAAGGGGGAATTCTGGGACACCCGAATTTGGTATTTCTAGGAGGGGCAACAAGAACGCCCCTGGTGGGTTCTACCTTGGCCAGCCTCCTTGGGAGGATTCTGGGATCCAAGTTTACCCAGGAGCTCTCAGGAAGCTCCCTCTTCCTGTAGAAGCCTGCAAGGTAAACTTAGGAGCTACGAGGCAGACAACGGCCAGAAGGGGCTCCCCGGCCGGCCCTCTGACGATGGGCTCGGGCTGTGTCAGCCCTTGGGCCAAGTGCTCCTTCCTCCATGTCCGCTGCACGATTCACAAGTTTACTGGTTTAAATCTGGAAGGAGCATTTTAGAGCCCAGCAATCTGAGGCATAAAGAAAATAAGATGATTTGCTCCTGGCCCCCGTGGCCATCTGCTTTGCACTGGCCAGTTAGAAGGAGCCTTTGACCCCCAGCACCCCGACTCTAATCCAGCACAGCAGCCCCTGTCATCGTCCTGCGGGGCTAGGCCTAGGCAGCCCAGCCCTGACCACTGCCCTGACCCTCTGGGGGCTGAACCACGTGGTTTCATGCTCCGTGGATGACATGTGGTTGGGGTCACCTGGCTTCCCACTTCCGCTTCCGTGGGTGGGCTTCCTCCTGATCCCAGCTCCCCCGAGAGGTGGTCCATGGGCCAACACAGAGGGGTGGCCGGGGCCAGGAGTGTCCACACCAGAGGCTCACCGTCAGGGTGGGGGGCAGCCGCCATGAGTGAGCTCTGACTTCCAGGAGGCCCCGCCCTAGCCCCCTTCCAAAGACCCCAAACCCTCCCGCCTCATGCAGCTGACTCCTGCAGGAGCTCCTACGGATAAATCCTGAGAAGGCCCAAGGGTAGCGAAGGCGGGAAACCTGGGCCTGCTGGGAAAGGCAGGTGGCGACAGCTCCTGACTCTGACCCCGGGAGCCCCTGGTCACCATGGTCACCGGGACACTCTGGGCCTGTCCCGGCTCCTCCTGCGTCCGGAAGTCAGGCTGGCAGTGGGGGGGGGGGGGGGAGAGCCGGGTCCCTCAGCTGTGCTCTGCTCTCAGCCCTTTCACTGCCCCGATTTTGGACCCAGAGCGCCTGGTTCTTTATTTTGCATCAGTTTACGCGAAGTGGCGCTGACACAAGTCCCTGGGGAGACCAGGTGATGGAGGACCCGGGGAGCCGGGCGGGGCTAGCTGCGGGGGGTCTTAAGGAAAGAGAGCTTGGGGAGGAAACTGGGGGCTCAGGAGCCCCCCCCAGAGGAAGGGACGTTTCCATCTTTCCTCCTCGGCCCAAATTTGGTTATTTTTCTCTTTTCTGAATTCTCCCTCCCCGTTTCTGAGAACCCCCACATTCAGGGCCGAGTTCTGCCCCCGGCCGGGTTCCGCGCCGCTCCCGCTCTGCTCCCGCTGTGGGTACGGACGGGCCGCTGGGGCTGCCATTCAGGGCCGAGGCTGGGGGGGCGGTTCTGAAGTCCCTCCTCCCGCTGCTCCCGGCTTAGTTTGACCCACACGTCACGGGAAAAGTCCCCGGGATGAACGCGTTCATTCAGTGGGCTGTTTGCCACGAACCTGCGTGGGCGGGGGGGGGGAGGCTCGAAGCTTGGCGGCGTCCGCTGACGCCCCCCCAACACTGGCCTGGGGGAGTCGGGACCCAGAAGTCCCCGCGCACCCTCGTACTTGCGCGGGCCAACGGTCAAGTTCTTTTAAAAAGCAACATTGTTTCTTTTCAAAGTTCTGGGAAAAGTCATTGTTGAGGCGCCCTCTGCCGGCCGGATGGGGGATCTGAAAGGCTGCACACGGCCGGGCCTGGCGTGGGACAACTACGTGCTGGGGTGTGTGTGGGGGGAGACCGAACATCCCCCAAATCGCCCCCCTCCCCACCTGCTGGGTCCGTCCCCCCGGTCCGTGACCCCCGTCTCCCAGGGAGCTCCGGGAGCTCTCGCAGGAGCCCGGCTCAGCCTACGGTTTCACGCCCCGAAGAGGGCCCTTCTACGAGCCTGCAGGCCCTGGGTGCGGATGCTCCCAGCCCGGACCTTCCTGACTGCTGATAGGAGGCTCCCTCCCCTTCGCTGGCCAATCAGCGGCTTCCTCGCCTCTGTCCCTCCCTTCGGCCCCCCGCTGCTGCCCTCCAGGTGCCGGACAATTAACTTGAAATTATTTTTTAACTTTCTTTTTTCAGTTTTAAGAGAAAGTTTTGTTGAGGATCTAAAACTCCCGGGTCATCCCCCCTCCCCCCCAGGGAGTCCTTCTCCGTCTCAGCTGATTTCCCAGAGGCCTTCGGGATGGCTCCCCTACTCAGCCCGAATCCGCCCGGCCCGGTCTGTCGGAGCCGCTCCCGGAAGTCGCCTCCTCCCTCTCCCGCCAAACCCGCTTCCCGGCTTCCGGTCACAGAGGACCCCTCCAGACTGAGGCCCGGGTGACCTCTCCCGGAGGCCGCCCCCCCGTGCTGCCGTGTCATCGCCTCCCTCTCACAGGCCCCGGCCGACCCCGCGTCCCCAGGCCTCTAGGCCCCTGTCCCGGGTCTCTCCCAGCTGGAAAGGGCGTCCAGCGGCTGCGCTGTCCGGGCTCCTCCGCCCAAAGCTGGCCCTTCAGTGGAAGCGCTCCTCCGGGGTGACTGCGGGCCGGCGCGCGCTGGCCCGGCCTCGGGCTCCTCGGGCTCCTTGACCTTGATCGCCGGCTCTCTCTCCCCGGCCTGACCTCGGGGACCCCCCCCCCCCCCCCCCCGTCCGCTTCTCCCGCCCTCTTGGCATTCTCAGGCTTGGGACCTGCGAGCGGAGGATGATCCCACAAATAAGGGACCGAGGCTCCCAACGTGAGGGCGCTCGCGCAAAGTCCCCCAGCCGTAGGTGACGGAGGCGCGATTCGTGCCCGGCGCTCTGCACTGCCCGCACCGCCGCCTTCTGCGCCACGCGCCTGCGCCGGACTCGAGAAGCCCCAGACACAGTAACTAGGGGAGGAAGAGGAAGTCGTTTCGCCGTTTGCCTCGGTTTTCTCCGCTCCCTTTCTAATCTCGCACCGCGTACCAGGATCCTCTGGAGGATCTGATGAGAAAATGTGCATAAGCACGGTGCTTGGCACACAGTGGGTGCCTAATAAATGCCTGTTCCCCTTTCCCTTCTCTGATGGCTTGTGGTTATTCTTATCCCCACCAAGATGTCTATTTCCCAGGGAGCCGGATGCGGCTCTGCCTTCTGCAACTGCCTTTCAGCGCCCCCTGTTTGTGGCTTGTTTGCACGTAGATGTTGCCGCGCAATCTCCCCTAAACCAGACGCTCCTTGAGGGCAGGGCCCGGCTCCCCATACTGTGTTTCTAGAGTTTAGAACACAGGACTGCATGTAATAGGCGCCTAATCAATGCTTACAGCTTGACCTGTTGCCACGTCTCTGTGTCCATGCACTTTAAGCTGACCCCTCCCCCAGTCGGCCTGCCCAGGCTCTCGGGCTCAGGGTGTGACTAGGGCTGTCACCTCAGCTTCCTCCCTTTCCCGAAGGCTCCGGGGAGCTCAGCCACATCCCTTGTGGCCGGGAGATGACTCAGCCTGGGTCTCGGAGAGGCCCAACCCCCTCCCAGCCCCGGGGTGGGGGGGGGAGGAGGGGAGGCTTTCTAAAGGTGGCCAGGCTGGTCCTCCGGTGTCTGACGGGCCCGGCTCCGGTTCTACACCGAATGTCTTTATGATGAAGGAAGGAAAGGGAAGGGGAAGGGGAAAGGAAAAGGAGGGGAAGAAGAAAAGGAAGGGGAGGGGAAGGGGAAAGGAAAAGGAGGGGAAGAAGAAAAGGAAGGGGAGGGGAAAGGAAAAGGAGGGGAAGAAGAAAAGGAAGGGGAGGGGGAAAGGAAAAGGAAAAGGAGGGGAAGAAGAAAAGGAAGGGGAGGGGAAAGGAAAAGGAGGGGAAGAAGAAAAGGAAGGGGAGGGGAAAGGAAAAGGAGGGGAAGAAGAAAAGGAAGGGAAAGGAAAAGGAGGGGAAGAAGAAAAGGAAGGGGAAGGAAAAGGAAAAGGAGGGGAAGAAGAAAAGGAAGGGGAGGGGGAAAGGAAAAGGAAAAGGAGGGGAAGAAGAGAAGGAAGGGGGAGGGGGAAAGGAAAAGGAAAAGGAGGGGAAGAAGAGAAGGAAGGGGAGGGGGAAAGGAAAAGGAAAAGGAGGGGAAGAAGAGAAGGAAGGGGAGGGGGAAAGGAAAAGGAGGGGAAGAAGAAAAGGAAGGGGAGGGGGAAAGGGAAAGGAAAAGGAGGGGAAGAAGAAAAGGAAGGGGAGGGGAAGGGGAAAGGAAAAGGAGGGGAAGAAGAAAAGGAAGGGGAGGGGGAAAGGAAAAGGAAAAGGAGGGGAAGAAGAGAAGGAAGGGGAGGGGGAAAGGAAAAGGAGGGGAAGAAGAAAAGGAAGGGGAGGGGGAAAGGAAAAGGAGGGGAAGAAGAAAAGGAAGGGGAGGGGGAAAGGGAAAGGAAAAGGAGGGGAAGAAGAGAAGGAAGGGGAGGGGGAAAGGGAAAGGAAAAGGAGGGGAAGAAGAAAAGGAAGGGGAGGGGAAGGAGAAAGGAAAAGGAGGGGAAGAAGAAAAGGAAGGGGAGGGGGAAAAACATCAAGTTCTTACTGAGTGCCAGGAGCCTGTGCAAGATTGGAGCACTGAGGCAGAAACTTCTCTCCCTGTGACTCTGGGCGGGTCATCTAACCTCTGCTTTGGCTTCCTGAGCTCTAAAATGGGGCTAATCCCCTGCAGGGAGGTCGGGAGCACCGAATGAGATGATAATTGTAGAGCACTTTGCACAGGGCCCGCATAGCCCAGCTCTAGTTACTATTACCAATATCATTATTAGGTAGGCTCTGAGTGCAAACTCAATAGTCCAAACCCGAATTCATTCTTTCCCCTCTCCTCCTTCCTCCTGCCCCCTTTCAAGGGGATGCCAAGGCCCGTGGGTCCCCCTAGGGGTTCCCTCCCCTCCCCTGATGCTGCCTCCACCCTCCTCCCTCCCCACACGGCTCCGATGGCCCCAGGTCCCTCCTCACTCCAGCCATCCTTCCTTCAGATGGAATTTTCCTAAAGCACCCGCCAGATCTCTTCCCCCTCCAACTCCAGAACCCTCAGTGGCTCCCCAGGGCCTCCAGCATCCAATGCAAACACTGTTATTCCAAGCCTTTCATTACCCTGCCCTCCCTCCCTTTCTAATCTCACATTCTCATTCTGAGATGGTCCCAGAGGGACACACTGTAACTCCGCTCTAACAGTGTTCTCTGCCAGACACATAGTAGGTGCTTAATTAAAGTTCTTGAATGGTTGAAGGAGCTTGCAGGTAATGGACCATAAACTCACAGATTTGGAGTTGGAGTCCAATCCCCTCATGTGAAAAATTAGGGACTGATGAAAGAGGCCAGTGATTGAGCCAGAGGTCACCCAGGTGATCTGAGGCGGGTTTTGAAAGGCCGGCTTTGGGACTCCAAGACCAGTTCTTAATCCATCACTTCACAAATACAAAGCCAAGGCAGTCCTTGCTCCCCAGATTTAGACCCCAATGCAGGTCAGCTTCTTGTAGGGGATTGTCGGCCAGAGGGGGGCAGGGACTGAGGCCTTGGGGAGAGGTGGACACGTCCTAGAAGGGTCGCCCAGAGAGTATTGCATTCCAGGCTCTAGGGGAACGGACCATCCTCTCCTGGAGAATCCTGTGAGCTTAAAGTTTTCAGGGAATGAGGAAAATATGTGCTCCTGCAAAGATTCCTTTTGTAAACAGGAAACGAGGGAGGGAGATGTAGTCCCTTCTAGCCTTCGCTAGGGAAGTCAGGGAACCGCTGGCCACACCGAATGGTGCCTCAGACCAGCTGAGACCTGGGAAGGCTGCTCGCTTAAAAGGGCTGAGGCTGTCTCTGGCCTCCTGATCTGGATGTTGCCATTGGTTCCAGAAGGCTCTGGAGGAGAAAGTGGCTTTCCGTAGCCCTTCTTCTCTTAGATCCGACTCACCAGCGTGCCACAGCATCACCTCCCTGAGTCCATTCCTCTCCAGGAATGAAGGGTAGACAGAACCACAATAGGGGCCCAGGAGGATGGAGGCAGAAGGAGGGGCTGTCCGGGATCAGAACCCCTCAGTCCTGGCCTTCAGTCTTCTCCAGCTGTTTCCAGAGTGCTTTGTCTGGCTCTCTCCCTGGCCCCATCACATGCTCTCTTGTTTATTTACTATTGTGAAAAGGGCTAGGGCACTGAACCTGCTATTTTCCCACTAAGAGATCTTTCTTAGTTCTGAGCCCAAGCTCAGACCCCAGAGAACTAGATCCCCTGCCAAAGGGGTTAGTGACCCCTTTCTCGCTCCCTTTTGTCACCCCCAGAACCCTGGAGACAAATGGCTTAAGGCTTAGCTTCAGCTAAAAGATTCAGGCTTGATTCTGCGCTCTAATATTTTTAATAAAAAAAGATTTAATTAATAACTTAGCTGCTGTTCAGTCATGTTCAACCCTTCCTGCCGCCTCTGTGGGTTTTCATGACATTGTGCTTTGCTATTTCCTTCTCATTTTACCGATGGGGAAACTGAGGCACACAGGGTAGTGACTTGGCCAGAGTCATGCAGTTAGTGTCTGAGACTGGATTTGAACTCAGGCCTTCCTGAATTTAGATCAGGTATTCCATCACCCAGCTGCTCTAAGCGGAAAGAAAAGAAAGAAAACCATTCTTGGGAGGAGTAAGCTGCTTACTCCCTTAGCCCTCCTCCCTTGGGAAAACAGGTTAGAAAGCCCTTCTGGGAGCAGGTGCAGGGCTTAAAATCAGGCAATTGGTTAACAAGCATTTATTAAGCCCTTACTGTATATTGTGTACTGTGCTGAGTGCAGAGGGATATGCAAAAACTTTTTACTTGTCACCAGCCTAAAATAATTATCTGTTGAAATGAATTGAATTGAGAATAGGGAGGCTGGGGTGAGGGAGGGACTGAAGTCATAGATCCTGCTTGACCATTTGGTCCAGAGCTGGCCCCTACCAGAAGGAAGACTGAGGCCTAGAACCTCTGGGTCTGGAGCCTAATTCAGTTAGGAGGTAGAGTGGATAGAGGCTGGGCGTGAAATTAGGAAGACCTGAATTCCAATATGACCGCAGACATTTACTATCCGTGTGACCTGCCTCGGTTTCCACCTAGGGACAATCATAGAATCTATATCCCAAGGTTTTTGTGAGGATCAAATAAGATAATAGTTGAAAATTGTTTGATAAAGTGCCTGGTACATAGTAGAAACGTAAAGTACTACTATTATTTTTATTAATTTACATTTATTAATATTATTTTATTATTAACTTATTATTATCTACAGTTAATTAATTATTAATATTAATAAGGCGGCACTCCTTTCTTCCCAGGGTGGTTGTGAGACTTACATGAAGGGACATGTGTGTTGTCAACTTTGAGAACATCCATGGAATAAATACTGGCTGCAGTTATTAGTAGCGAGATCTGAGCAAACCCCATCCCCAAAGTGTTTACAGAAGGGACTCGCTCTCCTCCTCTCATGTGATCCTGCAAAGCAAGGTTTATGTTCCAGGAGAAGTGAAACAACTGGATGGCTTGGTCTGCTTCACTTTGTGGCATCCAGTAGGTGCTTAATAAAGAGGAGTTGCTGTCTCTCCCTCCCCCCAGCTCTGGAGTCATCACTGTTGCCTCAAACTGTATGTTCAGCCCTGGCTCTGACTAGCCTCTGACTGATCTCTCCGTGTTTATTTATTTTTAATTTATTTAATTTATTATCATTATTTATTTATTTTCATTTCATTTCATTTATTTATTTGTTTATTTTATTTATTAAAACCAAGGTGTTTGATGCTAAATCCGGGGACTTTGGGTCACTCACTCAGTTGCTTTCCTCATCTGCAAAATCATGGGGTTAGACGGGGCCGCCTACTAGAGGAGAACTTAATTAGTAACTTGAGCAGCAGATGCGTCGCTCTCACAAATGGGACAGTGGATTTTCCCTGATTATTAGGGCTGGTTGCAAAAGAGAAATGCAGACTCAATCAACACGCAGGCATTTTAAGGGGGGATCACCGCGTGCCAGGAAGGGGGCCGGGGCACAGAGATGATGATGATAATTACAACAGCCATAAAACGGCCCCTATTTAGTGCTTTGGGGCCTTCCAAGTGTTTCGTGTAGGGGATTCTGGGAGAGGAGCAATCATTTTAGTTCCATTTTCGAGATAAGGAAGCTGAGGCTGACAGGGCTCAAGTGACTCGGCCAGGGTGACACAGTGAGCAAGTTTCCGAGGCAGGATTGGAACTCGGGCTTTCCCGAGTCCAGGAGCAGCATCGCACCTGGAGCTGTTTGGAGGGAGGCTCAGTCCCCCGGGACGGAAGGGATGCTTGAGATGTCAGCCCGGACACTGCCAGGAATCCACGGAGGTGAAAGGTGAGCTCGCTCCTACCGAACGCGAGAAACCAACTGAGTTATTCTGAAATTAACTTCTGGAGCTCATTAGAATGTGAATGATCTGTGAAAACATCCCCTGCAGTTCATAGAAAAATTAATACAGCTTGAAGCGCTCTGTCTGTGGCTGCAAGCTCTCCTCGGAGGTTTCGGGGGCACGCAGGCAATTTCTTTAGAGGACTGTCTCTGGCCTTGGTGGGCAGACCCCTGGCAGTCATTGCGTAGCCCAGGAACGAGGGGCTCAGGGCCGCCTGGGTGGGGGCAGGCTCAGGAGAGGAGGGCTGCGGACAAGAAGTGCTCTGGAGGTAACCAGACAAGGCAGGGGGGTCACTTAGGACTGGGGACTGGGATGCGGCTGGTCAGGAGAAGGGAGGGCTGGAGGAGAGATAAGGAGATTCAGGGGCATCCAGCTTGGATCTCCAGAGGGGAGAGGCCCGGGCTGCCCATCACCTGTGCTGGCGGATGCTGTTGCCATGGGAGCCAGCATGGAGGGAGAGGACAGCCCCGAAGCCGCAGTGGCGGTTACCGGACATGGCTCAGGTGAGGATCCAGCCACGGACCCGAGAGGAGGGTCAGACAGGAGGAAGCCTGAAGGGGCTCTCGAGGACTCATTGGACCTCGGTCCCGTTCTTGGGTCTTGTCTCTCACCAGAGGAAGCAGTCACAGGGAGGTCTCAGGTTGGAGGAACGCAGCCAGCAGGTCCTGCTCCCCAGGAGAGCACCGGATCCAGCCTTGGTGGGCCATCCAGAGTGGGCTTCCTCTGGTGGGTTACAAAGTGAGGGCTTCTTTGGTCACCTCTCCCACTCCCAAGGCTTCCCCGTGTGCCGGGGTTCCACCTGTTCCCCAGATTGAGAACCTGACGCCCGCCCAAAGGGCAGTGATTGAACCCTGAGTCCAAGGGGCCAGAGACCCAATGGGCAGCGCTCCTTGCCAGCATGTTAGCTGGAGGCTGCGGGCCAAGGCCTCCCTGCTCTTCGTCCACCCTCAAGGCAATGACCCCGACCAGGATTTTCTCACAACTTATAGGAGAGGTATCCTCCCTCACCCCCAGGACCACAGGCCAGCAGGAGAGACTGGCAAGGGAGCAGACTGTCCTGGAGGACGGGTGCCGGAACAACTCCCCTCGCTTTGGGAAGACCCGGATGACTGAAGAGGCATTGACAGAAAATGTGGGGCTTCCCTTCCTTCCAGTTAGCAGTCAAGCATCATGCAGCCCCACTATGTGTCAGGCACCAGGGCTATAAAGCAAGGTATAAAGAGTCCCTCCTCTCAGAGGAGCTGAGGGGGCACCAGAGGTCCCAGCCCCGGGGGGTAACGGAAGCTCCCCTCCTGCAGGACGGGGTGCCGGACCGCTGCTTCCACGGAACTTTATCTGGAAGCCCCTCAAACACTCCCCTGCTGGACTTGGGGGCTATTTCCCCTCCCTTGTGATCTTTAACCACCTGGAGGATGCTCCGTGGCTGGGCCGTCCTGGGGCCCGGCCCGCAGAACTGCCCCCTGGCCTGCTTCCTCCTCTCTCGGGCCCCCCTGGATTTTCAGGGCGGCGGCTGTCCCCCACTTCTGGGCGAGGGAAGACGTCACTGTCGGGCATGTAACGGAAGAGAAGCATCCGTCTCCCGCCTCCCCACCGTACCTCAGGTGTGTGACTGGGCAAATCCAGAGCATTCGCCTTAATACAATTTTTAAACAATTATTAAGCTAATCGGATGCAAATTAAACAAAATGAACCTATAAATATATGTGTTTTTCAAATTAGTAATTGGATTTTTTGATGATCTTTGGCTTGACATTGATAAGCTGCTTCTCATAACAGTCTAATTAGGCAATATGTAAACTCTGGCATTCAGTTCTGTCCTAGTGGCTTTTTCAAATGATGTTTGTAAAATTTGCAATTTCATATTACAGATTAAAAATTAAAAACTGCAGGAGGCTAACATTAAAATGAGAATTCATTTCAGGGAAAGCCCTGTAGACAAAATTCACCCTAATAGAATTGTGCATGAGGGGCCGCAAATCATGATCTATAGTTACACTGGGGAAGGCTTGTCAAAACCAGCATTGTTGGCCTGTAGTTCTATTCACAGTATTAAACCCATCAGCGCAGTCACTTTGGGGAAAATGTGAACATTATCAAAGAACAGTAAATTAGCAAGAAATTAAAGCATATACCCTTGCATTTCCAAAACAAAAGATCCCTTCATTAAAAACCTTTCATCAGTGGTTTAATATTCATAGCAGTAATTTGCATAACTAAATCAGTTTTCACTGATGAGAGACGACCAAAGTTTTTTCGCTAATTTCTTTTTTGAATGAGCTCTCTAGTTTTTTGATTAAAATTTCACACCAGTAGTTGAACAGAATTGAATACATGGCTTAACCATATTTGCAAGTATCATCTTTTAAAATGCCAGATTCAATGTTGCTGCTTGGGAAAGGGGGGATTGTTCAAATAGCATTGTTTACCTTAACTGCAGATATTTTTTTCCAGGCCTGAAATTCAGTCTTTGTAAGGCAGCCTGGGACTGGGGAGAGAGCCGAGGTGATAGTTTGGGGACTTTTTCTCTCTCCTCCTTTCTCCAAGATCTGTAGGTAGGCGTTTTACCAACTAGCCGCAGTGACCTACTAATTAAGAAAAAGTCATTAGGCGGCCTGCATTCATTAATAACTCTTTGATATCTTTAGGAAAGGGAACTCATTTTCCACAATGATTCTTCTGTTTAGAGAAGGCAGGAAATGAGGAAAGTGAAAGGAGATTTACCTGGGGGAGAGCCAGGGCTCAGGAATAGACTCGGGACATCCATTTGTGTGGATCCCCCTGAATGGACCATTTATTTCTGCCAGTATTGGGGGGTCTTCTTTCCCATCAGCAGAAAGAGGGAGATCCGGAATTTTGGTTGTTGAGGGAGCTGCTGCCAAGTGATCTGAGCAGATTTTGTCAGTGTGGACCACTGTCCCGAGGCTAAATTTGTAGGGGGCGTTTGCTGTTCTTGGAAGTTGTCAGAGATTGTTGACTGTGGACTCCCCATTCTCCTAGGCTGAAGGGGGAACCCCGAGCAATCTCCATTACAATCGACAATGTGGATTGATTGATGGCGGTATTTAATCCCTTTTCTTTTGTGAGTGACAGCGCCCTTAGTTAATTTTGAGTAACTTTGGGCTACTTTCTCCTCGGTCTAGTTCCTTGGTCACAACTCAGACACAAGGGAATGCTTTAAAGCAGACCTGAGAATCCATTTTTTCTCAAGATTCACGTGATCATCATCCTCTGTCCCTTCCCTCTCTCGTAGCCAGTCCTGAAGGCTTGATTTGGTTTGGGTCTTCAGTACTAATCTAGTTCATGGCTGGTTCCTCACATAGACTTCATGGAAAAGCCACAGTCCCCTCCTATTAATTCAGACAATAAAATAGAAACTTTCTTATTAATAATGTAAGTCCTCTTGCTGAGCCCTCCCATAAGGCTTAGCCAGTGATACATTAGATTCAGTGTGGACATAATTTTGGCAACAATTGCCACTAATGGTGGCTTTCCATTGATTTGTGGCTTTGGGTTTCTTTATGGAGAAATCAGACTTTTTTTTTTTTTTTTTTTAGAGCAAGGAGAATTCATGTGAACTTCTGCCATGGGATTGCTTAGCCGGGACCCCACAACTTCCCTGGGGTAGGTGCTGACCTTTTATCCAGGTGCATGATGGAATGAACAGATCAGTTGTTGCGGCTTTATTTTTTATTAAAGCTTTTTATTTTCAGAACATATGCATGGATAATTCTTCAGCATCAACCCTTGCCAAACCTCGTGTTCCAATTTTTCTCCCCTTCCCCCCGCTCCCTCCCCTAGATGGCAAGTAGTCAATATATGGTAAACATGGCAGAAAGATATTAAACATCAATTGTTAGGGGGGAAAAGAACACCTTTGCTATTTCTGCTTCCTATAAAACAGGAGATCTTTTTGTTCAATGCAAGTCTTCCTCCATGACACTCCAAGTACTTCCGGTGGTCCCAGCCAGCCAAAACCATGATGCTTTGGGTGGGAGCTGTGGCGTTGCACGGCGTCCTAGGCTTCTGGCCCGTTGGAGTGTGGAGGCCCTCGAAGGCTGTTCCAGGAGTTCCTGAGGCCTACAGGTTGTCTCAGCTTAGATGGTTTTGAGTCTGGTCCCAGGGATGGTTGGTTACCAGCTGAGGTCTTGCTAAATTCAGAGAAATATGATTTAAGACCAGCTACCTGCTGTTGGTGTTTTAGGCCACAGTGATTCTACACGGGTGGAGGATATTGTTGAGGGATCCAGGAAATCATGGAGATTTTGTATAATGCCCTGGGTTCTCTAGCCACAGAAATCTTATATCTCTGCTCCAATCTCAGAGGGATTCATATTATTAGTAACAAATCACAATGGAAAAGTCCCTGGTGCAGGCAAGCAGGCTGCTATCTGCTCCTGAGGATGGATGGCTTGTCAAGGGGGAGCACAGTCTGCCCTGCCGTGAGGGAAGACTGGAGAACAAGGCTTCCCGGGAGCACTACCAGGATAAGGAGGGTCCTGAGCTGCTCTGGCAGAGGCAGGATCCTGGGGTCACCACGGAGGGGATCTTAGCGGTCCCTCCAAGAGAAAGCTGGAAGCCAGGACTCAGTGACTTGTGTGAAGTCAGAGACACTGAGGCGGTGGGGAGCTGACTCCAAGAGTGTGGGGATGAAATCACTGCAAAGGACTCAGGGCTCCCTGCTGATTCGGACATCCTTTTTGGGCAAGGAATTCTGGGATTTTATTGACTCTTATGCACGGTGTCACTGATGGGACTGAGATTAACAGCATTAAAATGCACAGGCTCTGGTGACATAGTCTGTTACTTGGTAAACAACCATATTTCCCTTGTGTCATACAGTCTGTTTATATACAATAGAATTGCCTTGAATTTTCCAAGTTTGTTGGAAATGGGGATGAAAGTCTATTGATTGACAAATTCAGTGGAGAGGGTGGCTATTCATAGCTTTGGGTCTCCCCAATACAAACCCTGCCCTCCCCCAAACAAGATGACTTTGTTTTAGACTTCTGTTGTTAATTTGGGCATCTTCCGAATTTTCCTTTTTTCTTTTTTTGTTGCTGAGGCACTTGGGGTCCAGTGACTTGCCCAGGGTCACACAGCCAGCATCTTCTGAATTTTTATCCCTGATCTTCTGGACCCCCAAGGATCACTTTGTTCACATCCAGGCGTCTGAGCCAGCAAAAATGGCCTTTAAAACTAGAATGCAACAGGGAGAACTTTGAGGTGGAAACATGGGGTCCTCTACGATCCTTTTGTGCTGACTGCTACCTCTCTTGTTTTTCATGGGCTCTGGCCATAGGTTTGCCCCTTGGAAAGTCAGCAGAAAGGATCCCGATTCTTAGAGGGAAAAGGGTGAGGGTTAGATCTCGGGGCCACACTTTCATTCTCCTTAAAAACAAAGATTTTAATTCTTGGCCACTCCCTTGCAGGCATAAAGGGCTTCATGATTGGTGAACCAATTTATTGTCTCATTTGATCCTTACAACACCCCTGGGAGGTAGAGGTTACGATCACCCCCATTTTACAGATGGGAAAACTGAGGCAAAGAAAGCTTGAGTGTCTGGGGTAGCATTTGAATTCAAGTCCAGTCCTCTCTGCAGCGTCTCGCCTGGCTGCCCCAGGGAAGATCTGGAGTCCACTTGGATCAGTCAGTCACCTTCATTCAGAACCTCTTTTGTCCCAGGCGCCGTGCTGGGCACTGGAGATACAAAGGTCCAGGGGAAGTCTGCTTCCAGGCAGCTTCCAGCCTTGGGAGCAACATGTGGATTTCTGGGTAAGTGCGTGGTAAATGCAGGGCGATTTTTGGAGGGTGGAGGAGAAGCAGGAAAAGCTTCACCAGAGATGGCTCGGCCCGGACCCCAGGGGGGAAGGAGGGGGGACGAGGGGGCTGGCTGGAGGGTCAGAGGGACCACAATGGAACCGGAGGCAGGGAGAGGGAGCTGGGCTGGGGGACCACAGGAGACAAGAGGGAAGCTTGTGGCTCAGGACTTGGGGCTATTGGAAAGGGAGGGAGGGAAGGGGAGTGAAGAGAAGGCGGAGAGAATGTGTGCTTACATATATGTGCACATACACCCACAATATAACATGCATGTGCACACACCACACAATCCACCCACACATATGGCGTACATGCCCATACATATATCACACACATATCCACACATATAACATGCATGTGCACACAGGTCACACAAGCCACCCACACATGTGGCATATATGCCCATGTGTTATACACACATATAGGCAGGTACATACATATATTAAGCACCCACATTTGTGTGTGTGTGTATAAAATACACATACGTTACACAAGCCACCCACACGCGTCCCCCACATGTGCATGTGGATTACACACAGAGGCAGGTCCGTACACATCATATTGAGCTCACACATATATGCACATTTTGACCTGTAATTCCATCCACCCGAGGCTCTCCTGGAGCGGACGCTCCCTTCACCAGCGGAGGCTGACCCTTCCTCTCAGGTACAGCCTTGGACAGAGCCCTGGGACCTGAGAGGGGGATTTGCTCAGACCTTCTCCTCGAGGGTACCAGAGGCCGGCCTGGATGGGGGTCCCTGTCACTCCCCGGCCGGCCCGTCCCCCCCACCCCACTGGTCACACAAATCTGGGGAGAGGGCACTCTGGCCCCACGTTGCCTTCTTCTGCCCTGCAGGTGCTCCCTGAGCCCACGGGTGCACACAGGCGCTGCACGTGTTCACTTGCTTTATCTGCATGATCTGCCTGTCCTCCTTGACCTTTCCGGGGCCAGGCTTCCTCCACGCCCCCATTGCTGCTTTGTGACACGCAGGGCCAGTCCCCTGGAATCTTTGTTCAAAAAGAGGAGAGTGGGGACACTCTGCATGTGAATAGATGAGGAAGGCTGATGAGTAACATGAGAGTCTTCCTCAGAACTGCCCCCCTGGGCCTTCATCTAGGCAGGGAAACCAAGGCTCAGCCGTCCCCATGGAGAAGGAATCTCGGCTGCTTCTGGTCCCTTCAGCGGGATGAGTCTCAGCAGATGGAGAGCTGGCCTTGGTACCCTACAGATGGGTAACCCCCCCCATTCTCCTCTCCTTCTGGAGAGGGCTCTCTGACAGTTCTGTCAGTTCCCAGAATCCCTGCGTTCTTATGGAAACTTTGGACTCCCTGAAATGCCCATAAGGTGAAATTCTGCCCTTTTCCTCCATTTTGAGTAATAACAGGCATTTTAAAGTCTGACATGTGCTTTGTCGATGTCAGGTCACTTGATCCCTTTGAGGTGCAGTGACCTCAGACTTGGCAGTGAGTGTCAGAGATGGATCTCACTTCTAAGTCCCCCCTTTTTGGGGGGTCTTTGTAGCCCCTGGATCCGGCTGAATTTGGTACCAAGTCTCTCTGCCTCCGCTACTCCTGTTATTGACACTGTTCTGGAAGAAGCTCCTCTTCTGTTTAGCTGCCCCTTATTATTGTTTTTCTTTCCGAAAGCATTCCTCTCATTAGCAGATGTGCTCTGGAAGGCCGGCCTCTCTCGTTTACTTCCCTACTCCCACTTGGTCATCTGTGTGATGATTTCTTAATTAAAAAAATAACACTTTCAGGCTTGCAAAGCCATTAACATATATTAACTCATTTGATACTCCCCGCAACCTTATGAGGTAGGCGCCATTATTATTCCCATTTGACAGAGAAGAAAACTGAAACACAGAGAAATTAAGAGATCCACAGCTAGTACAGTGTCTGAGGCAGGATTTGAATTCGGGGCACAGCAGAGAGTAAGCCAGCTTCAGGACCTGAGCCTTTCTCATCCAGGAATAATGGCAAGTTTATCGGTCCTTTAAATATTGAATTCCGCTTTGCCACAAAGCAGAGGCAAACTGGGGAGAAGGGGGGGGGGGGCAAAGGCCCACCCTCAGCGTCCCTGACGCTCACACCGGTGGGGAGCTTGGGTGTTTCCAGAGACGTCCTAGGGACCAGGCGATTGCCCGGCCCAGTCCCACGGGGAAGGCCGGGCTGGAGGAGCTCCTTTTTACTTGCTCATCACCAGATTTGACCAGAGGGAACCATTGGTCAGTTTCTCCAGTCTCGAATGTAAAATATATCAGCATATATTTGTGTTGTTAATCGAGATCTGGCCTCGAAGCCAGGGAGTCCCGGGTCGCAGGGATGCCTTGATCTACAAGGAGCCCATCCCTCAACCTCTTAATGTTCTTGGTGTCTCTCTGAGCCTGCACTTTGTAGGAGGGCATCCGCTGGCAGGGGTGAAAGGCACCTGGAAGCCCCCTCTTTACCTTTGAAGTCACTCGTCCTGCCCACCGGGGGCACTCAAGGCACCTGCAGATGTTATTATGGGATCCCTGTGTCCAGAGCGGGGAGACCAGCAGGTCCCAGCATGTACCCCTCCTACCCTCCCTACTTGGGCTAGGAAGGCCCCCCGACTGCTTCCAAGTTTGCCTCTCTGCGATTTCCTCTCCTGGTTCCTTGTTCCGCCCTTTGGGTCAGGCAGAGCCAGGGGAAGCTCCCTCCCCAAGGAAGCCCTCCAAGGACTGGCTGTGGCTATCAGCACAGTGCCCAATACACAGTAGGTGCTTAATAAATGCTCAGTGTTCTCTCAATCTTCAGTTGTTCCTGGCATATATCTTCCCCTTGGCAGCTTGTCCCCATTGCTTCTGGCTCTGTCCTTCAAACGCTGGACGACCCCTTTCTTGTCCTCTCACCGTCGGCTTTCAAGACCTTTCCCTTCCCGGACTCGGAAGGACAGCTGGGGACACTGCAGGCCCCAGAGAGCTGAGTTTGATGTCAGGATGACCTGAATTCAGATATTTACTAGCTGGGTGATCAGGCCTTCTCACTTAACCTCTGTTTAACTGTAAAATGGGGATAATAGCACCTCCCTCCCAGGATTGTTGTCAGCATCAAATGAGACAAGAATTATATAGTGCTCAGCCCGATTTCTGGCATGTAGTGGGTGCTTAATAAATGCTTCTTTTCTCCTTCCCTCATCTCCTCAGGCCCCTTCTGAATGTGGCCCCCTGACTGAGGATGGGGCAGACAGTGAGATGCCCCCTCCCTGTTCCTGGACTCGGCCCTTGAGGGTCCCTAGGTTCTCCTGACTTATGCGCTTTCTGCTGCCTTCCCACACGACGTTCACAGAATGATCTAGCTCTCATTCGTGTCTCCACCATGTTACACTTGTCAGGTTCGTGTTTGGAACTTGAGATTTTGCCTTGTTAGATTTGGTCCCTCGGACTTCTAGCTTGGTACACAACTTTGGGGAGTTTGACTGTCACTTATTATTATTTTTGCTGAGACAATTGGGGTTAAGTGACTTGCCCAGAAGTCACATAGCCAGGATGGCTGTGGGTCACATTTGAACTCGGGTCCTCCTGACTTGAAGGCTGGTGGGTCTATCCACTGCACCGCCTAAACTGCCCCAAATCATTTTTTAAATTAAACAGCACAGATCCCTAGGATCCCTCACTAGAGACTCTGCAAGTTTGATGTTAACTTTAGATTCCACTACCTTCCCTTTCTGAAAAATAGGACAGGCCGTTCTCTCACATGCAAAAGTACTTGTGGTCAATGCTTTCTCTCGTCTGTCCTTGCTCTTTTCCTATTAGAACCCACTTTTCTTGTAAAGAGAAAGAAAAAAAATGTGGATTCTCACGAGTGGGGGTGGGAGAGAGACAGAGAGAGATAAGAGACAGAGAGACACAGAGAGAGAGACAGCAGAGACAGAGAGACAGAGAAACAGAGAGACAGAGAGACAAAGAGACACAGAGAGAGAGAGACAGAGAGAGAGACAAAGAGAGAGACAGAGACAGACACACACACACAGAGACAGAGAGAGAGAGATAAGAGAGACACACACAGAGACACAGAGAGAGAGAGACAGAGAGAGAGAGAGAGAGACAGAGAGAGAGAGAGAGAGACAGAGAGAGAGAGAGAGAGAGACAGAGAGAGAGAGAGAAAGAGAGAGAGAGAAAGAGAGAGAGAGACAGAGAGAAAGAGACAGAGAGAGAGAGACAGAGAGAGAGAGAGAGAGAGACAGAGACAGAGAGAGAGAGAGAGAGAGACAGAGACAGAGAGACAGAGAGAGAGAGACAGAGAGAGAGAGAGAGAGACAGAGACAGACACACACACAGAGACAGAGAGAGACAGAGAGAGAGATAAGAGACAGAGAGACACACACACAGAGACAGAGAGAGAGTGAGTGTGTCCTGGAACTCTCTTCTCCATATAGCAATGTCCAGTCTTTATGCATCACTTTACATGTACAGAACATCTTTTGATACAGATGAGTCTCCCAGAAATTTGGTGGATTAGCCAAGGCAGCATCTCTAGACCCATTAGTACAGATGAGGAAACTGAGGCTCAGAGAGATGGAGCATCACAGAGTTTAGAGCAGGAAAGGCCCTTGGAGCTGCCGGCCTAATGCCCTGACTTACAGTGAGGAATCATGCCCAGGGAGACCTCAGCAGTGGTGAGAGCTAGCCCGGCTCTCTGCCCGTCGGGCTGCCACTTTACAAAGAAAAAACAGCCAAGGGAAGGCTTCTTTTTCAGAACTGAAGCAGCATAACTGGCAGGGAGACAGTCCGGAAGAGCTGGGTTTGGGTCTGACCGATGTGCCGGGGCCGTGTGACTGTGGCGGTCCCTTAGGTATCCAGGCATCTCTCTAATATTAACTGAGCTGGGGCAAGCTGCTTTGGTCGGGAAGGTTTTAACTGGGAGCTCCCAGTGCAGTCCCAGAGTAGGTGTGAAAGCCTAGGAGACATTTGGTAATCCAGAGGGAAAGTTCCCCACGCTGGCCCTGTCCTATGAAGCCTTCCTGGGTCTGTGTCTCCCGGAGTCAGAATCGGAAGGAAACCCAGTGACGATCAGTCCCCATCCTTTCATTCTTCTGGATTAAAAAAAACCCTCTGAACTTAAAAACCCAATAAAATGGGCCTTTCCATGCACGACAGACTTTACAGGATTCTGTGTTAGTGCCTTGTCGTGGTGTCTTGCAGGGAGGGCTCCTCCCTCCAGGCAAAGTCATGGCGTTTTCCCAAGGCTACTCTGCTGTCCGGTTTCCCACTGACCTTTCTATTCTCTTCTGTGAATTTTTTAAAAATGATTTTCTGTTTTTTTTTTTTTTAATTGTCATTTTGGCAACCTGTATCCCTCTCACCCAAGAATGGCTCCTGCCCTCTGCAGCTGAAAGGGAGAAACACACCAAGTCCTGGGTGGGCTCTGCAAATGCGACCTATTCCTACCGGAGTGCGGCCGGTGTCCTGGAGCACCTTGGCTCCGTCCCTGTGGCAGGAGCGCGGGCCGGCTCCATCCAGGGTCCTCCAGAACTGGGCTTGGCCACTCCTCCAAATCTGCCCAGGCCGGCTCCGCTGTGCTCGCTCCCAGTGCTCCTCACTTCCTTCTGCATCAGCCGGAGTCTCCCCAGGTTTCTTGGACAGCGCCGTGTCCGCATTTCTTGGGCCACAAGGACTTTCTATCCCCTGCATCGGTCACTTGATCGGTCATGGCTGACCGCAGGGACACCCAGGGCTGCTGGAGCCAGGAGAGCTTTTGCTTCTCCCTTTGTTCTCTTACTGGGTGAAATGGTCTGCGGGGTTTAGAAACCATGTGTAACCCCTAGGTCACGCAGGTAGAATTGGACCCAGGCCCTCTTTCCCTGCACCCTCAAAGCCCGGGTCTTCCCCAAAGAAAGCAGCAGGGCTGAACCCAAGGGGAGACCCGGGGCCTGTGGTGGAGCAGGACCCAGCCTGGCTCAGGGCAAAGGGTCTGGCCAGAGCCAACTGACCTTCTCTCTGCCAGGGACTAGTGGAGGCGAAGGCCCTGCCCCTTTCCGAACCCCGTTTGAGGGGCGCTCTTTGTTTCCATGGCTTCTGGGGGCTCGGCGTGCAGTTCTCCGTGGTGGGGGCCGACAAGGGGGGCGGCGAGGGGTTTCTCTTCCCTTCCGCTCTCCCGGGGCAGGCTCCCCGTGTCTCTGGTGCCCCCCTGAAAATCAAAAGGTTTCCCCTCTGCCGCGCTGGGAGCTCAGCCTTGATTGAAGCCCTGTCAAGTAGCCAGGGTATCTGGGATTTGGGAATAACATTGCTCCTTCTTCTTCTACAACAGATCTGGTCTAATCAAAACCCTTAATTAAAAAAAAATGCTCAGGTACTTAATTTGAATTGCTTATTTGCATAATACTGGAGGACAAAAGAAAGCCATTCCATATTCCATCTCTCCCTGGTAGCCAAGTCGTGCCCCTCCCGACCTGCCTGGTGAGGGGGCGCCCAGGAGCGGAGCCTGCCTTCCCGGGTCTGGGGGCCTTCCCTTCCAGGAAATGCCTTTGCCACCTTTGTTCCCCAGGCCGGTCCCGGCAGTGAACAACCCTGTCATGGGGGGGGGGGGGGGAGACGGACACACGTTCTTGGGAGGGGACGTGGACTTAAATTGGCACTAAGGTGCAAATGCCCGGTGGAAAGCATTCCTGACCTGATGCTGGAGGGCAGAAGGGGAAGTAGAGGGGCGCAAGAAATGGGGAGCTAGAAGGAGAAGGAATGCTGGAGCCCGAGATGTGGGCTCTAGAACTGAGGCCCTGGGCCAGGGCTTGGGTCTCAGTGATCTCATCCGTCCAATGGGGCCATTGGGCTGCTCCATCCGGAAGGCGCCTTCCCGCGCTGGTGAGTCACCAGAGGCCTGAGCTGCAGGAGGGCCGGGGGCTGCCATAGGGAAGGGAAGAGAGGGGGGCTGGGAGGAGGGCCCAGAAGGGGGAGGCCCTGGGAGGAGGGAGGAGGGCCCAGAAAGGGGAGGCTCTGGGAGGAGGGAGGAGGGCCCAGAAAGGGGAGGCTCTGGGAGGAGGGAGGAGGGCCCAGAAAGGGGAGGCTCTGGGAGGAGGGAGGAGGGCCCAGAAAGGGGAGGACTCTCCAATTTGGGACTGACCACCGGACTGTCCCCACCGCCCGAGGATATGGAGCCCGCCCCGCTGAGGCCTTCGAGCTCCCGGTCACGGTCGGGCCAATGTCCCGGGTCTGTAGCCGGGCTCTAGAACCATCCTCCAGACAGAATCCACACGGACGATTGTAACATATTACGATCGGCACGCAGGAACATTAGGCATGTAAATACACGCACGCTCATTAGCATTCCACAAACACGGAGGCTCTATGGGCACCTGTGGACACGCACGCCGCCATTGTGCACTGTGCACACAGAACACACGGGAACCATGGGCGCACCTACTGTGCGCCCAGAGCACCATGCACATCAGCGGCACATACGCAGCTGTAGAGGGCACACCCGCACATACGTGCACATCAGCGCTGCATGTCGCAGACCCCCGCACACCTGCGGCAGGCACGGCGGCCTCACACGCACACTCACAGCACTAGGCAGCTTCTGCACACACGTGTACAATGCATGAACCCCCCATACACACACATAGCACGGGAACACATAAAACATAAAGACAGTGTAACGTTACACGTTAGCATCGTACACACAGAACAGCGCACACTACATGTACACACGTGTAGATATTAGCGTTACATACACTTGGAAATATACACAGAGAACATGTGCCCCGAGTACACGGCAGCGCCACCTAGACAGACACAGCAACACGCGGTATTCCACAGCGCACCTCGGCTACATGGGACATACGCAACACGCGTGTGCAATGTGTGCAGCAGCACTGTGTGTACACACTATGCGCACGCGTACAAAACATACACGATGGAATGTATGTTAGCGCTACGCGTGCGTATAGAACCACAACACAGATGCGCACACGTCCGCATTAGCATTATGCAAATATATACGCACACGGGAGCATTGTGCAAACCCATACGTCTGTAACACACGCGCATATAAACCGTGCATGTGCTTAGAAATAATTCGAAGGAGACCTCGAAGCCTCATTCTCGGATATCTCTGTGGGCTCCGCGTTTAACCCATGGGCCGTTTAACCTCACGCACTGAGGCCCGTTTAACCTCACCCACTGAGGCGCATTTAACCCATGGCCCGTTTAACCCATGGGCCGTTTAACCTCACGCACTGAGGCCCGTTTAACCTCACCCACTGAGGCGCATTTAACCCATGGCCCGTTTAACCCATGGGCCGTTTAACCTCACGCACTGAGGCGCGTTTAACCCATGGGCCGTTTAACCTCACGCACTGAGGCGCGTTTAACCCATGGGCCGTTTAACCTCACGCACTGAGGCCCGTTTAACCCATGGGCCGTTTAACCTCACGCACTGAGGCGCGTTTAACCCATGGGCCGTTTAACCGCACGCACTGAGGCCCGTTTAACCTCACGCACTGAGGCGCGTTTAACCCATGGGCCGTTTAACCGCACGCACTGAGGTGCGTTTAACCCATGGGGCCATTTAACCTCACGCACTGAGGCGCGTTTAACCGATGGGCCATTTAACCTCACGCACTGAGGCGCGTTTAACCCATGGGGCCATTTAACCTCACGCACTGAGGCGCGTTTAACCCATGGGCCGTTTAACCTCACGCACTGAGGCGCGTTTAACCTCACGCACTGAGGCGCGTTTAACCTCACGCACTGAGGCCCGTTTGACCCATGGGCCGTTTAACCTCACGCACTGAGGCGCGTTTAACCCATGGGCCGTTTAACCGCACGCACTGAGGCCCGTTTAACCTCACGCACTGAGGCGCGTTTAACCCATGGGCCGTTTAACCTCACGCACTGAGGCGCGTTTAACCTCACGCACTGAGGCCCGTTTGACCCATGGGCCGTTTAGCCTCACGCACTGAGGCCCGTTTAACCTCACGCACTGAGGCGCGTTTAACCCATGGGCCATTTAACCTCACGCACTGAGGCGCGTTTAACCCATGGGGCCATTTAACCTCACGCACTGAGGCGCGTTTAACCCATGGGCCGTTTAACCGCACGCACTGAGGCGCGTTTAACCCATGGGCCGTTTAACCTCACGCACTGAGGCGCGTTTAACCCATGGGCCATTTAACCTCACGCACTGAGGCGCGTTTAACCCATGGGCCGTTTAACCTCACGCACTGAGGCGCGTTTAACCTCACGCACTGAGGCCCGTTTGACCCATGGGCCGTTTAGCCTCACGCACTGAGGCCCGTTTAACCTCACGCACTGAGGCGCGTTTAACTCATGGGCCGTTTAACCTAACACACTGAGGCGCGTTTAACCTCACGCACTGAGGCCCGTTTAACCCATGGGCCATTTAACCTCACGCACTGAGGCGCGTTTAACCCATGGGCCGTTTAACCTCACGCACTGAGGCCCGTTTAACCTCACGCACTGAGGCCCGTTTAACCTCACGCACTGAGGCCCGTTTGACCCATGGGCCGTTTAGCCTCACGCACTGAGGCCCGTTTAACCTCACGCACTGAGGCCCATTTGACCCATGGGCCGTTTAGCCTCACGCACTGAGGTGCGTTTAACCTCACGCACTGAGGCGCGTTTGACCCCACGCACTGAGGCGCGTTTGGCCCATGGGCCGTTTAACCTCACGCACCGAGGCGCGTTTCTCCTCAGTGATGACGACAGCCAGGACTTGGATAATGCTTTCATGTTTGCTAAGGATTTTACCATGATTTCCTCCTTTCGCCCTCACAGTGGCCTCGGGAGGCGGGGCTGTCATTGTCCCTACCTGACAGGGGAAGGATGGAGGCAGACAGAGGGGACTTCCCGGGCTCACACAGTGGGTGCAAACGTCTGCGGCCGAATTTGAACACAGATTCCCCAGCCCGGGCTCTCCCGCCGGCTGCGCTGCAGATGCCCTAGAACCTTGCATCCTCCACGTGCGTGCAGATCCCCACCACACGTGCATGTCTGCCTTAGGCAGCAACATACATGTGACACGTGGGCAGCGTGACACACACACGGTACACTCTCATATTTACCTACTGATGCACACAACATGCACAACACATGTAGACAACACACACGTGTGCACCTACGTTTATGCAGCGCACAAGGCAGCACAGTATCTGGACTTTCACACTCATCCACACGCAGGCAGCGCAGTGCATACAGGCACGCATGTGCATTTACCTACGTACTGCAACAATACACATACGCATTGACATAGGCGGCACACAAGCAGAAACATGCGTACATGCACATGCACACGTGACAGCACAGCACACATGCTACCCCCGTAGGCAGCACAACACAACACACGCATGTATATCCATGTCTACTGCTACAATACGTGTATTTACATACAAACAATACGTGTAACACATGGACAGCACACTCCACATTTACATGCACACACGTAGCACATGCTTGCAGCACACACACAAACTCGGGAGAACAGAGGGAGACCACCCGATGCACGGAGGAGCCCAGGTTCTGGCTCTGGCACCTACTCCCTGGGTGTCCTTGGGCCTGTCCCTGCCCTTCTGGGGCTCGGTTTCCTTTTGTAAAACAGGAGGGGGGGCCAGGGGGCCACTTAAGTCTGTTTCCTATCCCTCCTTCCATGGAACTTCCTTCGGACCGAGGACGGACCTCCACACCTTGCTGCCCCCGGGCCTGCCTGGGAAGGAACGGGGGACGAGCTTCTGAACAAGCCGAAAACCTTCCCGACCTACCCAAGGCCAAGGAAACGGCATCACCCCCCAGCACGCTGCCCCAAGGCCAAGGAAACGGCATCACCCCCCAGCACGCTGCCCCAAGGCCAAGGAAACGGCATCACCCCCCAGCACGCTGCCCCAAGGCCAAAGAAACGGCATCACCCCCCAGCACGCTGCCCCAAGGCCAAGGAAACGGCATCACCCCCCAGCACGCTACCCCAAGGCCAAGGAAACGGCATCACCCCCCCCCCCCCAGCACGCTGCCCCAAGGCCAAGGAAACGGCATCACCCCCCCCCCCCAGCACGCTGCCCCAAGGCCAAGGAAACGGCATCACCCCCCCCCCCCCAGCACGCTGCCCCAAGGCCAAGGAAACGGCATCACCCCCCAGCACGCTACCCCAAGGCCAAGGAAACGGCATCACCCCCCAGCACGCTGCCCCAAGGCCAAGGAAACGGCATCACCCCCCCCCCTCCCAGCACGCTGCCCCAAGGCTGCCTCTCCCCAGCGGTTTCATGAACTACACGTGGCCCAATGAGTGCCCGGCAGCGCTTGGCTGGTGCCTGCCAGAGTGGCTCTGGGTCCCGTGGGCTCGTGGGCTCTCCGAGGACGGACAGCTGCCTCCACGGCCCGGCTGGCCAGGATTTCCATCCCCTTGCTGCCTGGCAGAGGGCGGGCTGTGCCCTCCTTCCTTCTCTACTCCTTCTTTCCACCATTCACTTGGACGGAGGCCGCTCGGGAGAAATGTGAGTTCAAATCTCTCCCGGGCACTTCCTCTGTGGCACAATTGTGGCCAAGTCCCTGGTCCTCAGGCTCCTTATCCATAAAAGAGAAGAGCGTCAGGGATGCTGCTCAGCCACCAGTGTTTCTGGAAGGCTCAAAGGGTTCTTTTTCAAGCCCCAACTGGTGCGGCAGCTGTGGCTGCTGCCGTTCCTCCCTCTGCCAACAAACGCTTGTTCCTCCATTTCCATCGTCGGAATCAAGAATGGCCTCTGGAATTCAGGATGTTTGAGACTTTGAGCCTGGGGAAAGAGGGGCAGGGGAACGGCTTGTGCCAACTCAGTGCTGTGGCCTCCCTCTAAATCTTTCCATCACGTGGAAACATCAGCTGTTATTATTATTATTAGGGATAGAATCCACTTTAATTCAGTTTGTGTCTTACTTGTGGTGATTACAGCCAAAATGAACAACACACTAAAAGCCAGCATTCCAATAGAGCTTACTCTGTACTAAACCCATTACGATGATCTGATTTGATCTTCACAGGTAGGTGATGGTATCCCCCTTTTACAGATGAGAAAACCAAGGCACAGAAATTAAGTCACACAGCTAATAAGTATCTAGGCTGAATTTGAACTCAGGTCTCTGAGTCCCGGCCCAGCACTCTGTCCATTGTTCCAAGTGGCTGCCTATATTACCACCTCCAACAGCAATCCGTTCCAGTAGTCTCATTCATTACCATCAGTGGTTACACTGCTTATGTGGGTTCAGGTCCAATTCTACCTGGATTCCACTAAAAAGGATGAGAAGAAGCTCCAATAATAGTAGCGAGAGCAAAATAACACTAGCACCAGCTCCAGTTACATAAGTGCATTAAGGTTTGCAAAGAAAGCACCTTTATCTGTATTGTCTGATTAGGTAAAAGTAATTGTGGGTACAGCCCCATCCCCTTTCTAGCAAGCTAAGTCCTTTGTGGATAATTTGGAATTGCTTACTGGATTTGCCTTCATGGCAGGAAAAGAAAACCTAAAAGCTGCTTAATATAGACTTTATACTATATCGATAATAGCACCACCTGGAGAAGAGTTGGTGGACGAGGGAAAACAGCGGGTGTTCTGCATATGGAGTCTGAAATGGGGATTCTCTTTCATCGGTGTTAAATAATTTCCGAAGTCCCTTTTAACTAGAATTTACCCATAAAATTGGGTTAATAAGCAAGGTGAGCTTATTCAAAAGAGTGCAATCTAGTTTTGTATATTAAGGAGATGATAAAAAAGCACTTAGGTGAAGGTCAGAAAAAAGATTTAACATTTTCATTGCTCTATACTATAGGCCACCTGGACAGAAGGAGTAAAGAGATGAAATATTTGGGAAATGCATCCTAAGCTTGTAACAGAGAAAGGATCAAATCATATTGGAGCTCTTTTTCTGCCAAAAGATGAGACACTAATATTACATGGTTTGACTTAATAATAATCTAAGCAGAGAGAATTACCAATAGAATTGTTATCCTTGGGATGACTGGATGTTCAAGCAGAGCCGATGGGATACTTGGGGGACAATTGCCACTAATGTGGGGAAAGAAGGAAAGTGTGACAAACACTCTAGCTTTGTAGGAAGTAGACTTCAGAGGAGCCAGGAGAAGGACAGGTGGGAAACCTCAAAAGAGTATAGAGTGGGAGTCAGTCCAGAAAAGATGGAAAACTTTCAAAAATAAAACCAGGAAGATGCAGAAATAATTCTGACGAAGAGGAAAAGGTGGAGTTATCTCAAGAGTCTGATATGAAAGCTGAGAAAACTCATTATCAGTAATCAATGATATATCAATTTACCAAAAGAAGAAGCAAGGGCATGTAGAGAAGGATGGGTCTATAACTGGGCCATGGCTCCATGGAAAAGTTTCAGGGGTACCAAAGCCCAGAAGGAGCTAAGGCTAGTAGTGAATACTAAAGATAATATGAAGGCTTTGTTTATTTGTATTTTTAGCTATTCTGGGGCAAGAGGAAGATCATAGGATGGGTAGGATTGCTATGTGGAGGCTCCAGAATGATGGTGACAGACATCAAAAGGCAGAACTACTCATTTAAACATTGGTTTTCTCTCTTTTAAGGAGAATCATTGCCAGACTAGGGGAAGACAGAAGCAAACTGGTTAAGGGAATTGAAACCCAAGGAAAATGATGGAAGAGAAGCATGGACTTATGGTGCCCTTAATGAATTCAAGTCACCGGGCTTAGACAATGGTGTCCTCGTAGAATATGACAGTGTGAGTGGCTGATGTTGGAGATGAAGAAGAATGAAAGTGGTCTGGGAGCAGTGGGGAAGGGAAAATATCACTCCACCCCAGACACAACCGTTAGCTTGGCCCCCTCCCCATGTCTTCTATACCTTTTCCTCTTGTCCTTTTAATGCCCTCTGCTCTCTTAGCCCTTTCTTCTCTTCTTGCTTCCAGGTGCATTTGGGAATGCAGCCCCCAATGTGATCCAAGTCTCCTGAGTGAGGCTGTGCTGGGAGGTCTCCTGGTGAGCCCTCGAAATGGGGTTCAAGAGTTCCCATCAAAGACGAGGGAATTAAGACATTTGGAATGCAGGAGGCCCTGACTTCCCTGTGCCCAACCCTGGTCAGACCCCCTTAGTTCTGAGTTAGATCGGAGGGGTTATGGACAGGTTGGAGGTCCTCAGAGGAGGAGGAACATGACAGTGAGGGGGCTTGATGTTCAGAGGGGCCCTTCCATTACAACCAGCCTTGGCTTGAGCTCAGAATCTCTGGAAGATCCCAGTAATCTAGGATAGTGTTTTTGGCACACTGATAGCACTTAATACGTCTATTTGAATAGAACCATTTATCATTCTTTCTGCCATGATATTACCCTTGTCTTTGGACTCAGAAAATTAAAATGGAAAGAAGTCGATTTGGGTCACACAGTTTAGCTTTGGTCTTACAGGGTGGTAAATTTATGAGTGGAATTTAAAAAAAAAAGTATTTATGGTGGTGAAAAGAAGGCGAAGAGGTGGGTTTTGGGAATGCAGCACCCGGTGCTGATTTATGGCACCTGGCATCTAGTAAGTGCTTAATAAATGCCTGTTGCCCGCCTACCTACCCTTGCCAGTCTCGTCAATGGCCTATGGCAAAAGATGTGGGAGATGTAAAGATGGCTGGCTCTCTGAGAGCATCCTTAAATGAATCAGGAGCGCAAGAAGAACAAATCTCAGAAACAATCTGAGGCTCTCTAATAATAATAATAATAATAATAATAATAATAATAATAATAACAATAATAATAAATAGCTAACATACAGTGCCCGTTCTGTGCTTTATGCCTATTCTTTCATTTGCTCTTCATGACAGTCTTGAGAGGGAGGTACTATTGTTATCCTCATTTTACAGATGAGGAAACTGAGGCAGAAGTGAAATATTTTTGCTTCAGGTCACACAGCCATTAAAATCTGAGGCTGAATTTGAACTCGAGTCTCCCTGACCCTTGGCCCGAGGCTCTCTCGCCCCAGCTGTCCCTCTTATACCCCCAAAGAACAAGCATCTTTAAAGTGACTGGCTAATGGGAAGATTTCTCACCCCAGCTGGATTTAGGGATGCCCGGAAGGCAGACCGTGGCCCGGAGCTGCCCTGCCTCTTTGGGCAGAGCCAGCGGAGGGGGCGCCCCCCCTGCTTCTGCCAGGGGAGGTTGGGCTTCAGTTCATCTCCAGTATTTGTTCCTCCTTCATTTCCATGACAATGCCCGGCGGCGCCCGGGGGCCCTCCCGGCATGATTGGCTGCCTCGGGCCCCTCACTGTTAATCTTTCTAAATGATTTTCCGAGGTTTGCACCTCAGATCAGGACGTGTTTGTGGCTGGGCTTCAGGGAGCCGCAGGGTCCAAGGGGGGCCGGGCCGCTCCCTCTGACATCTGCTGCAGGGAAGAGGGGAATTGCCCTGAGTGTTTTTCACTGAATTTTCAAAAGCACTTTCAGATGCTGTTTCTGAAGGTTTCCACTTCCTGGTAGAGAGCCTGGCTGGGGGCTCTCTGGCCCGGCTAAGGCCTATTCCCGCCACCCACTCGCCCACGGACCCGGATGTCCTGATGTACGAAAATGAGTGGGGAAGTTACTGTTCTGTGCAAAGGAGTAAAACACGGATAACCCAATCACAGCTGACATTTAGAGAAAGCTTTAAGCCTTGTGAAGCGCATCTGGGAGGTAGATGCGATTATTATCCCCATTTTACAGATGAGAAAACAGACGAGAGCTTTTGGGACTTGCCAAATATCATTATTATCAAGTACTTTTATTCTTTTTTTTCCTTTTTAAAATTGTTTTGAGGAAAAATGAACTCTGGATTTTGGAATTCAAAGGACTTGAGTTTAAGTTTCTAGCTTTTTTGCTTCCTCTCTATCTGGTCTTTGGCAAGTACATCCCTCAGTTTCTAAGTGAGATCACATACACACACACACACATATATATATATGATAGTATTAAAGCTCAGCTATTATTTTAAATGAGTTTTTAAAAGTCCTTTTAAATACAAAGGAAGTGGGAGCGACACATGATCTTCCTTTTTGAGGAAAGGGTTTACATTGTTCTGAATTTTCTATTTCTTTTGTATCCTTTCCTATTTTGGATGTGTGCATTGTTTTTGGCGATGGGTGGGAGTGGGATGTGATATTTTTTAGATTTTCTTTAGCTTCAGAATCTGGTACCTAGATACAACATGTGCAGGGCCATTTTATAATAAGTATAGGTATGAGCATTTTGAAAAAGTCCTATGTTAATTCATGCTAACAAGTGGATTTTTTTTTTTTTTTAATTAGTAAGGGAACACTTGTTGCATCTTTCTAGTAGTAATGAGATGCTGGCCTGAGTGACCAAATGCTTCCATACCAACAAGTGTGAGGCTGTGGACTAGGAGGGCTCCAGCAATGAGCTCTGGGCTCCTATTTATTTGGATGACAAATGTGTCAATAATGGGGGAAAGATGGCGTGTACTATTTAAAGCTGCAGGAATCTGTGCGAGAGAGATACCGACTTTGCCCAACTAGTCTCTCCAGGCTTGCTCGGTCCCCGCCATTTGCCTGTTAGGCCTGGGTGGAGAGCCAGCCCAGGAGCTGCCAATGCTCACAGACTGGATTCAGGATGTAAATGGGAGCAGCCAGAGAGCAGAGAACTGGCTCCGTCACCGGCAGAAATCACCTGGTGTCCAGAGCCTCTGGTGTGACTTTCTCAAGGACTGGCACACTGGCAGCCTAGCCCTCTGGGATGCTTAGTGGGCTCTCCTCTGCCCGGAGAGCTGGTCCTGCTGCTCCCTTTCCTGAAGGCTCCAGCCCCGAGTCTGTGTTCTGGTTTGTTTTTCTGAAGGGATGTCAAGGCTGGCAACTTGGGCTCTGGAGTGATCCAGAAGCCTGGAGATTCCGAAGCCTGGATCAAGATCTGGAACCGGGGAAATGGGAAGGGGGTGCTTGCCTTAATCCACAAGTCTATCATTTTGTATTCCCTTTTGCATATTGATGTAAACGTGTGCCCATCTCCTATTTTGGCCATTTTGTGGTTTGAAAGGGACAAAGACAAATATGGGACTAAGCCAAGAGGATGCATGTACCAAGTAAAGACAGGGCCTCCTTTCCTAGCAGTTTACTTTCATGGGACCAACAGGAGACCGTGGAATTAAGAAGTAGGCAGCCCTGAAACCCAGAGATTTTTATGGCCATTCTGGTCACGGCCTACCCTGCGTTGGGAAGGATTTGGTTAGTATAGCGGCTGATCACTCAGAGTTTAAGTAAAGCTTTTCACAGAGAAGGCTCAGCCCCGAAGCTGGAGGTTAGTCTGAGAGGAGACTTGTGATGGAAGAGAGGATTTGCACTTTTTCATTTTTATATTCCCCTCATTTAACCCAGGGTCAATAGATGCTCCATACATTTGAGTTGATGGATTGTGGGTTGAGTGGTATCCTCCATACAAATAGGGAATCTGGGAACAGGGCCAGATTGTATGTTTTTGGGAAGATGCCAGGTTTGGTTTTTAACATGTAGAATTTGAAGGGCCAGTGGATGTTCCAGTCGGGACTTCTAATAGCTGGATGTGTCCGAATCCATAGCTATGGGGCTGGATGGGTAGATCTGAGAGCAGTCTGAGCAGAAGTCATCTCTGGAGCTCTAGAAGTGTCTGGGGTCACCGTGGGAAGGAATAGAGAAAGGGAAGAGAAGAGAGATGAGGAATGAGTTTTGGAGAGACCCACATTTAGAGAGTGGAGAAGGAAGTGAAATGGGAAAAGAATGAAACCAAAAGAAAAAGAAAGTGTTGGTGGGAAGAGGTGCCAGAAAGTCACTGGTGAAGTCAAGGAGAATGTTAAGTACTAGAATACTTTAGCAGAAGAAGAGTGTCTTTGGAAATACCCGTTTCTGGGCAGTAGGTAGTGCAGTCAGGAGGACCAGGGTTCAAATCCTGCCTCAGACACTTAACACTTTCTAGCTGTGTGACCCTGGGCAAGTCACTCAGAAAAAAAAAAAAAAAAGGAAATACCCATTTCAGCAGTGGGCTGAGGTTGAAGGTGAGGTTGTGAGGGGGAGGGGCTGTGAAGATGTCAGTGATATCACAGGGTGATGATGTCTTGACTTGCTCATGGGCTGGGCAGATTTGTGCAAAATCTTCAGTCTCACTTTCTCTTCCAGAGTCACTCATTCATTGGTGAGACAAGAGCCAAGACATCTGGCAGAGGCCCGGGATGCAGGGGGTGACCACCCTGCAGAGCCGGCTTCAGCTGCCTTCATGGTTGTGGGAACAAATTGCTCTCATCCACCCATCCTGCCAAGGGAAGTCTTCCCACACTTGGGAGAGACATCCTAACTCACTGATGGATTTGTGGTCCAGTGGTTATCCTCAATCTGGTTTAGCTTGTCTGATAGTTTTACCAGTGTGCAGGCTCCAGCTTCTCGAGCCACAGGCTGAGTGAGAGATGGTGGATGAGCAGCCCTGAAAATGGCTCAGTGAGCGCTTCCCCCAGAGGTGCTGGTGCCTTGGGTGCTTAAAGTGCCAAATCAGGAAGAGGCAAAGAATATTATAGAAATTTGGCTGGGGCAGAATGTTAAGGGGCAGGTCAGTTCCCAAGAACCTCCACAGCTGTGGATCATAACCTCTGGAGTTGCTGCAGGGCAGCCTTTGCTGACACAGGTGTTGCTTGTGGACTAGAATGAGATAAATTGGAGGCAGAGGGAAGAGGAGAGAGTTGGAGAGCTCAGAGAACAGCAGCTACCTCCCAGTCTCCTTGTAGCAACCCTCTCACAAGAGGAGATCCATTCTGGGCTGGATCTCCAGCAGTCACTGGCAGTGGCTCCTGTGTGCCAACAGCAAAACTAGAGGTTTGTAGCCAGAGTCGGAGCAAGGGAGGGGGAACAAACATTTACAAACCTGTACCAGGGGTCGGGCACCATGTTAAATCCTTTACAAATATCTTACTTCATTTGAAGGGAGAATGGAATGGCATCAAAGGAAGCTCCACTTGGGGTCTCTTTTTATGTACTTATTTATTTTTGATTAGGGGAGATTTGTTTGTAGGCAAAAGGAAAAGGGCCAGTAAAGATGGAGGGATGATGAATAAAGCTTATTTAGATGCCAACTTCTTACAGTATTGTTAGGATTTAAATGCTCACACACTCATAAATGACTTTTCCCCATGAGCCACATGGTTTTGTTCTAAGGGGTTATTTCTTAAAGTGAGAAAATCTTCTCCAAGGGAGCAGCTTTGAATTTCCTCCATTTTTTTCCTGCTGCAGGCTCGACCCCCTGGTAATGAACTCACTGGGCTTCAAGGGAAAAGACACCAGTCATTTCTTGTCAAATGACAAGAGTTTAGGCTGATGATGTTCTAGGCAAAGATGATGTCTACAGTTAAAAACAATTTTTCTTATAAAACAGATTTTGTGTGTGTGTGTGTGTGTGTGTGTGTGTGTGTTGTTGTTGTTGTTGTTGTTGTTGTTGTTGGGAGGGGACCTTTGGAGATGGCAAAGGTGAGCTTTGGTGCAGGACTGACACATGCATGTTTTCTTATCTGGATCTACAGAACTATGGTGGTTTTTTTTTTCTTTTTCTATTTTTGGACCAAATCTGTGATTTTATTAATATGAAGGAAACTATTAGGATGGGAGACATGCCTGCTTTTTCACTTACAATCTTAGCAAATTGCTGGGAGCACTGAATGGTCAGATTACCTTCCCAGGATCATAGAGTCAGTATATTTGTCAAAGAAGGACGGCCACCCAAGTTCTTTGATTCTGAGATCAGCTATCTTTACCAGGGAGCCTTTCTTCCATTAGTCTATACAGAGTAAGTGTAGCTACATGTATAAGTGTAACACAGATGAATAAGTGTATCTACATGCATGCGGTTGTATAAGTGTAATACAGATGAACAGAGTAAGTGTATCTACGTGCATACGGTTGTATAAGTGTAATACAGATGAACAGAATAAGTGTATCTACATGCATGCGGTTGTATAAGTGTAACACAGATGAACAGAGTAAGTGTATCTACGTGCATGCGGTTGTATAAGTGTAACACAGATGAACAGAGTAAGTGTATCTACGTGCATATGGTTGTATAAGTGTAACACAGATGAACAGAGTAAGTGTATCTACGTGCATGCGGTTGTATAAGTGTAATACAGATGAACAGAGTAAGTATCTACGTGCATACGGTTGTATGAGTGTAACACAGATGAACAGAATAAGTGTATCTACGTGCATACGGTTGTATAAGTGTAATACAGATGAACAGAATAAGTGTATCTACGTGCATGCGGTTGTATAAGTGTAATACAGATGAACAGAGTAAGTGTATCTACGTGCATGCGGTTGTATAAGTGTAGCACAGATGAATAAGTGTATCTACATGCATGCGGTTGTATACGTGTAATACAGATGAACAGAGTAAGTGTATCTACGTGCATACGGTTGTATGAGTGTAACACAGATGAACAGAATAAGTGTATCTACGTGCATACGGTTGTATAAGTGTAATACAGATGAACAGAATAAGTGTATCTACGTACATGCGGTTGTATAAGTGTAATACAGATGAACAGAGTAAGTGTATCTACGTGCATACGGTTGTATAAGTGTAACACAGATGAACAGAATAAGTGTATCTACGTGCATACGGTTGTATGAGTGTAACACAGATGAACAGAATAAGTGTATCTACGTGCATACGGTTGTATAAGTGTAATACAGATGAACAGAGTAAGTGTATCTACGTGCATGCGGTTGTATAAGTGTAGCACAGATGAATAAGTGTATCTACATGCATGCGGTTGTATAAGTGTAATACAGATGAACAGAGTAAGTGTATCTACGTGCATACGGTTGTATAAGTGTAACACAGATGAACAGAATAAGTGTATCTACGTGCATGCGGTTGTATAAGTGTAATACAGATGAACAGAGTAAGTGTATCTACGTGCATACGGTTGTATAAGTGTAACACAGATGAACAGAATAAGTGTATCTACGTGCATGCGGTTGTATAAGTGTAATACAGATGAACAGAGTAAGTGTATCTACGTGCATACGGTTGTATAAGTGTAACACAGATGAACAGAGTAAGTGTATCTACGTGCATGCGGTTGTATAAGTGTAACACAGATGAACAGAGTAAGTGTATCTACGTGCATGCGGTTGTATAAGTGTAACACAGATGAACAGAGTAAGTGTATCTACGTGCATACGGTTGTATAAGTGTAACACAGATGAACAGAGTAAGTGTATCTACGTGCATACGGTTGTATAAGTGTAATACAGATGAACAGAGTAAGTATATCTACGTGCATACGGTTGTATAAGTGTAACACAGATGAACAGAATAAGTGTATCTACGTGCATACGGTTGTATAAGTGTAACACAGATGAACAGAATAAGTGTATCTACGTACATGCGGTTGTATAAGTGTAACACAGATGAACAGAATAAGTGTATCTACGTGCATATGGTTGTATGAGTGTAACACAGATGAACAGAATAAGTGTATCTACGTGCATGCGGTTGTATGAGTAAATATATCTACATGTATATGGCTGAATAATCTCAGGACTGTAGTAATCCAATCAAATTCATCTTAACAAGCATGTATTGGGCACCTACCATATACCAGGGCTTCTTCTCCGGCTGTTGGTCAGTGACAAAATGGAGAAGAGGGCACAGTTTGAATTACTCTCTTCCCTTGAGATTCTTCCTTCCCTTCCCAGGTGCCCAGTGTCCAGCTCCCTGCCCCTAATTTCGTGTTACATACATCTAACCATAAACCATTCCTGCAGGATGAGATTTTCTTGACCTTCCCAGACCCAATCTTTCGGGATTCTGTTTGAGAGACCTGAACATGTGTCTGTTCTAGTTGTTGCCTTTGATGCTTTCTATCAGAGCAATAACAATTATGAGAATTTTAGGCACCGGCCTAGACCCCACCAGAAGCCATTTGTGAGTAGGGCTTCAAACCCTGCAGGCATCTGGCTCCCTGGGAACAGTGCTGGCCGGCTCTAGCATAACCTGGTGAAAAGTCACCTCCTTAGCCTGGCCTCCTGTGCCAAAGGGGGGATGATATACCTGTTGGTTCTTCTTCAGAGACTGTTGGCGAGTGAGAGCCTGCCCACTTGGCGCTTTGCCAGCCTTGTAGGGTGAGCGAGTCATTGGCTAAGAGAGAGATTCCTTTCCAGCTTCTTCCCTCTCCTTACCTCCTAGACAGATGATGCTTCTTGACTATAAAAGCTCTTTGCATTTTATGAGTTCAACCAAGTCAATTCAGCAGGCACTTGGTAAGCACCTACTTTGTACCAAGTGTCTCTACCTTCTGGATGTCACTGGCTCAGACTACCCCCGCCTCCTTCCAACAACTGAAGACCCAGGCCATCACAGAGGAACTTTAGGTGGGTAGGAAGCTGAATAACACGCATGGCAATTTCAAGGGCTCTACATCTCAGCACTTGCTATTTTGTGTCTCTCCAATATATAAGTATTTCAGGATTCTCTCATTGTTTTTGTGTAACAGCTGGCTGGAACTTCCCTCAACAGTATGGGAGCATTTGGACAAGTTACTTCACCTTTTTTTGTAAAATGAGCTGGAGACAAAAAATGGCAAAGAGTTCTAGTTATCTTTGCAAAGAAAACCCTAAATAAGGTCATGAAGAGACAGACATGACTAAACAACAAAAGAATAACAATGACATCCCTTAACATGCTTTTTGCAAGTAAAAATCTGCCAGACAGACTTGTCTGTACCAAAAGTAAAAGTCTGTTGGACACACTACGCTCATGGACAGTGAACTGAGCCCAGACTCGAAGAGGACAAGAAAAGGCTGGGTTAGTTTTGGTAAATTGCCCAAAGTTTTGGACTCGGAAAAAGCAAGATCTAGGCTAAATTCCAATTTCTCTATTGACTTTGCAACTTTAAGGAAAGTCATATAAACATCCTGGATCTCAGTTTCCTCATCTGTAAAACAGGAATCACAAAACTTGCTAGTTTCTTCCTTCTGAAATCATCTCCCATAGACCTCTTGTCCATCTGTTTGTCCATTAACCCCCCTCCCATTTTATCTCCCCCATTAGACTGTCTACTCTTGGAGAACAAGGATTTTCTTTTGCCTGTCTTTGGATCGGCAACCTTTCACACTACACCTGGCACACAGTAAGTGCTTAATAAATGCAGGTTGCCTGATTGTCTCTTGAAATGAAGAGAGCCTCTCCAGCAAAGGTCCATCAAGACGAGATTATTTTTCCACCAGAGATATTGTGCATCTGCCTCTTCCCCACTCTGCCTCCTGGGGGGCAGGGGCTGCAGAATTCATGCTTTTAACTCTCCCAGGGCTCCCACTTAGTAGATGGGCTTTCAAAAAAAATGATTAAAACAGGAACAACCCGAGATGCCCACCTCAACTCGAGGGTGAATGCTTTTATAATTCCGGCTCCTTGACACATTGAATGCTTTAGGAGAGTAGACTTGTAGGATGTGAGAACATTCCAAAAATGGCTCCGGGTGTGATGATTTATGTGGAGAGCTTACCAGAATATATGAAGTTTTAATTAATATAGAGGCTCCCCAGTTTGACACTAAATTTATTTTTGGTAGGTATGTGTGTGTGCGCACACACACACACACACACACACACACACACACACACACACTTTCACTCCCAACAGAAAAGTCCCAGAATCTCAGTCAGAAGGCACTTCATAGGCCTCTTAGCACCACCTGCACTCCCACAAGCTTCTCGTCCCCTCGTCTGGTGGAATCGGGTGTTTGTGGCCACGGCTCCAATTCTGGGTTCCAGATTCTCGGAATGGGATGTCTTCTTCCCTCGTCCCTCCATCCTCCACCTGCTTTGGATCTTTCTGCCTTCGAATTCCCGCTTTCTCTTGACTCACAAATGTCAGGTTTAGAGCTGGAGGCCCCCTATTCGAGCCCCTTAATTTCTAAATGAAGAAACTGGAGGTGATATGAAGAGATGGCACTTGAATTCAGATCCTCAATGGCAGTGACCTTTCTCCTAACACGGATGGGCTCTTGGATTGGCGGCTGTTCCCAGGGTGCATAAAGCATTCAGGAGAAACGGTGTATTATATGGTGTTTCTTCCCTGTGTCCTGGGGTCTCAGAAGTGGTCCCGGAGGAAGGCAACATGTCTTTCTGTCTGTCCAAAGAGCCCTAGACCAATGTCCTTTATAGACCCAGTAAAAGACTTTACGTTGCTATTATCTATGGATCCATATTGCCATTTATTGTCAATAGCTCAGCTCTGCCTATGGTGATGAAGGGCGTCTGAAGGAAGTGCTTTATTTCTGTTCCATCTGTTGGAAAATGTGCCTCACAAAACACCTTTGTCTCAAAAGTTTTCTTATAGGACAGGGTTATGACGCAAAGGTCTGTGGACTTGTTTTAAAATATTTGGACAATTCAATTTCAATATTCTCAAGTATCTTTGTGCCTTTGAGGATGTGACTCTGAGAAGGGGCTGCAGGCTCCCCCAGTCTGTAGTTTAAGATGGAGGGTGAATGATGCAACGTGGGCAATGAGCCCTTCCCGTGTGAGCTCCTCTCCTTTTGTAGATGCAAAAATTGTATGGGTTCAGGGCTGCCCCCTTGCTCCTGAGGTGGGGGGCATTTGTAGAAGCGCCTTGTGGCTGGATCTCTATTTCCCTCAGCCTGGGGCTGGCACAAGACAGCTCCCAGTGGCTGCCCCCCACCCATCATCCTGCAGATGCTCTCACGGCAATAAAAGGATCAGAGGTTGTAGAAACGAAGAGGCGACTGTTCCCCCCATCTTCATCAGCTCTTTCCTGGTGTCCTGGGCCAGCCCTGGATACTTTTACTCATTGATAAATGGGAGGCAGTCCAGAGGAAAGCGGCCAGGAGGAAGGCCATGGCTCCGTGCCTGATGGAGCCTGCTCAAAAGACTGGGAGTCCTGTGACAAAAAGGGACACACATTGTCTCTCCTTGGGGCCATGACATGGGACTGGACTTGGTCTGCTCTGTCCTAGAAGGCAGAGTTAGGAGCCATCGGCCAAGAACTTTTGCCAAGCAGAACGGTCACGGGGCGAGGGGGAGGGGGTGAAGGTCCGGCCGAAGTCTTTAAGCAGAGGCTGGGTGATGGGGGGCTGGTGCATTATGGAGAGGGTTCATTTTGGGGTCCTGGTTGGACCTCCAGCCTACAGGTGCTAGGATGTTGCGAGTCCCCGGGGGGCAGGGAGGGTGGGACAAAAGAGGAGGGAGCCGACTTGTGCATTTTCCGTTCTTGGGCACACAACCTGGAAGCTCAGACACGTATGAATTAATGAATGCAGCGTGCCATGCGAAGCTGTCAGGGCTGCATGGATGCAGCCGTTGATTTTTACAGCTTCTTTTGGAAAATAATGCCCTGGACGGATTGCATTATCTGTCATTATGCCTTATTAGAATTTTAGAAGAAAAACCGCCCAGCCAACTTGAACCAAAAAATGAGTCTGTGTGCTGGAGCTGGGAGTCAGATCCGAGGGTCTGTGTCCAATGACTGATTCACAACAGCTGCCCACCCCACAGAGAAGTGGGGACTGTGGGCCTGACCCTGCTCCCTGCACCCAGCCACACAGGCCAGGGCCTCTCCCGGCCTTACACCCGTCCGTGGGAGCACTGAGCAGAGGTTTCTCGGCCGAGAATCTGGGCTCTACCCCAAGAAATCCAGTTTGGGTCTTGAGGTTCTGCTGAACAACAGAGGACACTTGGGGGTGACCCGGTGAGGGGGGAGCATGGGCACTCTCCAGACAGAACAAGCAGGGGGCGTGGGGGATCCGTTCGGGCCTATCGGGTAGTGAGGCAGCTCTGAAGGCCCAAGAGTAGGGGCAAGCTCTGACTTTTCACTTAGTCCTGGTCACCTTGGGCAAGAGCCTTCATCTCCGGCCACGTTTTTGTCCCCTCCATCCCGTCTCTGACCGTCCGCCCTTGAGTCCCGATGCCCTGAACCATCCGTGAGATTTCCCAGGTCCGGGAGGGAGGGCTGGGCCGTCTCTGGGCCAGGAGGGCAGCCAGCCATCTGTTGCCCAAAGCCCCTTCCTAAGTTGGAGTCTAATTATGGGCCTGCCATTCTTTGCCAATTGCTCTTTTTTCTTTCGCTTGTGCTTCTGAAAGATGGGCCCAAACAAAAAGATCCTATCTGTGTGCGGTGCTTTAATTTATTTTCACCTTTTTTTCTCCTTTGGAGACCCCCAGTGTATCCTCACTTTGTTTACCACAAATTAAAGCGGGTCTGATTGTTTACCAGCCGGGAGACCCCTGTGCATTGCCGCAGCCCTCGTCTGGATTTTTTTTTTTTTTTTTTAATAATCACAACCTGGGATTCATTTGCAAGAGGCCCTAATCTGCATGAGAATTATACAATTAACTTTTGATTAACCACCTAGTTCTTTGGGAAACCACAGTGTATAGGATCCTCAGCATTTAAATCATCCCCCTTAAATTGGGAGCAGGCCTTTCATTAGCGGGTGAGTTGGACTAAACAACAACATTTGGAGATAATCAGGGTCAAAACAATAGTCGCTGAGACAGGGCTAGAATGTCATCTTTAAATATAACAGGCGAGATAAAGGCGCCCAGATTGTGCCTTATCAAAACACAAAAAAATCAAAGCCGGCTCTTGTCTGGCGCACAAGGCGGGCTGCCCCGGCGTTCTGGGCGCTCATTGTCTGGCCCCTAGCTGGTGGCGGATTGGCATTCAGACAGGCCCCTCTAACACACATTACATCACGTAGGGTACTTATCTCGGAGTCTGACAATAATTATCAGGAAGAATATACTCAGAATGACTTTTTTGTGCTTTTTATGCATCCCCAACACAAGGAAGGGGAGATAACGGCATTATGAGAAAGGGGAGAGTCTCGGAAGGCTCTCCCTGGAGCGGCTGCTCTTCGATTAAATTTGCAGCCCTACTCCGGGGCTGCTGCAGAACAAGGGGAGAGAAAGACGAGGAGCCTTTTATACAGGGCAATAATAGGCCCAACACAGGCCTCCCGGAAAGATAAGATCCATTGTCGAGCAGACAAAGGCCCCGGTATTAAACACCACTTGAAGAATATCTATGAGCAAAGTTTTTGATCCTCCCCCCCTTCTCAGTTTTTACTTCCTTTTTGCATCTTGACCTGGTTTCTGGGATATGGATATTAGACGAGGTTCCAGAAAGGTGACTTGGCCACACCCTGGCCACGTAAAAGGATCTAGTCGGCGGACCTGAGAGAAACCAAGCTTTTCCTTCTATCCGGAGGGATGCAGGGAAAGGAACCCAGGCCGCCCTCTTCAACTCTGTTGCTTCCCTCATCCTCTCCCCTTCAGAAGACCAAAGAACCACAGATTTAGAGCTGGAAACAACTTTGTAAATCAGGGACTTATTGACTCAGAATCTAGGAAAAATTAATTAGTAATCAATATATTTATAATTTTTATATGAAATTAATAATTAACTAAAATGAGTAATTGTATTTGAAAATATTTGTTTCCCTACTGTTTTGAAAATGGACCCATGGATTTCCCTCCCCAGTGTGCCAGAGGGGTCCATCATACCAAAAAAGCTTCAGAAGCCGGGATCGTGTATCTCACCAAGTCTTGCGTCGCCTCCACGAGGTCCCAAAGGAAAGCTTTGGCAAGGCTCACTGGGGTAGGGGGAGGGAGGAGACTTCCGTTCTGGTGAAAAGAATGGCCCAGTAGTTAAGAAAATAATTTAGCCAATTTCAGATGGATGAAAATTCACAGATGCTATAACTGGAAAGATTATGTCAGGAGACTCTGGTTCCAGAGAAGTGAGGTAACTGTCCCACAAGGTCCCACAAGTGACCTAAAGACATGGACTGAGTAATGAGGAGACAAGAAATAAAGGTGATTTTTTTTTTCCCTCTGAGGCAATTGGGGTTAAGTGACTCTCCCAGGGTCACACATCTAGGAAGTATTACGTGTCAGGTCAAATTTGAACTCAGGTGCTCTATCCATTGCGCTACCTAGTTGCCCCTATAAAGGTGATTTAAGAAGTGTATCCAGCCCACCACTGGCCATGTGATTGCCCTCTCGGTGCCAGCAGGGAGTTCTCCCAAGTTCCAGACTATTTTCTTTCTATGACATGGAGTCTTCTCCTGAAAAGAGATTGATTGTAGCAAACTGAATCCGATTCCGAGGAAGAATTTGTGAAGGAGCCACCATTTGCAAAAGAAGAAGGGAGGGCTTTTGCTGTCATCTCTTCCCAGGGCTTATGACCCACCCCGTCTTTGCCTCCGACCTCTCCCAGCTGCAGACGGAGGTTTTAAACAGTGACCTCTAACTCCAACATGAAGGGGACCATTCAACCACACACAAGGGTGTCCGTCAGTGCCCCCCGCTTAGAAAACCACAGCTTAGCATCATCTGACTTAGTATGTTCAATATTTCCCAATTACAGTTTAATCTGGCACCTGCCTTACCCAAGGCTGATGGCCGACTACGGGCGACACTGTTGCCCCATCTTCTCCACCCTGTGGCCAGACTTATCTTCCCAAAAAGCTCATTTTCTCCTGCTCTACCTGTCCTTAAGGAGGGGAAGAAAGTGTGTAAATATCTAGGTACATATAGGATACATAGGGACCAAAGCTTCTTAAATTGTGGGCTGCAAACTCATATAGGGTCACGTGACTGAATGTGGGGGTCACAAAATTATGATTTATTATCAGTAAATACTTGATTTGCATACATTTTTATATATCGATGTACTGGGGGTAGAGTAAAAACTTCTTGGGCAAAAAGAGGTTGCAAATGGAAAAAGTTTAAGAAGCCATGGTGTAGACCAAGCACTGGAGGATGGCCAGAGCAAAGGCAAATTTGGGAGATGGAACAGAGAGGTTCATCAGCAGAGCATTGGGGCTGGATGAGCAGTGTGGTGCTAGGAGGCCAGGGTGGGGAAAGCAGTGAGTGGAGGATGGGTTGACATGAAGGGAGGCTTGGGGCAGGGAAGCCTGCCTGGAGTAGAGTCTGGGTCTGCACTGAGAAGGGTCTGTACTTGGACGCTGGAAGTGTGAGGGAGAAAAAGGGACAGAAAAAGACCAGTTTACATTATTCCTCAAGCCTGGAAGGTCTTTTCCTTCCCTCCTTCAAATGTTGATGTACTCTTCATCTTTCTTAAATGCTAGATCTGCCAGGAAGCCTCCCTCCCTCCCTTCCTCCCTTCCTCCCCCTCTCCCTCCTTCTTTCCTACCTCTCCTTCCTTTTCTTTCTTTTCCTTACTCCCTCCCTCTTATATTCTCTCTCTCTCTCTCTCTTCCTTCCTCTCCTTTCCTCCCTCCCTCCCTCCTTCCTTCCCTCCTTTTATCCAGTGCTCTGCTAACTAAACCAGGAGAGCAAGACTTGTGTCAGAAGACAGAGAAAAAATCCCTAAGACTACACTGATTTGCTACTTTTTATTCAACTCAATGTTTATTTTTTATTTTTAATATTTATTCCTTCTTACATGTAAAATGATTTTTTTACATTTAAAAAAACCCTGAGTTCTAGATTCTATCCTTTCCTCCCTCATCCCTCATTGAGAAAGCACATATGAAACCATGCAAACTATTTCTATAAGTCATGTTATGAAAGAAAACATAGATCTTGCCCTACCTCAAAAAAATTAAGAACAAAAGAATTTTTTCTATCTGTATTCAGACACAATCAATTCTTTCTCTGGGTATGGCTAGCATCTTTTCTCTCTCTCTCTCTCTCTCTCTCTCTCTCTCTCTCTCTCTTTTTTTTGATGACTTTTTTTAGTTGATTTATTTTAAATAAATTTAAATAAATATAAAATAAATACACATTGTTTTATGAATTATATGGGAAGAGAAAAATCAGAGCAAAAGGGATAAACAATGGCAGAGATTAGAAGATTAAAGAATAGATAAAAGAAGTGAACATAGTATGTGTTGATTTACAGTCAGTCTCTTTAGATCTTTTTTTTTTTTTTTTTTTCTGGCTGCAGATGGCATTTTCTGTCCAAAGATTATTGGGATTGCTTTGGATCATTGAACCACTGAGATGAACCAAGTCTTTCAGAGTTGATCATTGCACATTTTTGCTCTTTATTGTGTACATGATTTTGCTTATTTCGCCCAGCATTAGTTCACATAAATCTTTCTAGGCTTTTCTATAATCAACTTATTGAACATTTTTCATCATAAGTCCTTCAGAGTAGTTGTGGATCATTGCATTGCTGAGAATAACAAAGTCATTCATAGCTGATCATTCCGTTACTTTGCTATTACTTTGAGCACAGTACATTTCATTTTGCTTAAACTCATGATTTCAGAGTTTTTCTAAGAGCATCCTGCTCATCATTTCCCATAGAACACTAATATTCCATCATAATCATATAATACAATTTATTCAGCCATTCCCCAGTTGATGGACATCCCTCAATTTTTAATTCTTTTCCTGAGAAAAGAGCTTCTATAAATATTTTTGTACAAATATGAAGATTTTTTTCTTTTATTTTAAGTCTCTTTTGGGATTCATGCCTAATAATGGTATATTGTTAGGTCAAAGCATATGTGTGATTTTATAGCCCTTTGGGCATAGTTCATATCTTTTGATTATTTGTTGATTGAAAAATGGCTCTTATGTCTTATAAATTTGACACAGTTCCCTATACATTTGCAACTCAGCATTTATCAGGCACTTACTGCATGTACATCAAGCATTGTGTTGGGAAGTGCTGGGGACAGGACATTTTGCAGTCTAAGTAAATGCCATTAAGTTAATTTGTCCTTTCTTCCTGCATTTAGTCAGCACTTAAGAAGTAGCTACTCTGTACTGGCTTACTGTTCCTTGAGATTCTCAAAGTTTAGATCAGATGCAGTCCCTGCCACAAGAAACTCCTAGACTAGGAGGAGAAGGCTCCAATAACTGTACTGATCAATATTATCTAAGAGCTCTTTTGTTGTTCAGCCATGTCTGACTCCATTTGGAATTTTCTTGGCAAAGATACTGGAGTGGTTTGTCATTTCCCTGTCTAGTGAGTCCCCATTTTACAGATGAACCAGGGCAGGTGACTTGCCCAGGAACACACAGTTGGCAAATGTCCTAAATTCTCCAGGCCCAACGCTCTATCCCTTGGGCCACCCAGCTGCTCCATAAAAACTCTAGGGATATACTAAACAAGGAGCACCCTGAGGCCCGAGACAAAGTGTTTAGCTACCTTGGAGGGCTGCTTGGAAGAGGTAGCATTTGATTGGGTTTCACAATTTCTTCGGTTTCACAATTTCTTCGGTTTCACAGAGGGGATCTTGCACGTGGAAGAGACCTGAGAGGCCAGATCGGTTGACCCTCTCATTTTGTAGATGAAGAAATGTATGATTTAGGTAGAAAGAAGCACTAAAGTCACGATTTGAACTCAGGACCTCTGATTCCAGAGACAGTTCTTTTTTCACTTGGTCCTCAAGGCTGGAGATGAAGCATATTTTGCCTTTAAGCATCATCTCTTATTCAGATAATCAGCAGCAATAGGTCAAACTAGTGTTCTTGAGGTCACATGACTCATAATTATCTGGCACACAGTAGGTGCCTAATAAGTGCTTGCTAACAGAAGGTGGCAGCCTGAGCCAAACTAACCGTGATTCCAGTGGATTGTGACTGTTGTGTGTAGGAAATCAGAGCTTACGTTTGGGACGTCTATGGCGAATGGGCAGGGAGTGTGTTGCCCCGCACTTGGGCCCGTCCAGTAGGAAAACCAGACCATCTGGCCCTTTCCACATGTGATTTCCCCGGGGCAGTCGGTCTGCTCCGATCCTTGCATGGGACCAGGAAGATGGACTCGACGATGGCTTGGCTGAAGCCCTCACCGAAAGCTCTCCCCAGATGTAGCCATTCACCTTCTCCCCGTGTTCTCCTGTCAGGAGTGAGGAATATGGGGCGGGTGAATTGGGGACTAGGAAGGTTGTGGCAATAGAGCTTCTCAGCTAATTGATTAGCAATTATGGCTGGTAATATTGCTCATTTTAATTGTGCTTAATCTCCATTTTGGTAATAAAGATTATTGTTTTGGATTATGACTTTATTGTAATATACTAATTACTAACTTGTGAAATTAAAGTGTATATTTTTGCATGCTAAAAAAATTCACAACCTGCTCTTCTATTATAACCCCCCTTTTTGAGCAGGAAAATGGTTGGGGACATTATATTTATAAGGATTGCAGCCAGAAATATATGCTAGGAAAAGAAAGAAAATGGGGGAACTGGCCTTGGCCCCTGCAAGACCGGGTTTGAGTCTGACGCTCCCCAGTTGTTTTGGGGCAGAAGCAACATCTGTATCTCTCAGTGCTCTCTCTGTCTCTGTGCTCTCTCTGCAGGCACGGTTCTCTCCCCCCTTCTCCGCCAGCTGCGTCTCTGTCTGTCTGACTCCCTCTTTGTCCATCGCTTCAGCTTAGAATGCTTAAGTGGACCCCTCTGTACCCCAGTGCGCACCCTGAGGGGCCCTCTGTCAGGAAAAAAATGTGTAATATGTGTGTGTATAAATATGTACATGTATACACACATATATTCATGTATAATATGTATATTATGTATGTATGTGTATATTAATGTATATGTGTTAATATGATATTAATATTATAATAATAATGTAGAGTAGCACCAATAAACTAATAATGTATGTTCGTGTATAATATGTGTATAATGTATATAATATACAATTAAAATAGCTAATCTATAAGCTCAGAAGCTATATTACTATGCTAGCGTTGTACGTGTCTATGGGGTGTAGAATGTGTGTAGGTTTGCTAAGTGACAGTGAATAAAGTTCTACACCTGAAGTCAGGAGTTCAAATCCAGCCTCTGCCACTTAGGAAC